>NC_069501.1:1035246441-1035571441 GCF_027579735.1 Bombina bombina
ATCCCACTCCTTGCTGTTAATCTCTGTAAGCCTTTTAGGTATAGGAAAAACGTCAGTACACACCGGTACCGCATAGTATTTATCCAGCCTACATAATTTCTCTGGGATTGCAACCGTGTCGCAATCATTCAGAGCCGCTAATACCTCCCCTAGTAATACACGGAGGTTCTCAAGCTTAAATTTAAAATTTGATATTTCTGAATCCAGTCTCCCTGGATCAGATCCGTCACCCACAGAATGAAGCTCTCCGTCCTCATGTTCTGCAAATTGTGACGCAGTGTCAGACATGGCCCTCATATCATCAGCGCGCTCTGTCCTTAACCCAGAGCTATCGCGCTTGCCTCTTAACTCAGGCAAATTAGATAATACTTCTTTCATAACATTAGCCATATCTTGTAAAGTGATTTGTAAGTGCCTTGATATGCTTGGCGCCACAATCTCACGCACCTCCTGAGCGGGAGGCGAAGGTACTGACACGTGAGGAGAGTTAGGCGGCATAACTTCCCCCTCGTTGTCTGGTGATAATTTCTTTACCGGTAAAGACAGACTTTTATTTAAAGTAACATCAATACAATTGGTACACATATTTCTATTGGGCTCCACATTGGCCTTTAAACATAATGAGCAAGCAGATTCATCTGTGTCAGACATGTTTAAAAAGACTAGCAATGAAGCTATCAAGCTTGGAAATTTCTTTCAATAAGTTTACAAGCAATTAATAAAAAACGGTCACAGTTGAAATAACGAACTAATACGGTTATAGCAACCAATTTTAAACAGTAAATGTATGAAATTAGCAGAGGATTGCTCCCATTAGCAAAAGGATGATTAACCCCTCAATACCCAAAACGAATAATCAATTTAAGATTTAACGCTTTTCTCACAGTCAAACACACTGTCACAGGTCTGCTGTGACTGATTACCTCCCTCAAAAATGAATTTTGAAGACCCCTGAGCTCTCTGGAGACGTCCTGGATCAAAGAGGAAGAAGCAGGAAGACTGTGCTAGAATTTTAACTGCGCAACAAGGCGCTAAAAAAAGGTCCCTCCCACTCATATCACAACAGTGGGAGACCTGATATAACGGTGTCTATGCATACGTTAGCCATGTGGAAAAAAATCATGCCCAAAAAGATTTATCACCAAAGTACCTCACAAAACGAATAACATGCCAGTAAACGTTTTAAAAAACAACTTTCCAGTGTTATGCAAAGTTATCACTAAGCCTGCTACCAGTCGCTTCTACTGCAGTTAAGGCTCATACATTTATTTCAGTACTAACAGTATTTAAAGTTAAATTCTAGTCCCTAGAAAATAACTCAACTGCGCATACATTTATCAGCTTGATACCAGTCGCTACTACTGCATTAAAGGCTGTACTTACGTCATATGGGTAACAGCAGTGTTTTCATAGTCAATTCCATTCCTAGAAAATATTTGACTACACATACCTCATTTGCGGGGGACCCCGCATGCTAATTCCCTTCTCTGAAGTTACCCACTCCTCAGAATGTGCGAGAACAGCCAGTGGATCTTAGTTACGTCTGCTAAGATCATAGAAAAAACGCAGGCAGATTCTTCTTCTAAATACTGCCTGAGAGAACAAACAGCACACTCCGGTGCTATTTTAAAATAATAAACTTTTGATTGAAGAATGTTACTCCCGTCTCCTCTCACAACCTCCTTTGTTGAGACTTGCAAGAGAATGACTGGGTATGACATGTGAGGGGTGGAGCTATATAGCAGCTCTGCTTGGGTGATCCTCTTGCAATTTCCTGTTGGGAAGGAGAATATATCCCATAAGTAATGGATGACCCGTGGACTGAACACACTTAACAAGAGAAATAACATAATTTATGTAAGAACTTACCTGATAAATTCATTTCTTTCATATTAGCAAGAGTCCATGAGCTAGTGACGTATGGGATATACATTCCTACCAGGAGGGGCAAAGTTTCCCAAACCTCAAAATGCCTATAAATACACCCCTCACCACACCCACAATTCAGTTTAACTAATAGCCAAGAAGTGGGGTGATAAAAAAGTGCGAAAGCATATAAAATAAGGAATTGGGATAATTGTGCTTTATACAAAAATCATAACCACCCCAAAAAAAAAAAAAAAGGGCGGGCCTCATGGATTCTTGCTAATATGAAAGAAATGAATTTATCAGGTAAGTTCTTACATAAATTATGTTTTCTTTCATGTAATTAGCAAGAGTCCATGAGCTAGTGACGTATGGGATAATGATTACCCAAGATGTGGATCTTTCCACGCAAGAGTCACTAGAGAGGGAGGGATAAAATAAAGACAGCCAATTCCTGCTGAAAATAATCCACACCCAAAATAAAGTTTAATGAAAAACATAAGCAGAAGATTCAAACTGAAACCGCTGCCTGAAGTACTTTTCTACCAAAAACTGCTTCAGAAGAAGAAAATACATCAAAATGGTAGAATTTAGTAAAAGTATGCAAAGAGGACCAAGTTGCTGCTTTGCAAATCTGATCAATCGAAGCTTCATTCCTAAACGCCCAGGAAGTAGAAACTGACCTAGTAGAATGAGCTGTAATCCTTTGAGGCGGAGTTTTACCCGACTCCACATAGGCAAGATGAATTAAAGATTTCAACCAAGATGCCAAAGAAATGGCAGAAGCTTTCTGGCCTTTTCTAGAACCGGAAAAGATAACAAATAAACTAGAAGTCTTTCGGAAAGACTTAGTAGCTTCAACATAATATTTCAAAGCTCTAACAACATCCAAAGAATGCAATGATTTCTCCTTAGAATTCTTAGGATTAGGACATAATGAAGGAACCACAATTTCTCTACTAATGTTGTTAGAATTCACAACTTTAGGTAAAAATTCAAGAAGTTCGCAACACTGCCTTATCCTGATGAAAAATCAGAAAAGGAGACTCACAAGAAAGAGCAGATAATTCAGAAACTCTTCTGGCAGAAGAGATTGCCAAAAGGAACAAAACTTTCCAATGAATGCATAGGTTCAAACGGAGGAGCTTGAAGAGCCCCCAGAACCAAATTCAAACTCCAAGGAGGAGAAATTGACTGAATGACAGGTTTTATACGAACCAAAGCTTGTACAAAACAATGAATATCAGGAAGATTAGCAATCTTTCTGTGAAAAAGGACAGAAAGAGCAGAGATTTGTCCTTTCAAAGAACTTGCGGATAAACCTTTATCTAAACCATCCTGAAGAAACTGTAAAATTCTCGGAATTCTAAAAGAATGCCAAGAAAAATGATGAGAAAGACACCAAGAAATATAAGTCTTCCAGACTCTATAATATATCTCTCTGGATACAGATTTACAAGCCTGTAACATAGTATCAATCAAAGAGTCAGAGAAACCTCTTTGACCAAGAATCAAGCGTTCAATCTCCATACCTTTAAATTTAAGGATTTGAGATCCTGATGGAAAAAAGGACCTTGCGACAGAAGGTCTGGTCGTAGCGGAAGAGTCCACGGATGGCAAGAGGCCATCCGGACAAGATCCGCATACCAAAACCTGTGAGGCCATGCCGGAGCTACCAGCAGAACAAATGAGCATTCCTTCAGAATCTTGGAGATTACTCTTGGAAGAAGAACTAGAGGCGGAAAGATATAAGCAGGATGATACTTCCAAGGAAGTGATAATGCATCCACTGCTTCCGCCTGAGGATCCCGGGATCTGGACATATACCTGGGAAGTTTCTTGTTTAGATGAGACGCCATCAGATCTATTTCTGGAAACTCCCACATTTGAACAATCTGAAGAAATACCTCTGGGTGAAGAGACCATTCGCCCGGATGCAACGTTTGGCGACTGAGATAATCCGCTTCCCAATTGTCTATACCTGGGATATGAACCGCAGATATTAGACAGGAGCTGGATTCCGCCCAAACCAGAATTCGAGATACTTCTTTCATAGCCAGAGGACTGTGAGTCCCTCCTTGATGATTGATGTATGCCACAGTAGTGACATTGTCTGTCTGAAAACAAATGAACGATTCTCTCTTCAGAAGAGGCCAAAACTGAAGAGCTCTGAAAATTGCACAGAGTTCCAAAATATTGATCGGTAATCTCACCTCCTGAGATTCCCAAACTCCTTGTGCTGTCAGAGATCCCCACACAGCTCCCCAACCTGTGAGACTTGCATCTGTTGAAATTACAGTCCAGGTCGGAAGCACAAAAGAAGCCCCCTGAATCAAACGATGGTGATCTGTCCACCACGTTAGAGAGTGTCGTACAATGGGTTTTAAAGATATTAATTGAGATATCTTTGTGTAATCCTTGCACCATTGATTCAGCATACAGAGCTGAAGAGGTCGCATGTGAAAACGAGCAAAGGGGATCGCGTCCGATGCAGCAGTCATAAGACCTAGAATTTCCATGCATAAGGCTACCGAAGGGAATGATTGTGACTGAAGGTTTCGACAAGCTGCAATCAATTTTAGACGTCTCTTGTCTGTTAAAGACAGAGTCATGGACACTGAATCTATCTGGAAACTCAGAAAGGTTACCCTTGTCTGAGGAATCAATGAACTTTTTGGTGAATTGATCCTCCAACCATGATCTTGAAGAAACAACACAAGTCGATTCGTATGAGATTCTGCTAAATGTAAAGACTGAGCAAGTACCAAGATATCGTCCAAATAAGGAAATACCACAATACCCTGTTCTCTGATTACAGACAGAAGGGCACCGAGAACCTTTGTAAAAATTCTTGGAGCTGTAGCTAGGCCAAACGGCAGAGCCACAAACTGGTAATGCTTGTCCAGAAAAGAGAATCTCAGGAACTGATAATGATCTGGATGAATCGGAATATGCAGATATGCATCCTGTAAATCTATTGTGGACATATAATGCCCTTGCTGAACAAAAGGCAAGATAGTCCTTACAGTTACCATTTTGAATGTTGGTATCCTTACATAACGATTCAATATTTTTAGATCCAGAACTGGTCTGAAGGAATTCTCCTTCTTTGGTACAATGAAGAGATTTGAATAAAACCCCATCCCCTGTTCCAGAACTGGAACTGGCATAATTACTCCAGCCAACTCTAGATCTGAAACACAATTCAGAAATGCTTGAGCTTTCACTGGATTTACTGGGACACGGGAAAGAAAAAATCTCTTTGCAGGAGGTCTCATCTTGAAACCAATTCTGTACCCTTCTGAAACAATGTTCTGAATCCAAAGATTGTGAACAGAATTGATCCAAATTTCTTTGAAAAAACGTAACCTGCCCCCTACCAGCTGAGCTGGAATGAGGGCCGCACCTTCATGTGGACTTAGAAGCAGGCTTTGCCTTTCTAGAAGGCTTGGATTTATTCCAGACTGGAGATGGTTTCCAAACTGAAACTGCTCCTGAGTATGAAGGATCAGGCTTTTGTTCTTTGTTGAAACGAAAGGAACGAAAAACAGAATTTATGCTTACCTGATAAATTACTTTCTCCAACGGTGTGTCCGGTCCACGGCGTCATCCATTACTTGTGGGATATTCTCCTCCCCCACAGGGAAAGGCAAGGAGAGCACACAGCAAGAGCTGTCCATATAGTCCCTCCCAGGCTCCGCCCCCCCAGTCATTCGACCGACGGTTAGGAGAAAAAAAGGAGAAACTATAGGGTGCCGTGGTGACTGTAGTGTATAGAGAGAGAAATTTTTCAAACCTGATTAAAAAACCAGGGCGGGCCGTGGACCGGACACACCGTTGGAGAAAGTAATTTATCAGGTAAGCATAAATTCTGTTTTCTCCAACATTGGTGTGTCCGGTCCACGGCGTCATCCATTACTTGTGGGAACCAATACCAAAGCTTTAGGACACGGATGAAGGGAGGGAGCAAATCAGGTTACCTAAACAGAAGGCACCACGGCTTGCAAAACCTTTCTCCCAAAAATAGCCTCCGAAGAAGCAAAAAGTATCAAATTTGTAGAATTTGGCAAAGGTGTGCAGAGAAGACCAAGTTGCTGCCTCACATATCTGATCAACAGAAGCCTCGTTCTTGAAGGCCCATGTGGAAGCCACAGCCCTAGTAGAGTGAGCTGTGATTCGTTCAGGAGGCTGCCGTCCGGCAGTCTCATAAGCCAATCGGATAATGCTTTTCAGCCAGAAAGAAAGAGAGGTAGCAGTAGCTTTTTGTCCTCTCCTCTTACCAGAATAAACGACAAACAAAAAAGAAGAAGTTTTGTCTGAAATCCTTTGTTGCTTCTAAATAGAACTTTAAAGCACGGACTACATCTAAATGGTGTAACAAATGTTCCTTCTTTGAAACTGGATTCGGACACAAAGAAGGGACAACTATTTCCTGGTTAATATTCTTGTTGGAAACAACTTTTGGAAGAAAACCAGGCTTGGTACGCAAAACAACCTTATCTGAATGGAACACCAGATAGGGTGGATCACACTGCAAAGCAGATAGTTCAGAAACTCTTCTAGCAGAAGAAATAGCAACCAAAAACAGGACTTTCCAAGATAGTAACTTGATATCTATGGAATGTAAGGGTTCAAATGGAACCCCTTGAAGAACTGAAAAAACTAAATTTAGACTCCAGGGAGGAGTCAAAGGTCTGTAAACAGGTTTGATTCTGACCAAAGCCTGTACAAAAGCCTGTACAAAAGCTTGTACATCTGGCACAGCTGCCAGTCTGTGTAACAAGACAGATAAAGCAGATCTCTGTCCTTTTAGAGAACTCGCTGACAATCCCTTATCCAAACCTTCTTGTTAGAAAGGAGAGGATCCTGGGAATATTAATCCATGAGAATCCCTTGGATTCACACCAACAGATATATCCTTTCCATATTTTATGGTAAATCCTTCTAGTCACAGGTTTTCTGGCTTGGACCAGAGTATCTATCACTGAATCTGAAAACCCGCGCTTAGATAAAATCAAGCGTTCAATTTCCAAGCAGTCAGCTGGAGAGAAACTAGATTTGGATGTTCGAATGGACCTTGCACTAGAAGATCCTGTCTCAAAGGTAGCTTCCATGGTGGAGCCGATGACATATTCACCAGGTCTGCATACCAAGTCCTGCGTGGCCACGCAGGAGCTATCAGAATCACTGAGGCCTTCTCCTGTTTGATCCTGGCTACAAGCCTGGGAAGGAGAGGGAACGGTGGAAATGCATAAGCTAGGTTGAACGACCAAGGCGTCACTAATGCATCCACTAGAGTCGCCTTGGGACCCCTGGATCTGGACCTGTAGCAAGGAACCTTGAAGTTCTGACGAGACGCCATCAGATCCATGTCTGGAATGTCCCATAATTGAGTCAACTGGGCAAAAACCTCCGGGTGGAGTTCCCACTCCCCCGGATGGAAAGTCTGACGACTCAGATAATCCGCCTCCCAGTTGTCTACTCCTGGGATGTGAATTGCAGATAGATGGCAGGAGTGATCCTCCGCCCATTTGATGATCTTGGATACCTCTTTCATCGCCAAGGAACTCTTTGTTCCTCCCTGATGGTTGATGTAAGCTACAGTCGTCATGTTGTCTGACTGGAATCTTATGAATCCGGCCTTCGCTAGTTGAGGCCAAGCCCGGAGAGCATTGAATATCGCTCTCAGTTCCAGGATGTTTATCGGGAGAAGAGACTCTTCGTGAGACCATAGACCCTGAGCTTTCAGGGAATCCCAGACCGCGCCCCAGCCTAATAGACTGGCGTCGGTCGTGACAATGACCCACTCTGGTCTGCGGAAACTCATTCCCTGAGACAGGTGATCCTGTGACAACCACCAACGGAGTGAGTCTCTGGTCATCTGGTCTACTTGAATCTTTAGAGACAAGTCTGTATAGTCCCCATTCCACTGCTTGAGCATGCACAGTTGTAATGGTCTTAGATGAATTTGAGCAAAAGGAACTATGTCCATTGCTGCAACCATCAACCCTACTACTACCATGCACTGAGCTATGGAAGGCTGCAGAATAGAGTGAAGAACTTGACAAGCTTTAGAAGCTTTGACTTTCTGACTTTTTTCAGGAAGATCTTCATTTTTAAAGAATCTATTATCGTTCCCAAGAAGGGAACTCTTGTCGACGGAGACAGGGAACTCTTTTCTACGTTCACCTTCCACCCGTGAGATATGAGAAAGGCTAGAACAATGTCTGTATGAGCCTTTGCTTTGAAAAGAGACAACGTTTGGATTAGAATGTCGTCCAGATAAGATGCCACTGCAATACCCCTTGGTCTTAGAACCTCTAGAAGGGACCCTAGCACCTTTGTGAAAATCCTTGGATGATCTTTGTGGATAGGAATATGTAGATACGCATCCTTTAAATCCACGGTAGTCATAAATTGACCCTCCTGGATTGTAGATAAAATTGTTCGAATGGTTTCCATTTGAACGATGGAACTCTGAGAAATTTGTTTAGAATTTTTAAATCCAGAATTGGTCTGAAAATTCCCTCTTTTTTGGGAACTACAAACAGATTTGAGTAAAACCCCCGACCTTGTTCCACAGTTGGAACTGGGTGTATCACTCCCATCTTTAACAGGTCTTCTACACAATGTAAGAATGCCTGTCTCTTTATTTGGTTTGAAGATAAGTTAGACATGTGGAACCTTCCCCTTGAGGGTAGTTCCTTGAACTCCAGAAGAAAACCCTGAGAGACTATTTCTAGTGTCCAGGGATCCTGAACATCTCTTGCCTAAGCCTGAGCAAAGAGAGAGAGAGAGTCTGCCCCCTACTAGATCCGGTCCCGGATCGGGGGCTACCCCTTCATGCTGTTTCTTGTTCAGAGCGGCAAGGAGAATGACTGGGGGGGCGGAGCCTGGGAGGGACTATATGGACAGCTCTTGCTGTGTGCTCTCCTTGCCTTTCCCTGTGGGGGAGGAGAATATCCCACAAGTAATGGATGACGCCGTGGACCGGACACACCAATGTTGGAGAAACGATTATTAGCCCTGTTTTTACCCTTAGATTTTTTATCCTGTGGTAAAAAAGTTCCTTTCCCACCAGTAACAGTTGAGATAATAGAATCCAACTGAGAACCAAATAATTTGTTACCCTGGAAAGAAATGGAAAGTAGAGTTGATTTAGAAGCCATATCAGCATTCCAAGTCTTAAGCCATAAAGCTCTTCTAGCTAGAATAGCTAGAGACATAAACCTGACATCAACTCTGATAATATCAAAAATGGCATCACAGATAAAATTATTAGCATGCTGAAGAAGAATAATAATATTATGAGAATCATGATCTGTTACTTGTTGCGCTAAAGTCTCCAACCAAAAAGTTGAAGCTGCAGCAACATCAGCCAAAGATATAGCAGGTCTAAGAAGATTACCTGAACACAGATAAGCTTTTCTTAGAAAGGATTCAATTTTCCTATCTAAAGGATCCTTAAAGGAAGTACCATCCGACGTAGGAATAGTAGTACGTTTAGCAAGGGTAGAAATAGCCCCATCGACTTTAGGGATTTTGTCCCAAAATTCTAATCTGTCAGATGGCACAGGATATAATTGCTTGAAACGTTTAGAAGGAGTAAATGAATTACCCAATTTATCCCATTCTCTGGAAATTACTTCAGAAATAGCATTAGGAACAGGAAAAACTTCTGGAATAACCACAGGAGATTTAAATACCTTATCTAAACGTTTAGAATTAGTATCAAGAGGACCAGAATCCTCTATTTCTAAAGCAATTAGTACTTCTTTAAGTAAAGAACGAATAAATTCCATTTTAAATAAATATGAAGATTTATCAGCATCAATCTCTGAGACAGAATCCTCTGAACCAGAAGAGTCATCAGAATCAGAATGATGATGTTCATTTAAAAATTCATCTGTAGAGAGAGAAGTTTTAAAAGATTTTTTATGTTTACTAGAAGGAGAAATAACAGACATAGCCTTCTTGATGGATTCAGAAACAAAATCTCTTATATTATCAGGAACATTCTGCACCTTAGATGTTGAAGGAACTGCAACAGGCAATGGTACATTACTAAAGGAAATATTATCTGCTTTAACAAGTTTGTCATGACAATTAATACAAACAACAGCCGGAGGAATAGCTACCAAAAGTTTACAGCAGATACACTTAGCTTTGGTAGTTCCAGCACTAGACAGCGATTTTCCTGAAGTATCTTCTGACTCAGATGCAACGTGAGACATCTTGCAATATGTAAGAGAAAAAACAACATATAAAGCAAAATTGATCAAATTCCTTAAATGACAGTTTCAGGAATGGGGAAAAAATGCCAAAAAACAAGCTTCTAGTAACCAGAAGCAAAGAAAAAATGAGACTGAAATAATGTGGAGACAAAAGCGACGCCCATATTTTTTGGCGCCAAATAAGACGCCCACATTATTTGGCGCCTAAATGCTTTTTGGCGCCAAAAATGACGCCACATTCGGAACGCCGACATTTTTGGCGCAAAAGGACGTCAAAAAATGACGCAACTTCCGGCGACACGTATGACGCCGGAAACAGAAAAGATTTTTTGCGCCAAAAAAGTCAGCGCCAAGAATGACGCAATAAAATGAAGCATTTTCAGCCCCCGCGAGCCTAACAGCCCACAGGGAAAAAAGAGTCAAATTTTAAGGTAAGAAAAAAATTGATTCAAATGCATTATCCCAAATATGAAACTGACTGTCTGAAAATAAGGAATGTTGAACATCCTGAGTCAAGGCAAATAAATGTTTGAATACATATATTTAGAACTTTATAAAAAAGCGCCCAACCATAGCTTAGAGTGTCACAGAAAATAAGACTTGCTTACCCCAGGACACTCATCTACATGTTTGTAGAAAGCCAAACCAGTACTGAAACGAAAATCAGCAGAGGTAATGGTATATAAATAAGAGTATATCGTCGATCTGAAAAGGGAGGTAACAGATGAATCTCTACGACCGATAACAGAGAACCTATGAAATAGACCCCGTAGAAGGAGATCACTGCATTCAAATAGGCAATACTCTCCTCACATCCCTCTGACATTCACTGCACGCTGAGAGGAAAACCGGGCTCCAACTTGCTGTGGAGCGCATATCAACGTAGAATCTAGCACAAACTTACTTCACCACCTCCATAGGAGGCAAAGTTTGTAAAACTGAATTGTGGGTGTGGTGAGGGGTGTATTTATAGGCATTTTGAGGTTTGGGAAACTTTGCCCCTCCTGGTAGGATTGTATATCCCATACGTCACTAGCTCATGGACTCTTGCTAATTACATGAAAGAAATTATATATATATATATATATATATATATATATATATATATATATATATAAAAAAAAAAAAGAGAGAAAGAGAGAAAGAGAGAAAGAGAGAAAGAGAGAAAGAGAGAAAGAGAGAAAGAGAGAAAGAGAGAAAGAGAGAAAGAGAGAAAGAGAGAAAGAGAGAAAGAGAGAAAGAGAGAAAGAGAGAAAGAGAGAAAGAGAGAAAGAGAGAAAGAGAGAAAGAGAGAAAGAGAGAAAGAGAGAAAGAGAGAAAGAGAGAAAGAGAGAAAGAGAGAAAGAGAGAAAGAGAGAAAGAGAGAAAGAGAGAAAGAGAGAAAGAGAGAAAGAGAGAAAGAGAGAAAGAGAGAAAGAGAGAAAGAGAGAAAGAGAGAAAGAGAGAAAGAGAGAAAGATATATATACACATATACACAGTTTATAAAGAAACATACTAGTAATACAGCTGTCTGCCACAAGTAATTTTTTCTCCTTACTAGGTTTTCAACATCTATATAAACAGTGAGAAGCATGAAGAGAAAAACCTCAGGGACAAGCATTCAATGATGCTTCATGGCTCAGTCAATATAGTAGTGGCTGATGAAATAACATGTTGTTGCTATCCAGTAATCCAAAAATATTACTGCTGCATTGCAACAGAACAAACTATCAGCCAAGTCTACACCTTTTTTTTTTAATTTTATTTTTAATATAAGAGAGACCGTTAACACTCAGAAATTATATAAAATGTTTAGTTATGCGTAATGAAGCACTTCGCACTTTCGAAATGTATTGTGCCCCCCTTTTTAATATAACTTAGCTCTGCAAAATGTGAATATTTAAAAATTTCAGAACTTGAAATGAACCCTGCTGACTTCTCAAGACTAACCCTGCTATATATTTTTCCTTATTTGGCTTTAACTGATAACTGCAAAACAATGCATTTTATACTAACTGTATGACCAAGATTATTCTAGTTGTCTGCAGACTCAGGACTGGATTGGCTCCTCCAAATAAGGCAAATGGTTGGTTGAATATGGCTATTGACAAACAATTACAGGATTTTATTCTACAACACCACAACAGAAATGTCTTGAAATTACAAACATTTTTTATTAGCAATTTTATATATAAAGGTGTTTTGTAAAGTCCCCTTAAAAAGGGGGCATACCTGTAAGTTACAAAAGAGGTATGTTTCTACTTCAGTTAACCAATATCATTAAGTTTGTTTAAAATGTTGCTATTTATGCTCGTGGACTCACCAGAAGAATCAACAATTTGGTACCCAAGTTGTTCTTGTACAAGGAGGTCCATTCCATTAGCAGATTCTTCTAAATGGATATCATTTCTATTTACTTCACTAGGAGGGGAATACATTACTTCAAACTGCTTACAAGATTCACTCAAATTTTCTAAATCACCTGAACAAAAGAAATAAATCATTAATCATTTGTGGCAAGGCATCTACTTTTCAGCAGTTTGTGTGCGTTTGTGCGCACGTTTAAACAGCAGCTTGAACAGACCAGGTTCCACGAGTATAGCAAATCTATAAATAAACAAACTTTCACTCGGAGCGGTTTCTTCCTTCTACTTGGCCTTGGTCTCCAACAAGTTTCTAATCATATTTAAACCATGACATGATGACCAATATTTCCCTATCAAACTTGATGAGAAAGAGTTAAAAAGGGACATTCTAAGGCAAAAAAATTGGATACTCTGATTTATTAGTAAATGTATTTTTTTGTATTACTGACCCTAATTAAACTCCGAAAAAGAGGTAAAGTGTTTCTCAGTAGTCACAAATATTGCAGCTCACAAGCATAACATAGCTGGTGATTGAGAGATCAAACTACTGCTGCTCAACACTGGTTCACCAAAGCAATGTTTGTCCATATTACGAAAGACTATGATGTGGTTAAACACAGTTATCTAGTAATGCAAA
This sequence comes from Bombina bombina, assembly GCF_027579735.1. NCBI lineage: Eukaryota > Metazoa > Chordata > Amphibia > Anura > Bombinatoridae > Bombina > Bombina bombina. The sequence goes on from NC_069501.1 coordinate 1,035,259,525, forward strand.
AATTGCAAGCCCAACTTAAAGGGACAGTAAAGTCAAAATTAAACTTTCATGATTCAGATGAGGAATGCAATTTTAAACAACTTTCCAATTTACTTTTATCATTAAAATGTCCTTTGGTCTCTTGGCATTCTTTGTTGAAAGCTAAACCTAGGTAGGCTCACATGCTAAATTCAAAGCCCTTGAAGGCCGCCTCTTTCCTCAGTGCATTTTTGACAGCGCCAGCTCATGTGTACCATATAGATAACATTGTGCACATTTCCGTAGTTATTTATAAGTGAGCACAATGTTAGGAGTAAGCATTGATCGGCTAAAATGCAGTGTCAAAATAACTGAGATAAGGGGGCAGTCTGCAGAGACTTAGATACAAGGTAATTACATAGGTAAAATGTATAATAATATAACCGTGTTGGTTATGCAAAACTGGGGAATGGGTTAAAAAAAAAAACAGAATTTATGCTTACCTGATAAATTACTTTCTCCAACGGTGTGTCCGGTCCACGGCGTCATCCTTACTTGTGGGAATATCTCTTCCCCAACAGGAAATGGCAAAGAGTCCCAGCAAAGCTGGCCATATAGTCCCTCCTAGGCTCCGCCCACCCCAGTCATTCGACCGACGGACAGGAGGAAAAAATAGGAGAAACCATAGGGTGTCGTGGTGACTGTAGTTAGAGAAAATAATTCATCAGACCTGATTAAAAAAACCAGGGCGGGCCGTGGACCGGACACACCCTTGGAGAAAGTAAATTATCAGGTAAGCATAAATTCTGTTTTCTCCAACATTGGTGTGTCCGGTCCACGGCGTCATCCTTACTTGTGGGAACCAATACCAAAGCTTTAGGACACGGATGAAGGGAGGGAGCAAATCAGGTCACCTAAATGGAAGGCACCACGGCTTGCAAAACCTTTCTCCCAAAAATAGCCTCCGAAGAAGCAAAAGTATCAAATTTGTAAAATTTGGCAAAAGTGTGCAGTGAAGACCAAGTCGCTGCCTTACATATCTGATCAACAGAAGCCTCGTTCTTGAAGGCCCATGTGGAAGCTACAGCCCTAGTGGAGTGAGCTGTGATTCTTTCAGGAGGCTGCCGTCCAGCAGTCTCATAAGCCAATCGGATGATGCTTTTAAGCCAAAAGGAAAGAGAGGTAGAAGTTGCTTTTTGACCTCTCCTTTTACCAGAATAGACGACAAACAGAGAAGAAGTTTGTCTGAACTCTTTTGTAGCTTCTAAGTAGAATTTTAGAGCACGGACTACATCTAAATTGTGTAGCAAACGTTCCTTCTTTGAAACTGGATTCGGACACAAAGAAGGTACAACTATCTCCTGGTTAATATTTTTGTTGGAAACAACCTTTGGTAGAAAACCAGGCTTAGTACGCAAAACAACCTTATCTGAATGGAACACCAGATAGGGTGGAGTACAATGTAGAGCAGATAACTCAGAAACTCTTCTAGCAGAAGAAATAGCAACCAAAAACAAAACTTTCCAAGATAACAACTTAATATCTATGGAATGTAGAGGTTCAAACGGAACCCCTTGAAGAACTGAAAGAACTAGATTTAAACTCCAGGGAGGAGTCAAAGGTCTGTAAACAGGCTTGATCCTAACCAAAGCCTGAACAAATGCTTGAACATCTGGCACAACTGCCAGTCGTTTGTGTAGTAGGACAGATAAAGCAGAAATCTGTCCCTTTAGAGAACTCGCAGATAATACTTTATCCAAACCTTCTTGTAGAAAGGAAAGAATCCTAGGAATCTTTATCTTATTCCATGGGAATCCCTTGGATTCACACCAGCAGATATATCTTTTCCATATTTTATGGTAAATCTTTCTAGTTACCGGTTTTCTGGCTTGAACCAGAGTATTTATCACGGAATCTGAAAACCCACGCTTTGATAGAATCAAGCGTTCAATCTCCAAGCCGTCAGCTGGAGGGAGACCAGATTTGGATGTTCGAATGGACCCTGAACAAGAAGGTCCTGTCTCAAAGGTAGCTTCCATGGTGGAACCGATGACATATTCACCAGGTCTGCATACCAAGTCCTGCGTGGCCACGCAGGAGCTATCAAGATCACAGAGGCCCTCTCCTGTTTGATCCTGGCTACCAGCCTGGGAATGAGAGGAAACGGTGGAAACACATAAGCTAGGTTGAAGGTCCAAGGCGCTACTAGTGCATCCACTAGAGACGCCTTGGGATCCCTGGATCTGGACCCGTAGCAAGGAACCTTGAAGTTCTGACGAGACGCCATCAGATCCATATCTGGAATGCCCCATAGTTGCGTCAACCGGGCAAAGATCTCCGGGTGGAGTTCCCACTCCCCCGGATGGAATGTCTGACGACTCAAATAATCCGCTTCCCAGTTTTCCACACCTGGAATGTGGATCGCAGATAGGTGGCAGGAGTGATTCTCCGCCCATTGGATGATTTTGGTCACTTCTTTCATCGCCAGGGAACTCCTTGTTCCCCCCTGATGATTGAGATACGCAACAGTCGTCATGTTGTCTGATTGGAATCTTATGAATCTGGCCTTTGCTAGCTGAGGCCAAGCCCTGAGAGCATTGAATATCGCTCTTAGTTCCAGAATGTTTATCCACTAGGCTGGCGTCGGTCGTGACGATGACCCACTCTGGACTGCGGAAGCTCATTCCCTGGGATAGGTGATCCTGGGTTAGCCACCAACGGAGTCAGTCTCTGGTCTTCTGATCTACTTGAATCACTGGAGATAAGTCTGTATAGTCCCCATTCCACTGTTTCAGCATGCACAGTTGTAATGGTCTCAGATGAATTCTGGCAAAAGGAACTATGTCCATTGCTGCAACCATCAATCCTACTACTTCCATGCACTGAGCTACGGAAGGACGAGGAATAGAATGAAGAACTTGACAAGCGTTTAGAAGTTTTGACTTTCTGACTTCTGTCAAGAAAATCCTCATTTCTAAGGAATCTATTATTGTTCCCAAGAAGGGAACTCTTGTCGAAGGAGACAGGGAACTTTTTTCTACGTTCACCTTCCATCCGTAAGATCTGAGAAAGGCCAGAACGATGTCTGAGTGAGCCTTTGCCTTTGAAAGAGACGACGCTTGTACTAGAATGTCATCCAAGTACGGTACTACTGCAATGCCCCTTGGTCTTAGAACCGCTAGAAGGGATCCGAGTACCTTTGTGAAAATCCTTGGAGCAGTGGCTAACCCGAATGGGAGGGCCACAAACTGGTAATGTTTGTCCAGAAAGGCGAACCTTAGGAACTGATGATGTTCCTTGTGGATAGGGATATGTAGATACGCATCCTTTAGATCCACGGTAGTCATAAATTGACCTTCCTGAATTGTGGGTAGAATCGTTCGAATGGTTTCCATCTTGAACGATGGTACTCTGAGAAATTTGTTTAGGATCTTTAAATCCAGGATTGGTCTGAAAGTTCCCTCTTTTTTGGGAACTACAAACAGATTTGAGTAAAATCCCATTCCTTGCTCCGCCGTTGGAACTGGGTGTATCACTCCCATCTTTAACAGGTCTTCTACACAATGTAAGAATGCCTGTCTCTTTATTTGGTTTGAGGATAAGTGAGACATGTGGAACCTTCCCCTTGGGGGTAGTTCCTTGAATTCCAGAAGATAACCCTGAGAAACTATTTCTAGCGTCCAGGGATCCTGAACATCTCTTGCCCAAGCCTGAGCAAAGAGAGAGAGAGAGAGTCTACCCCCCACTAGATCCGGTCCCGGATCGGGGGCTACTCCTTCATGCTGTTTTGTTAGCAGCGGCAGGCTTCTTGGCCTGCTTACCCTTGTTCCAGCCTTGCATCGGTTTCCAGGCTGGTTTGGTCTGAGGTATTACTCTCTTGCTTAGAGGATGCAGAATTAGAGCCCGGTCCGTTCCTGAAATTACGAAAGGAACGAAAATTAGACTTATTCTTGGCTTTGAAAGGCCTATCTTGTGGGAGGGCGTGGCCCTTTCCCCCAGTGATGTCTGAGATAATCTCTTTCAATTCTGGCCCAAAGAGAGTTTTACCCTTGAAGGGGATATTAAGCAATTTTGTCTTGGATGATACATCCGCTGACCAAGACTTTAGCCAAAGCGCTCTGCGCGCCACAATTGCAAACCCTGAATTTTTCGCCGCTAATCTAGCTATTTGCAAAGCGGCATCTAAAATAAAAGAGTTAGCCAACTTAAGTGCGTGAACTCTGTCCATAACCTCCTCATATGGAGTCTCTCTACTGAGCGACTTTTCTAGTTCCTCGAACCAGAACCACGCTGCTGTAGTGACAGGAACAATGCACGAAATGGGTTGAAGAAGGTAACCTTGCTGTACAAAAATCTTTTTAAGCAAACCCTCCAATTTTTTATCCATAGGATCTTTGAAAGCACAATTATCCTCGATAGGAATAGTAGTGCGCTTGTTTAGAGTAGACTCTGCCCCCTCGACCTTAGGGACTGTCTGCCATAAGTCCTTTCTGGGGTCGACCATAGGAAATAATTTCTTAAATATAGGAGGGGGAACAAAAGGTATGCCGGGCTTCTCCCATTCTTTATTCACTATGTCCGCCACCCGCTTGGGTATAGGAAAAGCGTCGGGGTGCACCGGAACCTCTAGGAACTTGTCCATCTTGCATAATTTTTCTGGAATGACCAGGTTGTAACAATCATCCAGAGTAGATAACACCTCCTTAAGGAGTGCGCAGAGATGTTCTAATTTAAATTTAAATGTCACAACATCAGGTTCAGCCTGTTGGGAAATTTTTCCTGAATCTGAAATTTCCCCATCTGACTAAACCTCCCTCATGGCCCCTTCAGATTGGTGTGAGGGTATGACAGAACAATTATCAGCGCCCTCCTGCTCTTCAGTGTTTAAAAAAGAGCAATCGCGCTTTCTCTGATATGCAGGCATTTTGGATAAAATATTTGCTATGGAGTTATCCATTACAGCCGTCAATTGTTGCATGGTAATAAGCATTGGCGCGCTAGAAGTACTAGGGGCCTCCTGCGTGGGCAAAACTGGTGTAGACACAGAAGGAGATGATTTAGAACCATGTCTACTCCCTTCATCTGATGAATCGTCTTGGTCATTATCTGTGACAGTACTGTCCTTACTTTGTTTGGACGCTTTGGCACAATTATCACATAATTTAGAAGGGGGAGACACATTGACTTTCATACATATAGAACATAGCTTATCTGAAGGCACAGACATGTTAAACAGGCTTAAACTTGTCAGTAAAACACAAAAACCGTTTTAAAACAAAACCGTTACTGTCTCTTTAAATTTTAAACAGAGCACACTTTATTACTGAATATGTGAAAAAATATGAAGGAATTGTTCAAAATTTACCAAAATTTCACCACAGTGTCTTAAAGCATTAAAAGTATTGCACACCAAGTTTCAGAGCTTTAACCCTTAAAATAACGAAACCGGAGCCGGTTACAGTTTTAACCCCTCTACAGTCCCAGCTACAGCCTTTGCTGCGACTCTACCAAGCCCAGAGTTGAATACGATACCTAATGACGCCTTCTAGGAACTTTTCCAACTATTTTCAGGTCCTAACACATGCATCTGCATGTCTTGCTCTCAAAAACAACTGTGCAGTAATGGCGCGAAAATGAGGCTCAGCCTACAACTGGGAAGGCCCTTCCTGACTGGAAAAGGTGTCTAACATAGTGCCTGACGTTAAAAAACGTTCCCCAAGTTTATAAATGTGAAATACCAGCATAAACATGTATAAAATGCCCAAATAAAGCAATCGATTTTGCCCATAAAAGTGTCTACCAGTTTTATAGCCCATATTAAGCCCTTTATTCTGCTTGAGACTAAGAAAATGGCTTACCGGTCCCCATGAGGGGAAATGACAGCCTTCCAGCATTACACAGTCTTGTTAGAAATATGGCTAGTCATACCTTAAGCAGAAAAGTCTGCTAACTGTTTCCCCCAACTGAAGTTACTTCATCTCAACAGTCCTATGTGGAAACAGCAAAGGATTTTAGTTACTGTCTGCTAAAATCATCTTCATCTAACAAACAGAATTCTTCATCTCTTTCTGTTTCAGAGTAAATAGTACATACCAGCACTATTTTAAAATAACAAACTCTTGATAGTAGAATAAAAAACTACAACTAAACACCACATACTCTTCACCATCTCCGTGGAGATGTTGCCTGTGCAACGGCAAAGAGAATGACTGGGGTGGGCGGAGCCTAGGAGGGACTATATGGCCAGCTTTGCTGGGACTCTTTGCCATTTCCTGTTGGGGAAGAGATATTCCCACAAGTAAGGATGACGCCGTGGACCAGACACACCAATGTTGGAGAAAAGGGATTATCTGTCTTTTTAAACATACATTCCTACACAAGTAGGAAATCCAATTTTTTATTTTGTGATTCAAATAGAGCATTCAATTATCCATTTTCATACAGTTCCAAAATATGCTTCATTTTCTTGGTATCCTTTGCTGAAAGAGCAATAATGCACTACTGTGAGCTAGCTGAACGCATCCGGAGAGACAATGAAAATAATATAAGAGCAACCTCCAACCAGCAGCTAACAGCTAACTCCCAGTAGTGCATTTCAGCTCCTCAGCCTACCTAGGTATGAGCTTTTATCAAATTATACAAGGAAGCAAATTAGATAATAGAAGTAAATTGGAAAGTTGTTTAAAATTGCATGCACTGTCTGAATCATGAAACAAAGGAAAAAAAATATTACTAAATAAAATAAAGTTATGTCCCTAAACACTCAACAGAAACTGTTCTTCCTTAAGTAACAAATGACCTGTTATCAGCTAAAGCAAAAGGCCACTACTCTTTACTAATTTTTCTTGACCTGCTTTTGACACAGTCGACCATCCTCTCCTCCTAAAAATACTACATTCATTTGGCATCAGAGACACAGCCCTCTCCTAGTTTGCCTCATATCTCTCAAAACACTCGTTTTCAGTTTCCTTTAACATATCTTGCGATCCTATGCTTCTCTCAGTTGAAGTACCGCAAGGCTCTGTCTTGGGTTCCTTGCTTTTCTCTCTCTATACATCCTCCCTTGGAAAACTTATAGCCTCCTTTGGATTCCAGTACCACTTATATGCTGATACCCAAATCTATCTTTCCTCTCCTGATATCCCTCTTTACTCAACCAGATTTCCAACTACCTCTCTGCAATTTACTCTTGGATGTTTTCACACTACCTCTAAGTCAATCTGTCCAAAACTGAGCTGCTTCTTATTCCTCCCCTCTTCGAGACATCCAACACCTGATATTTCTCTGACAGTTGGAGACTCTATTCTCAACACCTCACCCCAGGTTTGCTGTCTTTGGGTCACACTAGACAAAGCTCACATTCAACCCACATATACAAGCACTTACCAAATCCTGCCATTCACACCTACAAACACTTCCTGAATTCCTCCCTTCCTTACTCAAAAAACGACAAATACTTAATCATTCCCTCATTTTGTCACGCATTGATTACTGCAACCTACTCCTAAATGGCCTTCCAAAACACTGCCTCTCCTCCCTCCAATCTATTATAAATGCTTCAGATAGACTCATCCACCTAAGTCGCCGATCTACATGAGTGACTTCGCTCTGCCAGTCTCTACACTGGCTCCCCATACACTCCAGAATACAGTTTAAAGTATTAACCCTAACTTACAAAGCGTTGAACAGTCTTAACTATAGTTCCTCTCTTATCGTGAAATAATCCCCATCCCGTCCTCTTCGATCAACCTCTGACCTACGTCTCTCCACTCCTGTTATCGCTACGTCTCACTCCCGCCTCCAAGACTTCGCACGTGCCTGCTCCTGTCCTCTGGAACTCTCTACCCCGCTCCATAAGACTGTCTCCAACCTTGTATAGCTTCAGACGCTCTTTGAAAACCCACCTATTCAGAGAGGCGTACCATATCTCCTCCATCCCTCATCCGAACCAAACTAATACATGAACTGCCTGACTAACTACGGCAACTACAACTGATGTAACAAGCTACCCCAACCTTATGTCTCTGCACCCTAAACCTGTAGACTCTGAGCTCTCCGGAGCAGGGCCCTCTTCCTCCTGTACAAGATTTGTTTAGTTTTAGGTTTTGTATTTTTATCAAAATGTTGTCATTGTATACCCCTATCATTGTACCCAGCGCTACGGAATTTGGTGGCGCTATACAAATAAATGCTAATAATTAGAGCATGCCAGTTTTGCATTATGTCCCTTTAACTTTGTTCTGCAGTGACTGTTCACTTGTCTACTTTACATCTAATCAAGTCTCATAAATTTGATAAAATAAGTATTAAATCCCAGATAAAAGGTCTCTCTCCCTGTTTTCCACAACAGAAGTTATATATAAAAATGTGTTTAATGTGTGAGTCAAATGTTCAGGCTTACCTTCTACAGGAGCTGTTGTGGCTGCTGCTTCTTCCCAAGAATCATCAAAGCCATTCGAAGTGGAATTTACTTCAGTGCTTTCTTGTGGAATTTCCTGCCATACTTTTGCATTTGGGTTCAAACCAGCACCTTTAGATGCAACCTAAGGAAAAAAAATAATATTAAATTAGTAATGATCTAGGTTGTAGTAATTACAGGGCTTCTTAGAACTGTTAAACTGGTTTCTCCCATGATACTTATACAAAAGTAAAGTTCAAAACATACTTTAAGAGTTCGGAAATGTATCTAGAATGTCTGACTAAATAAAGGTTTTGTATTGCAATCTACCAAAGAATTTTTATTTATTTTTATTTCATTTTTAAACATTAGATATTCTCATTAAACCATTTGAAATATTTCTAAAAAAAAATGGCAAAAGAGAAACACGTTCGTAATCTGCTCTATTGGATAACATTGAAAGATTATTTCTCTGTTCCTACATTGTAGAGGAGTAGATTTCTTTTTCCTGCCTGTGGATAGTTTTAAATCAAGGAATACTAGAAAAAAATTGCAGACACCAATCATTTCCATAAATAAAGAGAGAAGCGCTCAATCTTAGAACGAATAATAGCTTGTTCTATGGCTAGTTGCCACCCAAAGAAGCAGCCTTTTTTTGCTCAACATGTGCCTTTCACAGAGAAGAACTTTCCTGAAGCATATCAGTCTGATTCTGACATCACAGTGAGGTCCAGCCCCGAAATACCAGGCAATCCCTCTCTGAACGAGAGAAACAGCAAAACCCCAGACGTACATATTGGTCTATTGTGGGCCTCGTCAGTAAGGTGCAGCCATATCCCTCTAGGCACACTGAGCAACAGGTCCACGTCTGGATTCCCGCATCACACTTAGGGAGACTTCCCTAAGTGTCATAATTTGCATAAATTAAGAGGGATTGCCTGGTATTTCGGGGCTGGACTGTACTGTGAAGTCAGGATCAGAATTGTTTGTTCCCAGGTTGAGCGCTTCTCTCTTTTTATTTAACCAATCATTATTTCAGCTGATTTCTGGTGTAAAACCTGTTACAAGTCATCTAGCAACAACCCACACCCCCAACATAAGAAAGGGGGGGGACAAGTCATTACACAATCTCTTTAATTTTACAGAAATATTAAAGCTAAAAAAATTTAACAGAATTAAAAGGGACATTAAATTTGCGCCAATTGACGTAGGTACTACGTTACACAGTACTTTGATCAGCGTACTGCGTTGAGGTAGTACCTACATCCAACACTGACGTGGAAGATAGGTGTTTGGGAGGTGTCAGGGTAATCCCTACACTAAAGCAAATATTAACCTTACAAGCCAATTAATCCCTTCATTGTCGGGAATTTCAGGCGTGTGCAGCGCAGCTGCAGTTAGCAGCCCTCTAATTGCCAAAACCCAACGTCTTTCTGAACAAAGGGGATCTTATAGAAGCTATTACAACCATTTGTCTTATGACTGAGTAACTGCATGTAAATAACTCCACAGAGTTTGCAAAAAAGTATACTTCCATCCCAAACACTCAACTGAGACTGCTAAAAACCATGGCTGCTACTCTGTACTCATCTTACTTGACCTCTCTGCTGCCTTTGACACTTGATCATCCCCTCCCCCTACGGACACTCAGCTCTCTTGGGCTCTGTGACACTGCCCTCTCCTGGATTCATTCATCTCTTTAACAGTTCCGTCTCTTTTGCTGGCGACGACTCCTCTCTATTGCCCATGTCTGTTGGAGTACCTCAAGGCTCTGTCCTGGGTCCTCTACTCTTCTCTCTTTACACTTCTTCACTGGGTAAACTTATCAAGAGCTATGGCATCAACTATCACCTCTATGCTGACGATACCCAGATTTACCTATACACCCCTGCACTCTCTCCTTCTGTCAATTCTCACATCAGCGACAGCCTTTTTGGCATTTCCTCCTGGATGGCCTCTCACCACCTAAAAATAAACATGTCCAAGACTGAACTACTTAACCCCCCCCCCCCCTTCAACTCTACTCCAGTTTCTAATTGGTGGCACCACTATCTCCCCATCACCCCAAGTCCGCTGCCTTGGAGTCACACTTGACTCAAATCTGTCCTTCATTCCCCACATCCAATTGCTCTCTTCATCCTGCCACAACCACCATCTCCAAAATTCGTCCCTTTCTGAGCGCTGAAACTACTAAACAGCTAATCCACTCCCTGGTAATTTCCGACTTGACTACTGTAATAACTTACTAACTGGCCTCCTTCCCTCTCCTCTACAATCCAGCTTAAATGCCTCTGCCAGGCTAATCCACTTCTCCCGACGCTCTGTATCTGCTGCAACTCTCTGCGAGTCCCTTCACTGGCTCCCCATTCACAGCAGAGTTAAATTCAAAATTTTCTCCCTGACCTACAAAGCCCTCACCAATGCTGCCCCATCCTACCTGTCCTCACTCAAATATACTCCAGCCTGCCCCCTAAGATTCAACAATGACCTGCGCCTTGCATCATCTACCATCACCTCCTCCCATGTTAGACTACAGGACTTCTCTTGTGCGGCACCAACCCTCTGGAACGCGCTTCCTCGAGCTGTCTGACTTTCCCCTAACCTGTCCTTCTTTAAACGCTCCCTAAAGACCTTTTTGTTCAGGGAAGCTTATCACCCGACTCAGTAACAAATGAATTACACTTACCTAACAGTTTCCCTCATCTATCTCCTTACCAATATCACTCACCTATGCAGTATCCACCTCCTGTTTCCCATCCTCCTACCCATCTAGATTGTAAATTCCCACAGGAATAGGTCCCTCAATTCCCCCTGTATTGTTCTGTAAAATGTTGTCTTTTATTGTATCGTTTCTCCGTTGTACTTTTATCTTTGTACCCATGGCCAGATTATAATAGATAATCTGTAAATTTCATTAAATAGGTCAGTATTGCTTCACACTTGAAAAAGAAAGGAATGTATAGTTAGTCCAATAAAAAAAAAGGAGGAGAGGAGAGAGGAATATACATATTATCTCAGAAAAATGATTACACCCCTCACATGTTTGTAAATATTTTATTATATCTTTTCATGTGACAACACTGAAGAAATGACACTTTGCCTCAATGTAAAGTAGCGAGTGTACAGCCTGTATAACAGTGTAAATTTGCTGTCCCCTCAAAATAACTGAGCACACAGCCATCAATGTAAACCGTTGGCAACAAAAGTGAGTACACCCCTAAGTGGAAATGTCCAAATTGCCAATTTTTTGTGTGGCCACCATTATATTCCAGTACTTAACCCTCTGGGCATGGAGTTCACCAGAGCTTCACAGGTTGCCACTCCTCCATGACGACATCACAGAGCTGGTGGATGTTAAAGACCTTGCACTCCCCCACCTTCCGTTTGAGGATGCCCCACAGATGCTCAGTAGGGTTTAGGTCTGGAGATATGCTTGGCCAGTCCATCACCTTTACCCTCAGCTTCTTTAGCAAGGCAGTGGTCATCTTGGAGGTGTGTTTGGGGTCATTATGTTGAAATACTGCCCTGCGGCCCAGTCTCCGAAGGAAGAGGATCATGTTGTGCTTCAGTATGTCACAGTACATGTTGGCATTCATGGTTCCCTTAAAAGGGACACTGAACCCAATTTTTTTCTTTCCCGATTCAGATAGAAAGTTGCTTAAAATTGCATGCTCTAATTCAGTGATTTTTAACCTTTTTTTTGCCGTGGCACACTTTTTTACATTAAAAAATCCTGTGGCACACCACCATCCCAAAATTTAAAAAAAACACACATTGTAGCCTAATACAGTATATATATATATATATATATATATATACATACACACACACAAACACACACATACTGTATGTATTGTGCTGTTATGCCATGCCTCCTACAAACTACCCCTGCACTGGGAGTAAAAAACAAGCAAAGTTTAAAAAATATGTCACACTGGTTGAAAAACACTGCTCTAATTTACTCCTATTATCAATTTCTTCGTTCTCTTGCTATCTTTATTTGAAAAAGGCATCTAAGTTTTTTTTTTTTGTTCAGAACTTGATGAACGAACTTATCCACCAATCAGCAAGGACAACCCAGGTTGTTCACCAAAAATGGGCCGGCATCTAAACTTACATTTTTTATTTTAAATAGTTTTTTTATTGAGGTTGAAATAATACATTGGCAACAGTCTCATCTACAGAATACATTGTACAACTTATATGGTACTGGCATGACATTACACGAAGGGCACCTCATTTTTTAAATCTTATAGGTTTTGCGAGTTCCTCAGACAAGCAGGTCCAGTCGTGGGACCAAAAGTAAAACAAAAACACTTGAGGACATGGCAACATAGATAATGCTAAAGATTGCAAATTCAACTTATGTGGGATAAACACAGATTGTAAAGTGTATACACAACATCAAAAATAGTAAAGCATAATAAAGGCATCAGGATGACTCTGTACAGAACAACATTTGTGAAAACATGGAATATAACCTCTTTTGGTTGTTATTTTAGTCCAATAATCGTTAGTACTGAGCCTCCATTAGAACATAGGCAATCTCAAAACCACTATCTTAAGTAAACTTCAGGAAACAGGAAATCACTGTAAAATCAATGATCCAGTGTTGAACCCCCGTGAGCCATTCTACAATGGTGCAGGGGAATAAAAACTTAGTCATGGCTCAACAGGTAGGGCAGAGACTACTAAACTCTGCCAAAAAGTGTGGAGAGAGAAAGGGAGTCATCACTAACCGCACAGAAATGAGGAGGGAGAGGAGAGGGGGGGGAGGGGGGGAAGGGAGGTAGGGTGGGAGGAGGGAGAGTGGGAGGAGGGGAAGGGAGGGAAGGGAGGAAGGGAGGCAGGGGGGAGGGGGAAAGGGAAGGGGGAAGGGGAGAAGGGGAGGGAGGGAGGAGGGGAGGGCGGAGGAGAGGCCAAAAATAGCAAATCTTACTATTATTAACTCACACTTCTACCATAGTGCCCAAAGATATTGAGAGAACAACGAAACATCATGACTAGCTGAAAAGGGACAACTAAGCATATGGACAGTCCAGAATAAAATATACATTTCAGACAAGAGCTCTAGGTTAATCATACCTGACAGTAGAATGCTAGAGTATGTAGGTTATCACCCTGACTATCCATAGAACATTGTTACTAAACATTTATACCTGTGTGGGCCCCAGTTAACATGTTCCAGAGTTTCTCATAAGGAAGACGCTAGGGGCATGTAATCTAGTTTATGCCTATTTATATGGTGTAATTTCCTAGGGTGTTAGCTGAATGTGACAGTCTAAATAAAGGGCTTGTCACCCAAAGGTCTAACTATATATCATTAGGTAACACTCTGACATATCATTCATGATAGCCACTTAAATACAAGGCAGGGCACATAAATATATCAATTCTATAGACCTAAGCTGAACATAAGTTTGCATACAAGTAGTTTGAGGCTGGGAGTACTGATTGTGGTAAACATACAGTGGTCCATACATTATCTCAGCTAAATACAAGTATTAATAACCCCCTACATGGGATGGTAGCCTGAAACAGAGAAATAAGCAGTGTACAGGAGTGTGAGCTTTACAGACAGTCAGAGGATATATAGGAGTTCAAGGCAGTCCTCAATTAGGGATCCGACATTCTGTCTTCATATATACTATGGGCTTTAATCCATGGTAAAGAGGGAGCCTCTGAGAAGAAGAAGCGCAAGTGCATCGTCTCTCACAGTGTCTGTATTACTGCTCCGACGCTCGTAGCTGCTGTTTATGGGGACTGCTTACCCGACCTGCATGCGGGCAAACCCATCAGCCTCAATACGGGACCAAACAGCCCGGAAAGCCCAAGGGGAGTGATGGCACATAGCTCGGTGCGTCCAGTAATTGGCGATCAGCTCCGTCAGACCAGGCCGCCTCAAAGGTAAGTTGTAAAAGTTCCTACCCCTGTTTAAGTCAGCCCGGCACATAAGGACTTCTTCAGTGCGGCTCTCAGGCACAGTACCCGTCTGTCCCATCTTCGTCGCTGCAGAGCTCTCCCTGCGATCACGGAAGCTGCCATCAGCCGCCCCCAGCAAGCTGACCTCATCTCTCCATTCCGGGACCAATACAGGCCTCCATAGTCTCTTAAGGGCAACTCGAGAGCCACCCCCCTGAGCTGCTGGTTCTGTCGCCTTTGTCATTGCTGGTATAGAAGGATCAGCCCGCAAATGTACGCTCTCCATTAATGATAGGAGGTGGTCAAATCTGCTACATATCCGTAGCTCAAAATCTAGCATGAGTTTTTGTATGATCTTGTAGTCCGCCTCCATCTTGGGTAGTGTAAATGATGCGACTGAGGGCCTGATTCCTCAGGCCCAATTACCCCGTATGTGGTTGCTGAAATTCTCTATAGTCACCAAATATTGTTCAGTATGCTCCTTTGAGTTAGCACAGGCAGTTGAGTACATACCATTGCAGTATATAGGAAAAAAATTTTGATTTATATGGGAGAAATCCCCGGAGCTCAAAACTCTTGCGACTGTCTAGCTCTGCGGTTAGCTCCGCCCCCCTAAACTTACATTTTTGCATTTCAAATAAAGATACCAAGAGAATGAAGAAAATGTGATAATAGGAGCCCAGAGACGGAACTTTTTTTCACTTTCTGCGATTAGATATTTTTTAGTGAAAATTTTTCTGCAGGTCATTTTTAAATGAAATAAAATTGTAAATGTGTCAGTTACACTAAAGCACCAGATCAATTGCAATGTGTTGGTTAACTGGAGAATAAAGCAATATTTAAAGTTTTATAATCTAGTGCAGTAGTTGAAAATTGCATTGCAAATTAGCTGCAGGCAAAAAAAGTAATAGTAAAATGTCTCTTGAATTAATTTGTTTCCTTTTCTCTTAGTCTAACATAGAAATGAAGTAATAAAAAAGGTGCATTGCTCATACGAACATCTTACATTCAGAGAAAAACAGCTTTGCAGACTGTGAAAAGCTAGGGAACGAGTTTGCAAAAATCTCAGAGCCAGACAACAATCAATGCACTGCTGCTTTGCAGCACTACTGCATATTTGACTCTTGTCTTCAAACGGCACTTTGCTCTAGATGCACTGTGTTAAGGAAAACTTATACAATGCAGCCAGAGAACAGCTCTGTTTAAAAAGAACAGCCTAATGTGGAGCAGGGCTGAAAAGTTAAAGTGCTAAGAGTTCCTGTTCTTTCTGCAGACATGCTGCATTTTCTGCGATGACATCTCAGATCACTCTATGATCTGCCTTAGGGAATAGGAGTATATTAAAACGTTGCTTAAAATTGCATGCTCTATCTGAATCACAAAAGAAAAAATTTGGGTTCAGTGTCCCTTTAATGAACTGTAGCTCCCCAGTGCCAGCAGCACTCGTGCAGGCCCAGACCATGACCCTCCCACTACCATGCTTGACTGTAGGCAAGACACACTTGTCACCATCTGAACCAAATAAGTTTCTTGGTCTCATCGGACATGGTTCCAGTAATCCATGTCCTTAGTCTGCTTGTCTTCAGCAAACTGTTTGCAGGCTTTCTTGTGCATAATCTTTAGAAGAGGCTTCCTTCTGGGATGACAGCCATGCAGACCAATTTGATGCAGTGTGTGGCGTATGGTCTGAGCACTGACAGGCTGACCCCATACCCCTTTAACCTCTGCAGCAATGCTGGCAGCACTCAAACATCTATTTCACAAAGACAACCTCTGGATATGACGCGGAGCACGTGCACTCAACTTCTTTGGTCAACCATGGCGTCTTGGCAATCTTCTTATAGCCTAGGCCATCTTTATGTAGAGCAACAATTCATTTTCTCAGATCCTCAGAGTTCTTTGCCATGAGGTGGCATGATGAACTTCCATTGACCAGTAAGAGTGTGAGAGCTATACCTCCAAGTTTATCGCACCTGCTCCCCATTCACACCCAAGACCTTGTAACACTAACGAGTCACATGACACCAGGGAGGGAAAAATGGCTAATTGGGCCCAATTTGGACATTTCCACTTAGGGGTGTACTCACTTTTGCTGCCAACGGTTTAGACATTAATGGCTGTGTGTTGTTATTTTGAGTGGACAGTACATTTACACTGTTAAACAGGCTTTACACTCCCTACTTTACATTGAGGCAAAGTGTCATTTCTTCAGTGTTGTCACATGAAAAGATATAATAAGATATTTACAAAAATGTGAGGGGTGTAATCACTTTTGTGAGATACTGTATGTAAAGTGCCCCTTGGGACCCCCAGAGCAGTGCAGGTCCCAAGAGGAAATTGCCACTAATCCAATCAGAAGTGCTAGTCACACATCACATTTTAGTGTTTTGTTCCATGTAATTGTAAATGCGTCTGTTGTAATATGGATACATTTTTTATATTACTTTAAAAAGGAACATTGTACACTAGATTTTTCTTTGCATAAATGTTTTCTAGATCCATTTATATAGCCCCTCTGGGGAGGGTTTTTGTAACAATGTATAGTTTTGCATATATTTTTTTAATAACATTGTGCTGGTTTTCAGACCAAGACCCAAAGTGTCAGATGTATACAGGTGTTTTTAGACCACTGCTGGCTCCTGTTTGTCTTATCTTTCTTTTCATATGCAGGAAAAGGGGTAAAGAGTGTCTGCACCCAGTCCCTTTCACCCTCTTTTCGCCCCGTTCCAGCTAATCTCATCAACAGTGCTAAACTTGGAGCTTCTAAGTAAATTTTAAAAAGGTTTTATACTTGATTTTAAGATCTGTATCTGTGCATATTCTTCTTTATAGTAGTGTCTATTACATGCAGTTATATAGAAATTGGTGTATACTGTCCCTTTAATTGTTGCAGCACTTAAAAGTATTGAGATCATCCAGCAATGAATAAGGTAACATACAGCATAATAATGTACACAACTGTATCATAATGTAAAAACCTAATTGACAAAGATCAGTAAAGAGAGGTATTTTCACTAGGGTTAATTTCTAGCACAAATATTCTTTCCTTTCAAACACGTTCAATACACTTATCCAAAACACCAAACTCAAAACAAACATGGCTGCTACTCCCTGTTTGAGAAAGTTAACGAATTGGATACAGCAAATAGCATTATTCCTCAATGAGATCAAATACCACCCTAACTGTGGCCCTAAGGCAGGGCTCAACAAAATTTGCAGGATAGCTACAAAACTGCCAAATGCCATTTGAATTTGTCAAGACTGTTTTAAATTATTTAATGTAGAAAAAAAGTGATATATATATATATATATACATATATATATATATACATATATATATATATATACATACACACACACATATACATATACACACACACAGTTGTGCTCATAAGTTTACATACCCTGGCAGAATTTAAGATTTCTTGGCCATTTTTCAGAGAATATGAATGATAACACACAAACTTTTCTTTCACTCATGGTTAGTGTTTGGCTGAAGCCATTTATTATCAATCAACTGCGTTTTCTCTTTTTAAATCATAATGACAACAGAAACTACTCAAATGACCCTGATCAAAAGTTTACATACCCTGGTGATTTTGGCCTGATAACATGCACACAAGTTGACGCAAAAGGGTTTGAATGGCTATTAAAGGTAACCATTCTCACCTGTGATCTGTAGTATGTGTGTGTATAAAAGGTCAATGAGTTTGTATCTTTCATCCAGTGCTGCACTGTTGTTTCTGGATTCTGAGTCATGGGGAAAGCAAAAGAATTGTCAAAGGATCTGCGGGAAAAGGTAGTTGAACTGTATAAAACAAGAAAGGGATATAAAGAGATACCCAAGGAATTGAGAATGCCAATCAGCAGTGTTCAAACTCTAATCATGAAGTGGAAAATTAGGGGTTCTGTTGAAACCAAACCACGGTCAGGTAGACCAACTAAAATTTCAGCCACAACTGCCAGGAAAATTGTAACTTCAGGTGAAAAACAGGACTCTCTGAAAACGTGTGGCTGTTTCAAGATGCACAATAAGGAGGCACTTGAAGAAAGATGGGCTGCATGGTCGAGTCGCCAGAAGAAAGTAATTAATGCCACCAAGTATCCCGCTTACAATACGCCAAACAGCACAGAGACAAGCCTCAAACCTTCTGGCACAAAGTCATTTGGAGTGATGAGACCAAAATTTAGCTTTTTGGCAACAACCATAAATGCTACATTTGGAGAGGAGTCAACAAAGCCTATGATGAAAGGTTCACCATTCCTACTATGAAACACGGAAGTGGATCCCTGATGTTTCGGGGATGTGTGAGCTACAAAAGGCACAGGAAATTTGGTCAGAATTGATGGCAAGATGAATGCAATATGTTATCAAAAAATACTGGAGGAAAATTTGCATTCATCAGCCCAGAAGCTGCGCATTTGATATACTTGGACATTCCAACATGACAATGATCCTAAACAGAAGGCTAAATCGACCTGTCATTGGCTACAGCAGAATAAAGTGAAGGTTCTGGAGTGGCGATCTCAGTCTCCTGACCTCAATATTATTGAGCCACTCTGGAGAGAGCGCAAACGTGCAGTTCATGCAAGACAGCCCAAGAATTTACAGGAACTGGAGGCTTTTTGCCAGGAAGAATGGCCAGCTTTACCATCTGAGAAGATAAAGAGCCTCATCCACAAATACCACAAAAGACTTCAAGCTGTCATTGATGTTAAAGGGGGCAATAAACGGTATTAAGAACTGGGGTATGTAAACTTTTGATCAGGGTCATTTGGGTAGTTTCTGTTGTCATGATTTAAAAAGAGTAAACACAGTTGATTGATAATAAATGGCTTCAGCGAAACACTAACCATGAGTGAAAGAAAAGTTTTTGTGTTATTCATATTCTCTGAAAAATGGCCAAGAAATGATAAATTCTTTATAATATAATATAATATATATAAAAAAATAACTCATTGTGTAGTTCATTAACAAATCTAGACAGGCCCAGAGGCTTGTTTTCCCACAGAAAACCTCTGAATTACATTGTTTCCAATGCAGCAAAGGATTCTGGGTAAGATATGCAAATTAAGTACACAATGACACACCTTTTTACTTCAGTCTGCTTTTCAGCAGGTTCCCTTTACGCCAAAGTTTCGCTGTTCACACAGCTTATAATATGCCAACTCCCAGGGTGCTGTTGCCAACAAATAGTATACAATCCCAAATAAGCAAGCACTCACTCACAAATTAGTACATAAGTTAACGTTTTCGGGCCGTAGCCCGTCCTCAGACAAGTTTCAAAAGTGTATTTAAGTATGCACCATGCGCCAGTATTTTTAACACAGCATTTGCTCAGTGAGCCTAAGGTGCTTGTTTCATCTGGTAATGACTCAATTTGTTAATTGCTGACATGACACAAGCCCACTGGCGCTCTGAACAACTGCAGTATTTCAAATGCGGGTGCACTGAGATTATCTTGCTATACTTCACATGCAGAGAAAAAAGTTTACACTAAAACAGTGATAACTTTTACTCAAAACATGTTTGCCAATACATTTATATTGCAAATGTTTCTATTCAAAGATGTAATTCATCTATGTGCATTTCAATTTTTACCGCAAAGTCCCCTTAATATAAATCATTGCAATATGTATTTTTATCCATCATTTTAAATGGATTTCGCTTTTATTTTTTTAAAACTTAATTTGTGCAGTGTCCATTACTTAATGTCACAACTGTACAAGGAGGTTGTGGTCTCTACAAAAAGGTTTATATAGCTTGATGTCAAAATGTCTTGAGTAACATGATCTGGTTTACTATTAAGTGAATAAATTAGTCAGATTTGCCTATGCTCAGAACAGGCAGAATGCAGCCTAAAGTTGCTAACAGCTCTCTTATCGCCCTAAGGGAAGTGGCTACACAGAGAATATCCATTATCCAAGCGCTCATTGTGCAAGAAAACAAGCAGGTTTGTAGATTTTTTTTTTCACAATAGCTTTCTTTTTAGGTCTACTTTGATTCAGTAGATTTGCCAAAGGAGCCCCCCTCAATGGGTGCACCCCCAATGATGTAAATCATTAAATACATTTAGATTGAATAATGCAATTAATTTGTACTTTTCATAGCAGAATAAAAGTTATTAGAAAGTATTACATTGCACCCCCCCCCCCCCCGACTATTTTATAATGCCACAATTGTGTGTATAATTATATACACACACAATATGGATTTGTATTTCACAGCTGCGAGGCCTAGAAAGGATCCATCCTCACCAAGCTAAAAACATTTAAAAAGGGACAGTCTAGTCAAAATTAAACTTTCATTATTCAGATAGGACTTGTAATTTTAATCAACTTTCCAATTTACTTTTATCATCAAATATGCTTTGTTCTCTTTGTATTCTTAGTTGAAACTAAAACTAGGTAAGTTTATATGCTAATTTCTAATTCCTTGATGGCTGCCTCTTATCAAATGCTTTTTTAATTGATTTTCACAACAAGAGAGTGTTAGTTCATGTGGACCATATAGATAACTGTGTTCAGGCACAGGGAGTTATTCAAGAGTTAGCACAACACTAAATGCAAGTCAATAGATAATAAATACAAAGTCATGTGATCAGGGGGCTGTCAGAAGATGCTTCGATACAAGGTAATCACAGAGGTAAAAAAAAAAAAAAAAAAAAAAAAAAAGTGTTTTTATATAACTTGGTTATGCAAAACTGGGGAATGGGTAATAAAACAGGATTATGTGTCTTAAAACAATAAAAATTCTATTGTAGACTGTCCCTTTAAGTGCAGATCAGGGCAAGTGAAAGGTACCCAATGGGTGTCTTGAGACTCTAATCCAAGGCCTAATTCTAACGGCACTAGTGGCTCCCTGGAACCTGGGTTTGTCAAGCCCTGCCATAAGGGACACCATTGCTTTGTAAGCAGTGTGTACATCAAATACCTTTCCTGTTTTAGTGACATCACATAAGAGTCTTGAAGGAGGGACTAATCCAACCAGTTCAGTAAGCTTTTTTAACAAAAGCACAATTAGAAAATTCTACATACATTTTTTGTACTAATCTATACAGAGTTAATTTGCTTTAGATTTCCTAATAAATTTTTGATTACAACCCTGTATGATTTATTTGTGGCCAAATTATTTTAGCAAGGATTCAGAAAGGACCGACATTGTTAGCTATGAACTACACAAAAAAAACCTCTAGGTGAGTTTTTCAATTAAACATCTAGACACTTTAAAAAAGGGATGTGATTGCAATAATAAAATGCATTAAAAGATTTGTACTTGGAAAATATGAATTAATGTGAATTAAAACCCTGCAAAACAGGGTAGAACAGAAAAAAGCCACAACATTAGCAGAATGTGCTCTCAAAAGTAAATAGATGCTTCAAATTGTATTTGCAATATAATGCCTTATTTTTCACCAACTAATACAACACCCTTTTAATATTTATAGCCAGTTATATCCTTTAATAACTAACCCCAATACATTTACACATCTGTATAATTTTCTATCACACAGTTGTATTTAGTCTAATCAATATGAATACAGAATTAAGTCCATTATAATTTTGCACAAATGCTGTTATATTAGGAATACTTGTTATATTACAAAAGTTATCAATATCGCCTTGCACAGCATAATCAATTAAAGAGAAAAAAAAAAAAAAAAATGGTTTTCACTAATTTACCTCATTGGGGAAAAAAAAATTTTTTTGGCAACCTTCATACCTAATTCGAGGTTAAGCCTTTTGCTGATAAGATTCTTTGATGTTGCTTGAGAAACACCTCCATTGCCCTGTAGACTAGATAAAGTGTTAACAGCATGAGTAATTTTGTAGACAAGTTGTAGTAAGCAATGTGTGTGTTGGGGGAGGACAAAACATAGCTTCTAAAATGTATATAAAAGTTAAAATGGTAAAAATGACAAAGCAATACAGTAACAATCATATCCCTCTATAGATTTTCTTCTCTAGCAAGAGGAAAAGGCACACGCAAGAAGTTGTAGGCTTACTATGAGCCATGTAGAAGTACAATATAAAACAAAACAAAAAAGGGAAGAGGTCTCATTATTATAAGGGTAACAACTCATCTTCTTGCTAGACACCATCATTTTAATCCGAAACAAAAGCATACACTTAGTGTCCTTGATATGCTACAGAAGCACCAGGAAGTGATGAAACCTTGTAAAAGTGAATGACATGCTGAATATCATTACATAGCAAAAAAAAAAAAATTAACACTGAAAATTTAGATTAAAACTATTCAGATAGCAACTGTGTTAAATTGGTAATGATTTCTGATGACACATCTGACCTTTTCAAAACCCTGAAGGAGTCACGTGTAGTGAGCAACACATGGTATTATTGTGAGAGCTTAGTTGCATTAAAACAAACAAAAGCCATCTTGTAGAGAGAGCTATCAGTGCTGCCAAATGTAATTAGCTACCAGTGACCACCAAACTAAACGCAGAAAGTAGATATCTGGTAAAAAAAAAAAAAAAAAAAAAAAAAAA
Organism: Bombina bombina; assembly: GCF_027579735.1. NCBI lineage: Eukaryota > Metazoa > Chordata > Amphibia > Anura > Bombinatoridae > Bombina > Bombina bombina. The sequence goes on from NC_069501.1 coordinate 1,035,282,310, forward strand.
ACACTGAAAGAATATGTTTTAATGAGTTTATCACCATGTATAGTCATAAGTTTAAAATGTACTAACAGTACAGCTCAAAGTATCAAAACTGCTGCTCTCTGAAGAGGTTTTAAAAAATAAATGCATTTGTCTATTTACTTATAGTTGCTACATAGTACAAGCAAATATTTCATACTTCAACAATTTTTAACAACATTCCAATTTACTTCTATAATTAATTTGTTTCATTGTTTAGATATCTTTTGTTAAGGAAATGGCAATGCACATGGGTGAGCCAATTACATGAGGCATCTATGTGCAGCCACCAATCAGCAGCTACTGAGCTTATCTAGATATGCTTTTCAACAAAGGATACAAAGAGAATTAAGCAAAATAGAAATAAATTGGAAAGTTGTTTAAAATTGCATGTCCTTTCTAAATCATGAAAGAAGAAATTTGCATTTCATGTCCCTTTAAGTTGCACAGAATATCTTCAGTCCTAATTTACAAAGACATACAGTCAAGGTGACATGACATACAAATGTGAACTGTCACCATAACCGAGAATCTCTAACAAAGTTTTAGCATACAAGTCAGGAGCTCAGCTGACAATCTTGTCTAAAGTCTAGGAGCCAGACAAGTATTCTGCAGTCAGAGAAGAATTTGTACAATAATTTAAAAAAGTCCTAACTGGCTGCTCTGTTAGATATTTAAAAAAAGCACGTAAAGAAGCAATAGGAGGATAAAGTGATGGTAAACTTTACATGTTTTAAATTCAGGTCCGGAATCTAAGCAATATTTTACATGGACTTTAACTGATCACTTATAATGAAGATGCGCTGTAACTTACTTTTTAACCCCTTCCTGTCTGGGACTTATTTGTCTACACTGGAACAAAGTACCAATGTAAACAAATAAACAATTTAAATCATGGGATCAAGTGATTTCTATGATGGAATCATTTAGGAAGCAGCTATGGCTTTAGATCATCCAAACAGCTAGGATGTTCCATGTCACCCCAACGGCGCTAAAGCACAGCGCAGTTAGGATGGCATGGAACGTCCTAACGGCAAGAAGGGGTTAATCTAGGCATGCAAAACTTTTTTATGAGCCAACTGTTTGAACTGTTCTCCAATCAGCGTTCTAACTAAAAAAAAAAAAAGCTGTATGGCTAGGGTGCTGTTGGGAGAACAGTTTACATTGTTAGGTCACCATAAATAATAAAATTTGAAGTGGGTGGCATTAGAATGGCACAGCTAGATTAAAAAGAGTATCCTAATTAGAAGTGATAAATTAAAGTCCATCTAAAATATTGCTTGGATTCTGGACCTGATTTTAAAACATGTAAAAAAAAATGTTTACCATTAAAGGGACACTGTTCCCAAATTTTTTTCTTTTGTGATTCAGATAGAGCATGACATTTTAAGCAACTTTCTAATTTACTCCTATTATCAAATGTTCTTTATTCTCTTGATATCTTTATTTGAAATGCAAGAAAGTAAGTTTAGATGCCGGCCTATTTTTGGTGAACAACCTAGGTTGTCCTTGCTGATTGATGGATAAATTCATCCACCAATCAAACACTGCTGTCCAGAGTTCTGAACCAAGAAAAAAAAACTTAGATGCCTTCTTTTTCATATACAGATAGCAAGAGAAAGAAGAAACATTGATAATAGGAGTAAATTAGAAATTTGCTTAAAATTGCATGCTCTATCTGAATCACAAAAGAAAAATTTTGGGTTCAGTGTCCCTTTAAGGCCGGTTCTTTGATGGATATGCACATATGCCACTCGTGATTGGCTCAACAACAATATTACACACTGGACCAGTAGTACAATGTTGGTCCTGAGTGGACAATATATTTCACCACTTTGCAGGAGTTAAACACATAGTTATGTTCAGGCAACAGTGAAATAATAAAATGCTCTAGAAGATAAAGTGTATTTTTAATATATATACTCAATTGTTGTCAAAGCACACACATACTCTGGACAAAACACTAGTGCTGTTAACATAAGGCACTAGCAACATGAAGAAACAACAGAAGTATCTGGGTGTAGTTAGAAGAGGCAAGGAACGGTAACTTAGCAGCTGCAAGTCTCAGTGTGAAATCCATCATAGCCCCAGTTGTGTCCCTTTACTGCTTGTGCTTTGCATATCACAAATTTATTCTATTATAATCGCAAGTGTTCTTTTGTTTATTTGCTTACAGCAATATATAACATTCTGAAAGCCTTATATAAAATCTTGTGTACAGTGTTTCACCAAAACATTTCAGACCTGTCTTGCTGTATCTTATTGGTTTACTTTTGTATAGTTAACAAAATATTTATTCAGCTATTTACTGAAAGGGTGAATTATTCGAACCACAAAAACCTGACTAGACCAGTAAGGGAGATTTTGTACACACTACGATAAAGCTAACCTAGCAACAGGAACCAGGCCCGGTTGACATCCCCAGCGTCAGGCATTTTGCATTTCAACATATGTGCAATTAACATGTGCTCACAGCTGTACGACAGAACGGACATATCTGGTTTCTAACTCGAACATATCACATGTAAAACGGAGAAAAAGCTCTTCTGTCAGGGGGTTTGTGTAAAAGGTGCCATTTCCTATTAAGGTTAACAAGTGTGCAAAAAACATGCATGTGATTACAGGAGGAAAATAGCCTTTCTTGTAAACCACTTGGCTGCCAAACAGAGCTTGAACACATTAATACAACATGAGCTACAAGTTACAACCATTTCGACAACCAAGGTGTTAAATGAATGGCTACACGAAGGGTTATTAAACACATCCCTAGACTGTCACAAAGTAATGACCTGCGACACTAAACTGCACGAGTCCATATGTGGTAACCTTCAACCTGCATATTGCAGCTTTGACAAAAGGTCACTAAGATGTCTTCCCGTCCCCCATATCCACCAGGCCACCAATACGCACCATTAATTATCCCGCACAAGTGCTGAGGTCAACGCCATAACGCTCCAATCTGCGCCAAGGCCGTGCAGGGTTAACAGGCTGATTGCTGTGTCAGCCCGGCCTCAGTCACATGGCGGCCTCCTGTCCCTGATCACACGCTCCCCGCCCTCCTTTACCCGGCTCTCACCTCCACGAATAAGAGCATCCTATCGCGACAGGCAGATAATCCCGGCAGTGCGAGTCGGCTATTCTGAGAAGAAATCAGAAAATAAAAAAGAGAGGATAGGGGAATTAAGGGAAATGACCTCGGAGAAAGGCAAGAGATATTCCGAGGCCGCAAAGAAGGAAGGACGAGTGAGTGACAGCAGCGGGGCCTGCACTGCTTGTCACACAGGCCAAGCCCCCAGACCCTCCCCGAGCTGTTACTCCAGAGTCCGACCTTTTCCGTCGCCTTCTCCTCCCCAGGGCTGCTGCGCACACTCAAACACGAAGTGGTTCCGGGAGTTAAGGGTCGCTGCACGGCGCCATGATAACACGTGCGACACAGAAAGCCCAAGCCAGGTCATGAGGAGAGCGGCCATTTTACCGCAGGGCAGCAGGTGTAGTTAGATGGGGCAGGGAGCAGTAACTACTTAGCAGCTGCACGTCTCAGAGTACAATTCATCTTCGTAGCTTGAGCTGTGTCTCTTTACTGCTCGTGCTTTGCAAATCGCACATTCAATTTTAGTTAGTAGCAATTTTCTGTCCATACAGTAATATATAACATTCTGAAAGTTTTATATAAAATCTTGTGTTTGCACAGTAAGGATTGAAACATCGATATCATCTACAATTCCATTTTTTTTTTCTAAAATGAACGAAATTCATCTCTACGAAGCGTTCTTTCTAGCCTTCCATTTATGTTAAAAAAACAAACATTAACTTTTATACCTAAAGGGACAGTCTACTTTGTTATTGTTTAAAAAGATAGATAAAACCTTTACTACATATTCCCCAGTTTTGCATAACTAACATTGTTATATTAATATACTTTATAACTTCTAAATCTCTGCCTGTTTCTAAGCCCCTGTTGGCCACCTCTTATCTCAGTGAATGTTATTAACTTTTAACCGCTAGACATTGATAGTTCATGGGTGCCATATAGATAGCATTGTGCTCACTCTCCTGGAGAATTATAATAATGGTTATGCATGAACCAGCACTAAATGGCTAAAATACCAGCTTGTAAAAAGCACTTAGATAAAGGGGGCAGTTTGCAGAGGCTTAGCAACAAGGTAATTACATAGGTAAAAGGAATATTAATATAAAAGTGTTGGTTATGCAAAACTGGGGAATGGGTAATAAAGGGATTATCTTTTTAAACAATAAACATTTTCAAGTAGACTGTTCCTTTAATCAACAATAAACTAAAGCTATGCAACTCATTACAATAATAAAAAAAAAATGCATGTTAGAAGATATCACATTTGGTGGAAAATAGGGTTGGGCGACATGGGGAAAAATGAAAATCGGGATTTTGGACTTAAAATATCGCAATAGTGATTTTAATCGCAATTTTTTAAAAATAACTTTACTTATCTTACATGACACTCAGCTCACTAAAATCTTACAGTTGTGTTAGTTACAGCTAATTTGTGATTAAAGGTTACTTAGTTGTGCAACATCAGCCCACGTTCTTACATTGCGTTTTACCTGCTGTCGCCCCCCCCGGCTGTGTGCGCTCTCTCAGAGACCCTAGCAAAGTACCTTATACATGCCTACTACATTATGAAGTAGCGCGTTGCTTATACACTAACTCTCACAACTTCCCTATACAAACTTATCACAAATGCAGACCGTTAAGTAAACACTCATCTTCCGAGACAGCTGGTTACAATATGTAGAGTGCGCCAGAATCCTGGTGTCTTATAACTTCTAAATCTCTGCCTGTTTCTAAGCCCCTGTAGGCCACCTCTTATCTCAGTGAATGTTATTAACTTTTAACCGCTAGACCAGTGCTTTCCAAACTGTGTGTCGGGACACACTAGTGTGTCAGCAGCAGTGTGTAGGTGTGTCCCTGCTTCAGCAGAAATTTGTTTTTAATTTTTTTTTTTGGTTTCTGACTTGCCGCCTGCCTGCTACGCATATCATATGGTTGACATGTGATTGATACCTAGGGGGTCACAGATCATCTTAACCTATTGGCACAGCTCAGTGGGAACTGAAACTATTCCTATTGGCACATTGGCTCGTGACTGCACGTGTAGTCTCCTTAATTGGCTCGTGACTGCACGTGTAGTCAGTCAGTGGGACCAGCAGTGTGTTTGCAGGGTGGGCAGTAGTCAGTCGGACTCACCGAGCTCTGAGGGCGGCAGCTTAAACGCTGAGCTGAAGTCAGCGTTTTTTTTTTTTTTTGCAAGTAGCTCCCACTAGTGCATTGCTGCTCCTGCTCTTGATATATGAATAGGAAGGGGAAGCATAAAAATGCTTGATAATGAAATGCGAATGTCTTTATCCAATATTCCACCAAATATTCAGAAACTGTGCTCATCCCATCAACCTCATTACATCCCATTAAAATATTAAGTAGCTATTGGTGTTATTAAACTTTATTTTTAATTCTTGCACATACATACTGTTACTTGTAAATACATTTCGTTACTATATAATTTATGTATGTGTCCGTATCTCTTAAAACAAGTTAGTTTAACCTCCTGTTTGCTAGTACAACTGAATTACTGTGTCACAAAATGATGTAGGTCTAAAAAGTGTGTCACCAACATGAAAAGTTTGGAAAGCTCTTCGCTAGACATTGATAGTTCATGGGTGCCATATAGATAGCATTGTGCTCACTCTCAATGGAGAATTATAATAATGGTTATGCATGAACCAGCACTAAATGGCTAAAATACCAGCTTGTAAAAAGCGCTTAGATAAAGGGGGCAGTTTGCAGAGGCTTAGCAACAAGGTAATTACATAGGTAAAAGGAATATTAATATAAAAGTGTTGGTTATGCAAAACTGGGGAATGGGTAATAAAGGGATTATCTTTTTAAACAATAAACATTTTCAAGTAGACTGTTCCTTTAATCAACAATAAACTAAAGCTATGCAACTCATTACAATAATAAAAAAAAAATGCATGTTAGAAGATATCACATTTGGTGGAAAATAGGGTTGGGCGACATGGGGAAAAATGAAAATCGGGATTTTGGACCTAAAATATCGCAATAGTGATTTTAATCGCAATTTTTTAAAAATAACTTTACTTATCTTACATGACACACAGCTCTCTAAAATCTTACAGTTGTGTTAGTTACAGCTAATTTGTGATTAAAGGTTACTTAGAGTTGTGCAACATCAGCCCACGTTCTTACATTGCGTGTTACCTGCTGTCGCCCCCCCCCCCCCGGCTGTCTGCGCTCTCTCAGAGGCCCTAGCAAAATACCTTATACATGCCTACTACATTATGAAGTAGCGCGTTGCTTATACACTAACTCTCACAACTTCCCTGTACAAACTTATCACAAATGCAGACCGTTAAGTAAACACTCATCTTCCGAGACAGCTGGTTACAATATGTAGAGTGCGCCAGAATCCTGGTGTCTTGGGGACTTCCGGGGCGGAGCTCACAGAGCCAGGCAGGTTTCAGGCCGGCTCCCTAACTGAGCGTTCCATACCAAGCCGCAGTGCCATTATCCTAGCCGGTAAGGTGGACCACTACCGAGCGGATATCTGAGCTGGGATCCGGCTCCAAGGCACCGAAGTCCTCGAGAGGCCGATTTGCCACGGCCACAGCTCGAGTGCTGGAGACCTTCGGGTCCAACGGATATATTCCGACGAAGGATCCACTGCGTCTAAAGACACCTGACAGACGCTACTCTGAAGCGAGCCTTACCTTTACAGTGACGGAAAACGGTACTTCCTACAGAGCTAAGCCAAGTACTCACAGTTAAGTGGACTGTGAAGTAGAAGCGGCCGCAGGACTGTCAGAGTTACAGGCGCTGTGTGTTCTGGCTGGGGCGGCTGGGCCGTCAGAATCTCTCTGTTCTGTAAGTGAAGCGCTGGAAGGTACCCTGCCGAGCTGCCCCCTAACAAAAGAGGAAATCAAATGCTATTAGACGGCTGGCTTACCAAGGTTGCATCCATCACTTATTTCCACTATGTCGGAAAGGACAGATGAGAAATTTCCCTAGAGGCGGCAGAAACTACTCTACTATTCTCTCTACTAAATGGAAAAGGAGTCCATTTACCAGTGGATCTACATTCAAGCGTCAAAAGTTCTCATTTCTTGAATGTATCAGTTCACGGAATACACAGAAGCCGCTAGACGTCTAATCTTATCAACCTATGGGAAATCCCTAAAAGAAGGCCACAATCCTCTGTTATCACTTAGATCTCTCTGGTCGGGTCTGAAGCAGTGGTAGCCTTGTTTCTTTCCAGCCGGCTAGCTCTACAAGAACACAGGGTATCTGGCTGGCCTTTTGTGATCTTTCTGAGTGGGCTCAATCTACCCTCTAAAGAAGGTGTCTCTTTATCCATCCTGGGTCACGCAAGTATCCGGCCCAGCCTGGCCTCCTATTTTTCTGTTTTTTTTTCTGCCGGCTACTAACTTTGCATATCCAGCATAAATTGAACTGTCTGCAGTTTTTGCTTTTTCTCCCCTCTTCATTGGGACTGGATTTGTCTATGTTCTCATTGCTGTGTTCTGTTTTGATTTGCCTTAGCTAAATCTGTCCTAAAGTGTTTTTGAAATTGCACATATAGTTTCAATACTCTTATAGGGGTTTATACTAGTGTAAATAGGGCTTATCTACTATTCTAAAATAACCTGTATAGAATATTTCTAGGCATATAGAAATCTTTGCGGGGAAACCTATTTTTGCTAAAATTTAAACTGAATGTGCTAGATTTTATCTCCCCCTGTCTGGTTATTTCATTTTGGAATTGTTGCTTGTGTATTTCAATTTCAGTTATAACAGATATTTCTAAGAATCTATTTAAGATTTATTGTCAACTGTATTATATATCCTTCTATAACTCTATTAGACATATTAATATACCCTGTTAGGTATCATTTGCATTTGCTACAACCAAAGGTGTAAGCAGGTTCAAAACCACCTGTGGCTCTGGTGATTTCTACACTATTAATAAGCCTATATATATATGCCCTAACTCGGCAAACTATATAACAAAAAGTTATTATAGTCAACAGCCAAACCAGTACATGTATAGACTCAGTGAACCCCTTTTCTTTTTTTTATATATGGTTCGCCATAATTAATTCTAAATTAATTGAATTAAATTGAGAGCTGTTGACTTCTGGATGTAACTATGTATAGTATGTCAGGATAGATCGTTACATTCTGATTAGGCCAAGTTAATACTCAATCCCTCTGTTCTAATTTTCAATGTTTTAAGCAGGCTCTAGATACACTTGGATTATTTTAAAAAATATGTCTTTCTCTCACAGGGTCCTGCATGACTCTTTGTTTGTTTTTCGCACAATAATTGTTATCACAATATTTAGAACTATTTACAAATTTGTACCTCAATAGCTATATTCACTTAATGGAAAGATTCGTCACTCAGGTGAAGCAACACTCACCCATAATGCCTGCTAAAACCAAAGAGAAAAAAAGCAAATTAATTGAGGCTAGTTCAGATTTTATATCAGAAGCCCTGGCCAACCCCCCTGACACACAATTATTAATAACGCGCCTAAGTCAGTTCATACCCCAATTTGACTCCATTAAAAAGGATTTGTCAAATATTACATCCAGGCTAGACCTGATTTCATCAGAGGTTAAACAGTTTGCTACGAGAATTTCGGAAGCAGAAACTAGAATTTCAGATCTAGAAGATTTAGTCAGTACACAAGAAAATACCTTGCAAAAACAAGGGGACAAAATCTGTAATCTACAAAATCGCCTGGAGGATCTAGAAGATCTCTCCAGGCGCAACAACATTAGAATTGTTGGCCTGTCTGATACCCCAGAATTTGATGATTTATTACATTTTACATCTACTGTCCTCCCACAAGCATTAGGGTTTCCTTCTCACCTACTTCCTCTATCAATAGAGAAAGCCCATCGAATAGGCCCTAGGAGGTTTAATCAAGATGGTACAGTTAGAAATAGAATATGTATATTCAAACTTCTCAGATTTCAAGACAAAGTTCAAATGCTCAAACTTTTTAAGAAAATCGAAACCTTTACTATAGCGAGTAAGAAAATCTTGTTATTTCAGGATTTTTCAAACTAAACTGTTCTTAAAAGAAAAGCATGGCCCCTTTCTGTACCCAATTGATTAATAAAGGGGAAAATGCACGTATGCTCTATCCTGCAAGAATTATAATAATGAAGGAAGGCAACAGGATAACCCTTATTTCTGTAGAAGAAGCTCAGAAGTATATATCTGATGGCATGGCTCCTAATGTTATTTTTAAGTCTCTCGTGTTTTTTCTCTTTTTTTTTTTTTTCTTCCTCCTCCTCCCGTCCCCTCCCCCTTCCCCCTCCCTTCTCCTCCTGTTCCCTGGCTTGACCGACCACAGTCCTCTCTATCAAAACGTCTAAACTAGTGTTGAATACCCAAATATTCTTATATAGATGGTTAATATAAATAGACAACGTGTAGAGCGCCAAAAAGGGTAAATACAAGATTTATAAGGGTTTACAAGGATAAAAGGTAAAAGGATAAAAAGTCATAGGGTATGGCTTACCATCTATGGATATATCCAATAAAAATCACAATAAATAAAATGAAGAAAACATAACACAATGCTACGCAATATTAAAAACAAGCAAATATTAAGGTGCACCTTAAACATATATATAGAAAAAGACGTCTAAAGGTAAAATGGAGATAAGTCCTAATCTCTGAAATCCATTAGGCAGAAACAAAGTCAATGTCAATGGTATCCAAAGAATAAATAAGGTGATGAGTGGCTCCGGTGCGTGTTCGTGGGGAATCCAGTGAGTGTGGGTAACAAAAAATGAAAAACACAAAAAGTAAAAATAAAAATCAAATGACAAAAATGTCAAAAATATCAAAAATGTAAAGATATGTAAAAATATCAAAAATATATATTTATGTGATCCTAGAAACTGTCAATATGTGATGATATAATAAAAAATCGTGAAAAGTGAAAAATTATATGAAAAATATAAAAAACAAAGAACAATCAAAAAGAAGTTGGTGATTAATTAGCAGAGATCTTTCCTTTGATGTATTAGATCTTCTATTGTTCTTCTAATACCTGTGAAAAATAATATAACATAGTGCAATATTGCTAGTGAGCAAATATAACAAATTGAAATAAGGCTTATCAATACTGTTGACGCATTTCGGTCTTCTATCATAGGCCTTTTAAAATTGCATAGCATTGTGTAATGTTTTCTTCATTTTATTTATTGTGATTTTTATTGGATATATCCATAGATGGTAAGCCATACCCTATGACTTTTTAATCCTTTTACCTTTTATCCTTGTAAACCCTTATAAATCTTGTATTTACCCTTTTTGGCGCTCTACACGTTGTCTATTTATATTATCCCTTTTCAGGTGACCTAGAGCACCTTTGTGCAGAGCGACTTAAGGGACCGCCCCCAAGCGCTTGGTTTGTCCTTCCACTATATAGATGGTTAACCCTACAGGATTAAGTCTAGCAGAAGAGTTTAAACTCCTTTCCTGGAATGTAGGAGGGATAACCTCACCAATAAAACGTAAATCAGTTATCCAAAGATTAGGTAAGTCAAACCCAAACATTGTTTTTCTCCAAGAAACTCATCTTAAAGACTCTGAAATACCCAAACTAAAATCTAAATGGGTAGGTGAAGTTATAGCCACCCCTTGTACTACCAGAAAAAGCGGAGTTGCAATTTTAATTAATAAAAATCTATCATACAAGATTTTGAATATAGAGAAAGACCCGGAGGCCAGATTTATATTATTGCAAATTCAAATCCAAGAGTCTAAATTACTCTTATGTAATATATATGCCCCAAATAAATTCTCCCCCAAATTCTGGAGGTTAATCCAGACTAAACTATTTCCCCATATTAACCAGAATATTATAGTTGGGGGTGATTTTAATATGTCTCTATGTACGGAACTGGACAGATTTGATACCAAAAATAAAAAAGAATATGATTGACAAGCTAAACATTTTAGATCCTTTTGCTATAAGATGAAACTTATTGACATTTGGAGAATAAAGAATCCTGACTCTCGGATTTTTACGTGTGAATCCAAAACGTATAAAACATTTTCAAGGATCGATTATATTTTAATTTCGGAATCACTATCTATCCTCAAGCTAGACCCTCAGGTGAATGACATTGTTATATCAGATCATGCTAGTATCTCGATTTTGTTCCCTTCCCTGACTCAAAATAAGAGTAAAAACCAAATTTTATATTTCCCTAGATATCTTTATAATAATTCTAGATTTTCTTCATGGTTGAGGCAAATATGGAGAGACTATTGTGTCAATAATATATCTTATTTTAACAAAATAGAGATATTTTGGGAAACCGCAAAGGCGGTCTTAAGAGGAGAGAGAAAGGCCTATATGTGTGCCAAAAAAAAGAAGCAGCTGCCCAAAGAAATTTATCTTGCCAATCAAGTAAAAAATGCATATAAAAGATACAATAATCTTCGTAATGATTCGAATTGGAAAAAGTACATGGAAGCTAGACAGGAAAGGGATGTTAAAGAAGTAAAAAACAATCTTTATTATAAAAGCTTCCATGGCTGTTCTGCTAAATTTTTGGCCAAATTAACCAGAAATAGGGGGAAAACAATTATATATTGACTATAAGGGAAGGTAATAAAAGATATTTAGACCCTCAAGAAATTAGTAATTTTTTCCATTCATACTATCAGCAACTATATACCAGGAAAGAAATTGATACGGCACAGGAAGAAATGTTTTGGACAAAGATCAATACCCCGAAAATGCTAGATACGGATCTACTCACACTGAATGCCCCTATAACTCAAGATGAAATAAGAAAAGCTATAGAAAAAACTAAATTAAATAAGGCGGCGGGTCCTGATGGTTTACCGGCCAAATTCTTCAAGATCTTGTCAGAAGAGATTGTAGAGACACTAGAAAAAACTTTTTAATAGCTATTTTATTAAAGATCAACAAATCTCGAAAAATTTCACAGCAGCGAATATCTCTTTAATTCTCAAAAAAGATAAAGACCCGGAAGATCCTTCGTCATATAGACCTAAATCTGTCCTCAATACAAATTATAAGATCCTAACTTCGATCATAGCATCCAGGCTCTCAATTTCTTTTGACAAAATAATCCATCCCGATCAAACGGGCTTTATGAGCACTAGGAATTCGTCAAAAAATATATACGCAAAGTCTTAACTTGTATAGATTATATCTTTAATATTGATCAAAGCCAACAGACTTATTTTAAGCAGGATATAGCTTTAATTAGTCTGGATGCCGAAAAAGCTTTTGACGCAATTACATGGAACCACTTATTCAGAGCTCTTGAAGAATTTGGTTTTAGAAATCAATTTATTCGATTTATACATAACATCTATAGGAACCCTATCTCATATCTGTTGGTCAACTCTAATGTTTTTCCACCTTTGACTCTAGGTAGAGGCACAAGACAAGGTTGTCCTTTATCGTCTTTCTTATTCAATATTGCTTTAGAACCGTTAGCGATTTGGCTTAGGGATACAATTAAAGGCATTAGATTTGGATCGCTAAACCTAAAACTTCTCATTTATGCGGACGACCTATTGATATTCTTAGAAGATGTAGCACAGGAAATCCCTATCGTTCTAAAAAATCTTAATATCTTTAGCTCTTTTTCCGGCTATAAAATTAATTCAAAGAAAAGTGAACTAATGTGGATTTAAAAAGATAGCCGTACAAAGTCCAACCTTCCTTTTAAAATATCGGAAACATTTAAATATTTGTGCATTCGTATTCACGCTAATCCAAAGCTATGGTATAAGTTAGACATACCCCCCCTTATTCAGAAAATTGAAACTGATTTAGAAAATTGGGTCTCATTGCCTATTTCATTATCAGCTCGTGTGAGTATTATTAAGACAATCATATTTCCACGTCTATTATATCCTTTACAGAATTTATCTTTATTTATCTCTATGACGGAACAGCGTAAATTATATTCTATTTTTTCCAGATTTATCTAGAAAAATAAAAAACCTCGTATTGCTCTTAGAAAATTAATGCATTCTCGCGATTCAGCTGGACTTGCTTTACCGAATATTCAACTCTATAACATTGCATGCCTAGCCAAAATTGCTATAGACTGGTTAGCAGATACAAACATCTTTTCTTGCTCAATTATGGAAAGTTATATGTTACACCCGTTTTCTACTAAAGCCAGTTTACACTACACATATAAGGATCTACCTTACAATATTAGGAGTCTGATAACTATAAAGAATATTATTAAAGCTTGGCAGAAATGTTGCACTCTTTTGGGAGTCGATCATTCCTTCTCTGAATTTCTTCCAATAATTGGCACGATAGATTTTTCTCCAGGTTACTCCCAGGCAGTATTTAAGAGATGGGCTGATAAAGGACTCATCAATATGTACCAAATCTTGCATAACGATGGTTATATTCGCTCATTTGAGTCTCTTGTCACACAATTTGGTTTACACAGACAGGATATGTTTGCCTATTTTCAGTTAAGGCTCTATTTTAGTAGTCATAGTTGGGAACTTGATCGGTGCCTGGCATGGTCTGATATCAAAAAATGTATCGTCAAATTTAGAGCAGGGCTATCCTCAATCTCTCTAATGTATGATATTATGCTCAATAAACAGAATTTACTTTTCCTTAACAACGTCTCTGCTTCATGGTCACGGGACTGTCCAAATCTGGAGGACAGAGAAATAAAATCAAGTTGTATCTTAGTAAATAAATCTCGAACTCCATCTAGTTGGAAAGAATCTCATTTTAACATTTTGAATAGGTCCTATTTAACGCCATTAAGACTGTCAAAGATGTACATTTCCCAATCTTTTAACTGCCCTCGTTGCTCGTACCCTTAAGCAGATATATTACATATGTTCTACTATTGCCCTAGATTGAGACAACTTTGGAACAAACTTTCCTTCTGGCTGAAAAAGTTTTATGGTATCAATATATTACTTAAGCCAGAAAACATTATTTTTTTCAATATCCAGCTTATAGATTCTTCATTAAGATTGAAAACCTTGGTATCTATTATCTTGTCAATCAGACATCTTATAGCAAAAAATTGGAAATCAAAATCTGTCCCCTCCTTTTCTATGGTTATCCAGGAAGTACAAAACCAAATAATCTTTGAATCTTTTCATCTTAAGTCTGCTAAAGAAAAAAAAAAATTTTTTTATTTTAGATTGGTTACCCATAATCAAGTCTTATTCGCTTCATATTCAAAAACGAATTCTGTCTCCATTTCTAAGTTCAGACAGTTTTGCAGAATTTGTACTACATAATGAATTCCCAGCATCGTGGATCTCCTGCTATAGGGAGCAGGGCTCTGTACGAATATAGATCAGGAATGGCCGATGATGACAGGGACTGGGGATAGGGAGAAGGGGGGTTCTCCCTTTTTTTTTTTTTTTTTTTTCTTTTTTTTTTTTTTTTTTTTGCTGTTATTATTTTGGAAAATATAGGAGTAGAGTAAAAGAAAACAAAAAGAAAAATTAAGTCAACTTTATGTCTAGGTTACTAAGTACGGATGAAAGATTTATTTCTGTTAAGTTCAGGCTAGTATCTATGTATTATAAATGATTGTTACGGTTATTACTGTCATTGTGCCCTGTGTGGCATATATTGTGTGAATTGTTGATTTTTATTTTGTTGGCTTATTCAAATAAAAAGAAATATAAAAAATAAAAAAAAAACACTCATCTTCCAGCGGGGAGAGTAGCGAGGGTGAGGCCGTGCTGGGTTGAGCAGGGAGCTCCAGGGCTGAGGATGAAGTAACAGCCCGAAGAGGAGGTGCCCAAGACTGGGGGAGTTACTGCTTCTGTTGGCTGCCTATGTGCTCTCCAGTCTTAGTCTCCTCTACTCCCATGCTGCTGAATCCAGCCCAACATCTTACACTGCGTGTTACCTGCCCTGATAAGGCAACCAGCTCCTGCGCCTTAAAGATCCCAGTGCAGTAACTTTGGGCTCCATATTGTAAGGCACAAGAGAAACCCTTAAACAACTTCCAGACATGCCACTGACAACACGGCCTCTGGGTACGTACCACGGTACACACACAGAGGCTGTGTTGTCCGTGGCATGTCTGGAAGTTGTTTGAGGGTTTCTATCGTGCCTTGCAATATGGAGCCCAAAGTTACTGCACTGGGATCTTTAATTGACCACAAACAGCAAAAGCAAATATTTACCCTCAGGCCTGCAGCAGAGGGCTGATACCTTTGACAAATGAAGTACGAGCGCAGCTTTTTTTTCTCTTTTAAACAGATTTACTAGGCAGCTGAGCCCTCCTGTATGTCATAGGGGGCGGGGTTATAAATCACAAACTCCCGCAATTCGAAATCATCATGTGATTAAACGTGCAGCCCTAGTGGAAATACTCTAAACTGGTTTAGTAATGGTAAAATACAAATTTCAAAAGAATATCTTCCTTTTTACATTGAGATGTTCTGGTGATATTTTCTAGTCCGCTTTTTTTATAGCTATGTTGCATCACTTTCATATTTCAAGTGATTCAATATAGAAAGTAATAGAGCTCTGTGGGATCACAGTATATGCATTCTCAATTTGCAACAAATACAAATAAACCAAATGTTTCACTATAATTAATCTTGTATTTGCTTCTAGTTTAGTAACATTAATTTTCTGTCAGGTAAATAAGTGTATGCACGTGCAATGAAATTTCTTTTGATGATTTTGAAAGAGCATTTCATTTTAAACAACTTTTTAATTTACTTCTATTATCTAATTTTCTTGATATCCTTTGCTGAAAAGCATATCTAGATAGGCGCAGTAGCTGCTGATTGGTGGCTGCACATAGATTGTCTCACCCATGTGCATTTCTATTTCTTTAGTAAAGGACAACTAAAGAATGACGCAAATTAGATAATAGAAGTAAATTGCAATGTTGTTTAAAATTGTATTCTCTATCTGAATCATGAAATAACATTTTGGTTTTAGTATTCCTTAAAGAGTCATAAAACAGGTTGAGATGTGTGCATATCCTAAAAGGGCTAATTACGTAAAAATAGTTTGCATAAAATTTTTTTTTTAAATTGTTGGGAAGTATTATAAAATAATTTTCAAAAATAAGCAAAAATACTTAAAATAGCCATGCTGTCTGGACACTGTGCACCACCCCTCTTATCAGTGTTTAGACACAGGCATTGTATTTCAACTGAGTTCACAGCTTCTAGGCATGCTCCATCAGATAATCCCTATTCATTTGTGTATTTTACCAAAACAACAATGGATATAGCTACAGCCATAAAAGGAATTGTGTGTGGGGAGTTAGAGCAGTACAATTCAGAAACTTAAAAGAAAGGGTTAATGATGAGGCACTGCAGTATACATTTGTAGGTAACGTTATTAATGTAAATATTATTATATTTTGTCTCTATCTCAACTTGTTTTATGTCCTTTTAAATGTTAGCAATCCAGCGCTACCACTGGTCCCCAAGAGGCCTACTTATCAAGCCGTCAACTTTCTTGCATTCAACGGCACCAATACGTTCGCCTAACATCGCGGCCGCGGACCTGAATACGCTCTCCTTATTTATAAAAAAAAGCTGTCAAAAAGCCGCGCACCAAGTACAGGGCAATGAGCAGGGGACTGTTGTTAACTAACAGTGGTCGATCTCGCTGCTATTCGGCTTTTTCCCAGCTTTATTTATATACTGTCACTAAACACTGCCACTATACTAAAATGTTTAACCCCTATCCTGCCGCTCCCCGACCCCGCCGCAACTAAATAATGTTATTAACCTCTATCCCGCCGCTCCCGGAGCCCACCGCAACTCTAATAAACTTATTAACCCCTATTACGCCGCTCCCCGACACCGCCGCAACTAACTAAATTTATTAACCCCTATCCCTTCGCTCCCGGAGCCCACCGCAACTAAATAAATGTATTAACCCCTAAACCCCTGGCCTCCCACATCACTACCACTTACTAAACCTATTAACCCCTAAACCGCCAGCCCCCCACATTGCCATAAACTAAATTAACCTATTAACCCCTAAACCTAACAACCCGCTAACTTTACATTAAAATTACATCATCCCTATCTTATAATAAATTTAAACTTACCTTTAGAATTAAATTAAACTATATTAAACTATTAATTAATCTACCCTAACTATTATACTAAAATGACATTAAGTTATATTAAACTAATAATTAATCTACCCTAACTATTATACTACAATTACATTAAATTACATTAAACTATTAATTAACCTACCCTAACTATTATACTAAAATTACAATAAACTACATTAAACAATTAATCTACCCTGTTATACTAAAATTACATTAAACTACAAATTAAATTAACTATATTATATATTTAAACACCTAACCCTACTCAAATAATTTAAATCTACAATTAAAAATTACAAAGTTACAAAAAACTAACAACTAAGTTACACAAAATAACACGCTAAGTTACAAAAGAAAATAAACACTACGTTACACAAAATAAAAAATAAATTATCAAATATTTAAACTAATTTTTTTGCGGGGCATTGCCCCAAAGAAATCAGCTCTTTTACCTGTAAAAAAAAATACAAACAACCCCAACAGTAAAACCCACCACCCACACAACCAACCCCCCCAAATAAAAACCTAATCTAAAAAACCTAAGCTTCCCATTGCCCTAAAAAGGGCATTTGTATGGTCATTGCCCTTAAAAGGGCATTTAGCTCTTGTTCCTTACCCAAACCCTAATCTAAAAATAAAGACCATCCAATAGATTTCTATCAGCCATTTTGAATTAAGGTTGAAAAAAATCCTATTGGCTGTTGCAATCAGCCAATCGGAATCTAAGGGACGCCATCTTGGATGACGTCATTTAAAGGGAAACTTAATCCGGAAGAAGACGTCGATTGAAGAGGATGCTCCGCGCCGGATGTCTTGAAGAAGGAGCCGCTCCGCGCCGGATGGATGAAGATAGAAGATGCCGTCTGGATGAAGACTTCAGCCTGGTTGGATGAAGACTTCTGCCGGCTTCGATGAGGACCTCTGCAGCTTCGTTGAGGATAAATGTCGGGTCTTCAAAAACTGTAAGTGGACCTTCGGGGGTTAGTGTTAGGTTTTTTAAGGGTTTATTGGGTGAGTTTTATTTTTAGATTAGGGTTTGGGCAAGGAAAAATAGCTAAATACCCTTTTAAGGGTAATGCCCATTCGAATGCCTTTTTCAGGGCAATGGGGAGCTTAGGTTTTTTAGATTAGGATTTTATTTGGGGGGGTTGGTTGTGTAGGTGGTGGGTTTTACTGTTGGGGGGTTGTTTGTATTTTGTTTTACAGGTAAAAGAGCTGATTTCTTTGGGGCAATGCCCCGCAAAAGGCCCTTTTAAGGGCCATTGGTAGTTTATTGTAGGCTAGGGTTTTTTTTTTATTTTGGGTGGGCTTTTTTATTTTCATAGGGCTCTTAGATTAGGTGTAATTAGTTTAAATATTTGATAATTTATTTTTTATTTTGTGTAACTTAGTGTTTATTTTTTTTTTGTAACTTAGTGTTTGTTATTTTGTGTAACTTAGTTGTTAGTTTTTTGTAACTTTGTAATTTTTAATTGTAGATTTAAATTATTTGAGTAGGGTTAGGTGTTTAAATATATAATATTGTTAATTTAATTTGTAGTTTAATGTAATTTTAGTATACTAGTTAGGGTAGATTAATATTTAGTTTAATATAGTTTAATGTAATTTTAGTATAATAGGGTAGATTAATTAATAGTTTAATATAGTTTAATGTAATTTTAGTATAATAGTTAGGGTAGATTAATAGTTTAATATAGTTTAATTTAATTCTAAAGGTAAGTTTACATTTATTATAAGATAGGGATGAGTTAATATTTAATGTAAAGTTAGCGGGTTGTTAGGTTTAGGGGTTAATAGGTTAATTTAGTTTATGGCAATGTGGGGGCTGGCGGTTTAGGGGTTAATAGGTTTAGTAAGTGGTAGTGATGTGGGAGGCCAGGGGTTTAGGGGTTAATTACTTTATTTATTTGCGGTGGGCTACGGGAGCGGCAGGATAGAGGTTAATACATTTATTTAGTTGCGGCGGTGTCGGGGAGCGGCAGGATAGGGGTTAATAACTTTATGTAGGGGGCTGCAGATTAGGGGTTAATAACATGTAGGTGGCGGCAATGTCGGGAGCGGCAGATTAGGGGTGTTTAGACTCGGGGTATATGTTAGGGTGTTAGGTGTAAACATAACTTTTATTCTACCATAGGAATCAATGGGATATCGGGCAGCAGCAAACATGAGCTTTCTCTGCTTTCAGACTCCCATTGATTCCTATGGAATCCGCGGTCTCCAGGGCGGCGGATTGAAAAGCAGGTACGCTGGGTCGGAATAGTGGCGAGGGTGCCTGTTAGAACTTTGATAACTAGCAAACGTTGTCAGATAGTACCGAATTTGCATTCAGAACATCTGTAATGACGTAAGCATCGATCTGTGTCGGACTGAGACCGGTGGATCGTATGTTACATCACAGATTTGAACATTTGCCAGTCTGTAGGCTTTGATAAATGAGGCGAATCAAGGTCTCCACAATTACGCTGCGGAATTCCAGCGTAATATTTGCGGTTGACGGCTTGATAAATAGGTCTCCAAGAGTTAATTTACATTCTCACTGCTTATGTAGAGAGAGGAGGGACTGGCAGAGGTTAGTGCTCTCCATGGCCATGGATACTGATACCGGGTGATGAGTGCTCAACTTATTATTATTTTCTTAGCCCTGTGGTCCCTATTGTAGTCTGTGTAGTAGCTGGTTGGAAGTGCAGTTTGTGCCACATATTTAACTTTGGATCTATATTTACAGAGACAGCTCCCTTTTAATTTGCCCTGTTATATGTGAATATATAAGAGGTCTGCTTACTGTATGTAGATTACACACTTGATTACTAAACTTGTTTTATCTTCTGTTATCTCATTACCACTCAGTTACTGATATATACTGTGACAGCATTTGTAAATGTTTACTGATTTAAGTTAACTTACGGCTAGATCACGAGTTTTGTCGGTAAGGCTGTGCGGTGCTAACGAGCCTTTTTTTCTTACCGCTCACTTAAGCCAACGCTGGTATTACGAGTTTTCTGCAAGCCGGCGTTAGCCTCAGAAAAGTGAGCATTGAGCAAAATTTAGCTCCACATCTCACCTCGATACCAGCGTTGCTTATGGTAGCGGTAAGCTGGCAAAACGTGCTTGTGCACGATTTCTCCATAGGAAACAAAGGGGCTAAGCTGGGTGAAAAAAAACCTAACACCTGCAAAAAAGCAGCATTCAGCTCCTAACGCAGCCCCATTGTTTCCTATGGGAAAATAAAAGTTATGTCTGCACCTAACACGAACCCCTAATCTTACACTTATTAACCCCTAATCTGCCACCCCCGACATCGTCGCCACCTGCATTATAATATTAACCCCTAATCTGCCGCTCCGGACACCGCCGCCACCTACATTATACTTATAAACCCCTAATCTGCTGCCCCCCACATTGCCGACACCTACATTATAGTTATTAACCCCTAATCTGCCCCCCCAACGTCGCCGCAACTATGTTAAATTTATTAACCCCTAATCTGCCTTCGCCGCCACTATAATAAATTTATTAACCCCTAAACCTAAGTCTAACCCTAACTCCCTTAACTTAAATATAATTTAAATTATACGAAATTAATTTAACATAATTAAATAAATTAATCCTATTTAAAACTAAATACCTATAAAATAAACCCTAAGATAGCTATAATGTAACTAATAGTTACATTGTAGCTAGCTTAGGATTTATATTTATTTTACAGGCAACTTTGTATTTATTTTAACTAGGTACAATAGTTATTAAATAGTTATTAACTATTTAATAACTACCTAACTAAAATAAGTACAAAATTACCTGTAAAATAAACCCTAACCTAAGTTACAATTACAACTAACACTACACTATAATTAAACTAATTACCTAAACTACCTACAATTAATTACAATTAAATTAAATAAACTAAATTATGGAACAAATATTAACTACAATCCCTTTCTGGATAATATTAACAAAACAAAAATTTAACAATAAACATTATCAGAGCATCTTCAGACATTTAAGTAATAAATAAAGTGTAGAGTCAGGACATACAAATCTTTTTAAAGCTAAATTTATATTGATAATGAAATACCACCAGTACTGCACTTTAAAATAACAAGTATGTGTATGTACACAATTTACTATGGGTGCTTATTGGTGTTAAGATATAGTAAAGATATGTATGATGTCTGTTATGTCTAATGCCTATATGATGTCCTAATGTCTTAACCTATCAAGTATAAAGAAAGGACAGATGTGTAACCTAAGCTGTTATTTTTCTCGCTGCCAGAAGTTAATGATGTCACCATCAATGTTAAAACCATGTGGCCTTCTGGTTTTCAATTGGAAAATCCAGAAGGCCTCACGGTACAAAAGTCTACTTGTGATATCTCCTCCTCGCTCAGGAGTCCTGACTTGTTCAATGATTTGCCAGGAAAAATTATTAAAAAAAATTTCCATGAACATTAATAAAGTGTCTCGCCAAATCAGACACCTCTGCACCATTGTCAATATTATTAAGGTGTTCTCTGATACGTGTGCGTGCCTCTCTGGTGGAGCACCCCACATATTGTCTATTGCACTGGGTGCAATCCACCAGGTAGACCATATTTGAGGAACGACAGTTGGTACAGTTAGATAGATTATACACTCTTTGGGTGACTTTCGATTGGAAATGTTTGGTAACTCTCGTGTGGCCGCAAGCAATGCATTTGGCAAAGTGGCATTTGTAGTGGCCTTTCACACTAAGCCAGCTACTCCTGGTAGCTGTTGATTTCCTTAGCATGCTTGGAGACAGCATATTAGCCAGTGTGCAGCCCCTTCGTGCTGAAAACTTGCAACCTCTACTGACATACTCTTTGAGACTGTTTTCTACTGTCAGAATAGGGAGATGTTTGTTTATTATGTCACAAATTTGCTTATATTGTGAACTGTATGTTGTGACAAAAAGTGGTTGTGACCTATCAAAGCTAGTGATGTGTTGTTTGCTCGTATTTTGGACTAGCATGCTGCTTCTGTCCATACGCGTTACCTCTGTAAGGGCCCTATTGACAGTTTCATTCGTGCAATTGCGTTTCATGCGCATAAATTGCCCTTTGGCCACACCAAAGCCTGTGTGATTGGGATGATTGCTACGTGCATGTAACAATGTATTGGAAGTTATCGGCTTCCTATAAAGGCTAGTTGTCACCTGACCAAGTTCAATGTTACCAATAAGAATAAGATCTAAGTATGGAATTTGTTCTACTTCATGTTGGAAGGTAAACTGGAGGTTAAAATCATTCTGGTTAATGTACTGGACAAAATCTCTCATCTGTTGTCCAGCACCTGTCCATACAATTAGAAGGTCGTCTATGTACCTTTTGTATGTTTTGATATACTCCTTGAAGGGGTTACTGTCTGCATAGACGTGGGACCGCTCCCACCACGCCATGAAGATATTGGCGTATGATGGGGCAAACTTGGCCCCCATGGCGGTCCCACGTCTCTGCAGAAAGAATTCCCCCTCAAATTTAAAATAATTGCGACTCAGGAGAAAATCCAGAACCCTCATGATATACCCTATCAATGAGGCATCATAATTACTCTGATTTGTGAGAAAGAATTCCACTGCCCTAAGGCCATCCTGGTGGGGTATGGCCGAATAAAGGCCCACCACATCTATGGTGAGCCACGAGCAGTTGCTATCCCAGTTAACCTGTTGTAGATAATTTAAGAGATGTTTGGAATCTTTTAGGTAGGACGGTATCTGAAGGACAAGAGGCTGGAGGAGGGACTCAACCCAACTAGAAAGTCGCTCAAAAAGAGACCCAATACTGGAGACTATCGGTCTTCCTCTCACTGCTACCACAGATTTATGTACTTTGGGTAGGTGATGGAAGACCGATATCACCGGACAGGAGACATATAGATACTCCGCTGTGTCTGCATCAAGAGTACCCTCCTCCAGTCCGTCATCCAGCATGTCCCAGAGCTGTTTTTTATAATCCTCAGTCGGATCACTGCTCAATTTTTGATAAACGTTTTCATCATACAGTTGCCTGTGTGCTTCTGAAACATAATCAGCTCTGTCTAAGATAACGATACTCCCACCCTTATCAGAGTCTTTAATGACTATGTCTTGTCTTACACTTAAATCTTTTAGAGCCTCTCTCTGTGAGATAGTGAGATTAGGATAGGTTATTTTATGATTTTGTGAGAGGTGTATTAGATCTTCCTCTATCCTTTTATGGAAAGCTTCCAAAAAAAGACCCCTTTCCTTTGTGGGATAGAACACTGACCGTGGTTTAAAGCCTCCATGTGAGGCTTTAAGGTTCTGTGTATCTGTTGAGGATTCTGTATATAGATCCTGTAAATTCACCACATCACAGGTTTCTTGGAAAGACACTAGGTCAGTAATCTCCTGATTGATAATGGTGTTGTTAGATGTTATGTCAATGTTAGTGGCAAGGTCATTATCATCTTGGGTTGTATTGGATATGGATCTGTTCCAAAATAATTTTCTCAAGGTTAAATATCTTATCATTTTATTAACGTCCACTATGGTGTCAAATAAGTTAAAATCACTCGTTGGAACATAACCCAGACCAAAACCCAGGACTTGTGTTTCTGATTCAGTTAGAGTTATAGAAGACAGATTGATTATTTTTAAAGAGTATACTTGTTCCTCCTGCCTCTACCTCTTCTTGCTCCCCACCTGCCTCTTGCGCCTCTTTCTACGTTTCCTCCCCCTTCTGTTGATCTTAGGGCACTCTGAAAACCCTGATGTGTATCTTGTCTATTTTGGGGATTAGTAGAAAGAATAGAGGGTCTCTGGTCTAAATCGTTGCCACCCAGAAAATCTGAGTCCCTTTGGTCATTAGAAATGGACAACTGAGTATACTCTTTATTTTTTAAAGAGTTTCTGGTGACAACTGGCTCAGGCCTGATAACCATGGGGGTTGTAGATATGACCACCTGTGTGTCTGCTACAGATTGATTGTCACATGCATCACTATCTGCTAAACTGGGTCTTTCCTCATCAGATACCTCAGGGTCTGAAAATGTAACTCTCCTATCTTGTTTATCACTTGAATTGATATTTGGTACCTTAGATCTAGATCTAGACCTTCTGTGTCTATTATCTATTATTATTAGTATAATCTGTGAGATCTCTATTATACTTTCTGAGCTTGTAGTTATCTAGCTCTGTCCTGAACTTCTTAACTGTATCTTGCAATATTTTGTCAAATTCTGTATATTTTGGATGTTCAATATATGCATTTAAATTAGCTTGTATGTTCACCATATCTTCTCTCACTTTAACCAATTGAATTTCCTTAAATTTAATAATAAGGCACATACGTCTCTTAGAACAGTCACTAAGAATCATATTCCATTCTTTGATGAAGTCTTGGTCTTCAACTTGAAATGTTGGATATTTGTTCAGCCTTAAGCCCCTAGGTATTAAGTCCATTAGGAGGTATTTCTCTAATGCACGTTTATCCCACCAAGCTTTATATTCTTTAAGTAAAGTCTTTTCCATCTGTAAAAACACCTCACTTATTGAAAGAGTCTCTATCTGTTTAGTAAAGGTGTCTTCCAAAGAAAGCCTCTAAATGTCCATGTCCTGTAGTGTCCTTAGTGAAAATAGGTCAGTCGTTTCCATTGTAAAGCAGTGTAATGTCACTATAATGTGTAGTCAATCTCACTAGGTGAGAAGAAAAGCAGATGCCGGTAAACACTGCAAGCGTATATAAATAGAGACGCCGAGCCCTCAGGAGAAAAATAATAGTGTGTACCCACAATAATCAGAAAAGGTCTCCCAAAAGAAAGCTCAAGGCGTGGGGCAGTCCATTAAATAACCGTGATATGATGGATACACGGTGCAGTAAAGAGATGATTAAACCAGTGCAGGCTGAAATACAGAGCATTTGATGTATATAGTTTGGATGGCGTGTGACTAAAAGGCTTAAAATCGAGCACACCTCTTATCGTGGGTTGTATCTTACCATGATGTACACCTGGGTCTCGTTCGGTATCCTGTCGGTATCCTGTCGAAGTCACCAACGCTTCCCCGTAAATCGACAACACTCCAAGCTCTGGGTCACTACAAACCTCCGTGGGTCCGTGCCGCCTCACTTCCGGTCTACGTCCTAGTCGAAGTAAGCTGCTGATAGCTATTTAATAACTATTGTACCTAGTTAAAATAAATACAAAGTTGCCTGTAAAATAAATATAAATCCTAAGCTAGCTACAATGTAACTATTAGTTATATTATAGCTACCTTAGGGTTTATTTTATAGGTAAGTATTTAGTTTTAAATAGGATTAATTTATTTAATTATGTTAAATTAATTCCGTATAATTTAAATTATATTTAAATTAGGGGGGTGTTAGGGTTAGACTTAGGTTTAGGGGTTAATAAATTTATTATAGTAGCGGCGACTTTGGGGTCGGAAGATTAGGGGTTAATTGACGTAGGTAGGTGTCGGCGACGTGGGGGGTGCAGATTAGGGGTTAATAAAATTTAACTAGTGTTTGCGAGGCGGGAGTGCGGCGGTTTAGGGGTAAATACATTTATTAAAGTGGCGGCGATGTCCGGTCGGCAGATTAGGGGTTAATAATTGTAGGTTGGGGCGGCAGATTAGGGGTTAATAAATATAATGTAGGTGTCGGCGATGTTAGGGGCAGCAGATTAGGGGTCATAGGTATAATGTAGGTGGCGGCGATGTCCGGTCGCCAGATTAGGGGTTAAAATGTTTTATTTTAGTGTTTGCAATGTGGGGGGCCTTGGTTTAGGGGTTAATAGGTAGTTTATGGGTGTTAGTGTACTTTTAGCACTTTAGTTAAGAGCTTTATGTTCCGGCGTTAGCCCATAAAACTCTGCAGTAGGAGTCTGGACAGGAGAGGGTCTACCGCTCACTTCTTCCAAGACTCGTAATACTGGCGTTAGGAAAATCCCATGGAAAAGATAGGATACGCAATTGACGTAAGTGGATTTGCGGTAGCCTCGAGTCGCGGAAGAAAAGTGAGCGGTACACTTCTTACCTACTGTAAGAGTATTAAAGTGGGAAATTGTGTGTAAGAGTGTTAGAGTGAGTGTGCGTGCAAGAGAGAGAGTGTGTGTAAGAGAGAGTGAAAAGGTGTGTGTGTATGTGTGTAAAGGAGAGAGAGAGTGAGAGTATGTTTATTCCTGCCTCATTGTTTACTACCTTTCAGGCCTAACACTCCATAGTAAAGTGCGCACACATTTTAGTCACTTGGCCAAAAAATGCACAGGCCAACATTTTTGTGCACTCTGCTCAAATAAATTTGAGGGATCGTGACAAACCAGCCTGGCCCTTGCCTTTACATTATGGGGTAGATTTATCATAGTGCGAGCGGACATGATACAATTTAGCGTATCATGTCCGCTGCATATCGATAAATGCCAACAGCGTTCGCTGTTGGCATTTATCATTGTACCAGCAGTTCTTGTGAACTGCTTGTGCAATGCCGCCCCCTGCAGATTTGTGGCCAATCGGCTGCTAGCAGGGGGCGTCAATCAACCTGATCGTAAAGGATCAGGTTGATTTCTGTCCACTGCCTCACAGCAGGCGGACAAGTTATGGAGCAGCAGTCTTTAGAACGCTGCTTCATAACTTCTGTTTCCGGCGAGCCTGAAGGCTCATGCGGAAAGGGCATCAAGCTCCATATGGAGCTTGATAAATCATCCCCTAATGTTTAAATAGCAGAACTATCGAAAATGGAGCCTACTCTTTTTTTGTACTTGACCTTTGATCAGCATTCTTGCACTGGGTATATGTAAGACCTAAGTCCTGCTAGTTTTGCAGGGTAATGGGATGTCCAGTACTTGTGTTATGTGCTAGATGTCGCCATAACAAACTCTTTTCATTTGCTAAATACTTGTTGGTGCCAGTAATTTAGTGAGATATATATATATTTACTGTATATGTGTGTGTGTTTCTTGGGCGTATCATAACCAGTGCCTCACCAGCCTCTGACCTCACTGCACGTCACTGATAGATATATATAGATATATATATATATATATATATATATCTAAATATATATATATATTTAACTCAATAGAAATTATTGCTTAGGCAATTAGCACATCTAGGCAAGTATCCCGTTTGCCTTTACCCAGTAAAACTCCAAGTACACTGTTACCAATGCACCAGAGGATTCTGGGTAAGATATGCTTATTTGTCTTATCTTATTTTATGTTGCATATCTAATTTGCATATCTTGCCCAGAATCGTCTGGTGCATTGGTGACAGTGTACTTAGAGTTTTACAGGGTAAAGGCAAGCGGGGATACTTGCCTAGATGTGCTAATTGCCTATGTAATAATTTCTATTGATTTACTTTTGTGAAATGGAGGACTTTAATCTCATGCTTTTATCTCCACCATAATTTAAATATATATATATATATATATATATATAATTGCCCTTCGCATTCAAATACTTGGCCATATACCATATACATTTGTATCCTTATAAATATTTTTTATTAATATGTATGTGAATTGTTTTTATCAGATAGTGTTTATATGAGTGTAACAGTATATGTTAATGTCTCTATGTTGTGTTTAGTGCAACTTTTATTATATCCCTAACTCTTCACGTAAGGTCTTCAGTCACGCTAACCTGAGGCATGTTAAACTTTCAACTTGTAATACGAGCACAAATCACCACAACCGCAATCTTCTTGTGTTTTGTGCACTAATGTTAGCACACCATTTATAATCTAGCCATTTTTTTATGGTATTAGCCAAAAACATATACATATTAGCTGATATGAGAATTAATCAACTAACAAAGTCATTTGTTAATCATTAATAGTGTAAATTCAAACTTTCAAAGCCTTTCCACCTAGTGTAAATTAAATTAAAGGGGCATTCCAGCGAAAATTGGAATGCACACAGGTGCATTTTAGGATTGAATAGTAGAATTTTTGCATTATAAATGTATTTGTAAAAGTGCTTCTAGTAAAAGCTTTAACTGTTTCAAGAGTGTGTGTCAGCATTTCTTTCTAAGGTGATGATAGTCCACGAAAATCCTTACTTGTGGGAATTCATCTCCTTGCCACCAGGAGGAGGCAGAGACACTCTACTACAAAGCTTTAAGTATCCCTCCAACTTCCTTTTTTCTCCCAGTAGTTATTTGCCTCATCATGGAGTAGTCTAGTATAGAGGTGTTCAGGATTTATTTAATAATTACAGGGATATTAATCCCAAATTTTCCCTCATATACGGCTAGATTTAGAGTTCTGCGGCCAAAGGGGTGCGTTAGCTACGCGTGCTTTTTCCCCCCGCACCTTTTAAATACCGCTGGTATTTAGAGTTCACAGAAGGGCTGCGTTAGGCTCCAAAAAAGGGAGCCTAGAGCATATTTAACGCCACTGCAACTCTCGATACCAGCGGTGCTTACGGACGCGGCCAGCTTCAAAAACGTGCTCGTGCACGATTCCCCCATAGAAAACAATGGGGCTGTTTGAGCTGAAAAAAAACCTAACACCTGCAAAAAAGCAGCGTTCAGCTCCTAACGCAGCCCCATTGTTTCCTACGGGGAAACACTTCCTAAGTCTGCACCTAACACCCTAACTTGTACCCCAAGTCTAAACACCCCTAACCTTATACTTATTAACCCCTAATCTGCCGACCCCGCTATCGCTGACACCTGCATATTTTTATTAACCCCTAATCTGCCGCTCCGTATACCGCCGCTACCTACATTATACCTATGTACCCCTAACACTGCCGACCCCTATATTATATTTATTAACCCCTAATCTGCCCCCCACAACGTCGCCTCCACCTACCTACAATAATTAACCCCTAATCTGCCGACCAAACCGCACCGCTACTATAATAAATGTATTAACCCCTAATCTGCCTCACTCCCGCCTCAATAACCCTATAATAAATAGTATTAACCCCTAATCTGCCCTCCCTAACATCGCCGACACCTAACTTCAAACATTAACCCCTAATCTGCCGACCGGATCGCACCGCTACTATAATAAATGTATTAACCCCTAAAGCTAATTCTAACACTAACACCCCCTAAGTTAAATATAATTTAAATCTAACGAAATAAATTAACTCTTATAAAATAAATTATTCCTATTTAAAGCTAAATACTTACCTGTAAAATAAACCCTAATATATCTACAATATAAATTATAATTATATTGTAGCTATTTTAGGATTTATATTTATTTTACAGGTAACTTTGTAATTATTTTAACCAGGTACAATAGCTATTAAATAGTTAATAATTATTTAATAGTTACCTAGTTAAAATAATTACAAAATTACCTGTAAAATAAATCCTAACCTAAGTTACAATTAAACCTAACACTACACTATCAATAAATAAATAAAATAAAATACCTACAATTACCTACAATTAAACCTAACACTATACTATCAATAAATTAATTAAATACAATACCTACAAATAAATACATTTAAATAAACTAACTAAAGTTCAAAAAATAAAAAAGAACTAAGTTACAAAAAATAAAAAAATATTTACAAACATTAGAAAAATATTACAACAATTTTAAACTAATTACACCTACTCTAAGCCCCCTAATAAAATAACAAAGCCCCCCAAAATAAAAAAATGCCCTACCCTATTCTAAATTAAAAAAGTTCAAAGCTCTTTTACCTTACCAGCCCTTAAAAGGGCCCTTTGTGGGGCATGCCCCAAAGAATTCAGCTCTTTTTCCTGTAAAAGAAAAATACAACCCCCCCAACATTAAAACCCACCACCCACATACCCCTAATCTAACCCAAACCCCCCTTAAATAAACCTAACACTACCCCCCTGAAGATCATCCTACCTTTTCTTCACCACACCGGGTATCACACCGATCCGTCCTGGCTCCGAAGTCTTCATCCAAGCCCAAGCAGGGGCTGGCGATCCATAATCCGGCTGAAGTCTTCTATCAAGCGTCGGCTGAAGAGGTCCAGAAGAGGCTCCAAAGTCTTCATCCTATCCGGGAAGAAGAGGCGATCCGGACCGGCAACCATCTTGATCCAAGCGGCATCTTCTATCTTCATCCGATGACGAACGGCTCCATCCTGAAGACCTCCAGCGCGGATCTATCCTCTTCTTCCGACGTCCAACTGAAGAATGAAGGTTCCTTTAAGGGACGTCATCCAAGATGGCGTCCCTCGAATTCCGATTGGCTGATAGGATTCTATCAGCCAATCGGAATTAAGGTAGGAAAATTCTGACTGGCTGATGGAATCAGCCAATCAGATTCAAGTTCAATCCGATTGGCTGATTGGATCAGCCAATCAGATTGAGCTCGCATTCTATTGGCTGTTCCGATCAGCCAATAGAATGCAAGCTCAATCTGATTGGCTGATCCAATCAGCCAATCGGATTGAACTTGAATCTGATTGGCTGATTCCATCAGCCAATCAGAATTTTCCTACCTTAATTCCGATTGGCTGATAGAATCCTATCAGCCAATCGGAATTCGAGGGACGCCATCTTGGATGACGTCCCTTAAAGGAACCTTCATTCTTCAGTTGGACGTCGGAAGAAGAGGATAGATCCGCGCTGGAGGTCTTCAGGATGGAGCCGTTCGTCATCGGATGAAGATAGAAGATGCCGCTTGGATCAAGATGGTTGCCGGTCCGGATTGCCTCTTCTTCCCGGATAGGATGAAGACTTTGGAGCCTCTTCTGGACCTCTTCAGCCGACGCTTGATAGAAGACTTCAGCCAGATTATGGATCGCCAGCCCCTGCTTCGGCTTGGATGAAGACTTCGGAGCCAGGACGGATCGGTGTGATACCCGGTGTGGTGAAGAAAAGGTAGGATGATCTTCAGGGGGGTAGTGTTAGGTTTATTTAAGGGGGGTTTGGGTTAGATTAGGGGTATGTGGGTGGTGGGTTTTAATGTTGGGGGGGGTTGTATTTTTCTTTTACAGGCAAAAGAGCTGAATTCTTTGGGGCATGCCCCACAAAGGGCCCTTTTAAGGGCTGGTAAGGTAAAAGAGCTTTGAACTTTTTTAATTTAGAATAGGGTAGGGCATTTTTTTATTTTGGGGGGCTTTGTTATTTTATTAGGGGGCTTAGAGTAGGTGTAATTAGTTTGAAATTGTTGTAATATTTTTCTAATGTTTGTAAATATTTTTTGTAACTTAGTTCTTTTTTATTTTTTGTACTTTAGTTAGTTTATTTAAATGTATTTATTTGTAGGTATTGTATTTAATTAATTTATTGATAGCGTAGTGTTAGGTTTAATTGTAGGTATTTAATTTAATTTATTTATTGATAGTGTAGTGTTAGGTTTAATTGTAACTTAGGTTAGGATTTATTTTACAGGTAATTTTGTAATTATTTTAACTAGGTAACTATTAAATAGTTATTAACTATTTAATAGCTATTGTACCTGGTTAAAATAATTACAAAGTTACCTGTAAAATAAATATAAATCCTAAAATAGCTACAATATAATTATAATTTATATTGTAGCTATATTAGGGTTTATTTTACAGGTAAGTATTTAGCTTTAAATAGGAATAATTTATTTAATAAGAGTTAATTTATTTTGTTAGATTTAAATTATATTTAACTTAGGGGGGTGTTAGTGTTAGGGTTAGAATTAGCTTTAGGGGTTAATACATTTATTATAGTAGCGGTGCGATCCGGTCGGCAGATTAGGGGTTATTGCTTGAAGTTAGGTGTCGGCGATGTTAGGGAGGTCAGATTAGGGGTTAATACTATTTATTATAGGGTTATTGAGGCGGGAGTGAGGCGGATTAGGGGTTAATAACTTTATTATAGTAGCGGTGAGGTCCGCTCGGCAGATTAGGGGTTAATAAGTGTAGGTAGGTGGCGGCGACGTGGGGGGGGGGCAGATTAGGGGTTAATAAATATAATATAGGTGTCGGCGGTATTAGGGGCAGCAGATTAGGGGTACATAGGGATAATTTAGCTGGCGGCGGTGTACGGAGCGGCAGATTAGGGGTTAAAAAATTTAATAGAGTGGCGGCGATGTGGGGGGACCTCGGTTTAGGGGTACATAGGTAGTTTATGGGTGTTAGTGTACTTTAGAGCACAGTAGTTAAGAGCTTTATAAACCGGCGTTAGCCCAGAAAGCTCTTAACTCCTGTTTTTTTTCTGCGGCTGGAGTTTTGTCATTAGATTTCTAACGCTCACTTCAGCCACGACTCCAAATACCGGCGTTAGAAAGATCCCATTGAAAAGATAGGATACGCAATTGACGTAAGGGGATCTGCGGTATGGAAAAGTCGCAGCTGCAAAGTGAGCGTTAGACCCTTTCCTGACTGACTCCAAATACCAGAGGGCGGTAAAAAACAGCGTTAGGAGCCTCTAACGCTGGTTTTCACGGCTACCGCCCAACTCTAAATCTAGCCACAGGTGTCACTGAGACAGTTCCTTCAGCCTCCTCCTGTGCAACCATGAAGATGTACTCCCTCTGTATATTCTCTACTGTTCGTTACAGTACAGAATGGGTTCTCTGCTGTATCTTTAGAAATAGGGGTAAGAACAGTGGAGGGGGACATTTGCTTGGTAAGTACCTGCATGTCTCACACAGCCCACAGGCTGGAAAGGGTACAGTGGTACAGTTGCCACTTAGCCAGCAGCTAAGAACACTGTATGTTAGTTTTATATCACAGCGGTAGTACTATTCAAGGGTACAGTAACTTCATAGTCAGTCACAGCAGCTAAGTACACTACGGACTAGATTACAAGTGAGACGCAAACAGTTTTGCGCTAGGGCAATCGCCTTTTACTCTTCAATCCTTACCGTGATCTCAGAGCTGTGGTTAACTGGTTTCCAAACTGAAAAAGTTTCACAAAACAACATAAAAAATACATTACAAAGTACACTTACATAAACTATTAACCCCTAAACCGCCACCCCACATCACAAAGTACTTAAATAAACCACCATCCCCCCACATCTCAAGGTACCTAAATAAACTATTAACCCCTAAGCCACCACCCCACATCGCAAAGTACATAAGTAAACTATTAACTCTTAAACTGCCATCCCCCCACATCGCAAAGTACCTAAATAAACTATTAATCCCTAAACCACCATCCTCCCACAATGCAAATGATCTAAATCAGGGGTCTCAAAGTACCATTTCCAGCCCACCGAACTGGTTACAATGCGGCCCTCCACTTACTCCCCTTAACTGAGAGCTGTGGACTGATTAACGTAATGCCGGGGGCGTAAGGAGC
The DNA here is from genome assembly GCF_027579735.1 of Bombina bombina. Classification (NCBI taxonomy): domain Eukaryota; kingdom Metazoa; phylum Chordata; class Amphibia; order Anura; family Bombinatoridae; genus Bombina; species Bombina bombina. Next base: position 1,035,315,701 of record NC_069501.1, read on the forward strand.
TACAGCTCCAGGCCCACGCCTCTATATAAGCCACTGAGTGTGCAGCACATTAAAATTGGCGCCATAGCTGTTTGTGGGTGTGGCAGCAGAGGAGCAAAGCAAGCAAGTGAGTAGGATTGTTTTGCCCAGAGCTTGTGTTTGGAAGTGACAAGGGGACCCAGGACTTCACGGGGAGTGTAGTATAACTCTCAGTGAGACTGTGTGGCAAACTGAGTCTAAGCAAGCAGCAACAGAGGACAAGCAATGGGGTTGAGCAAGGTATGTGCCAACCAAGTACAGTTGCCTTATAGTGAGTTTTATTTTGTGTCTCTATCTAAGAGAGGGGCTGTATAGCTTGCTTTGCTTAAAATACTGCCATGCCATAACTTGTGTGTGGGGGTCTGTGTGTATGTGTGGGGCCTGTGTGTGTGGGGGGCCTGTGTGTTGGTCTGTGTGTGTATATTTGAGTCTGTGTGTGTCTGGGTATGTGTCTGTGTGAGTCTGCGTCTGTGTGGGTGTGTGTATGTGTGAGTCTGTGTGTGGGGGGGGTCTGTGTGTGTATGTGTGGGTCTGTGTGTCTGTGTGTGTGTGAGGGGGTCTGTGTGTAGGTCTGTGTTTGGGTCTGTGTGTAGGTCTGTATGTGTGGGTCTGTATGTGTGTGGGTCTATATGTGTGTGTGTGAGTCTGTCAGGGTGCCAGGAATCAGACGAGAAGTGAAAAAATAATCTCACCTTTATTTATAGCAAAAAATAATAAAAAGTCCACAAGTCAAATAACAAGCCAGGAGTCAAAACCAGAGCTGGTAGTCAGACGAGCCTAGTCAGTAGCCAAAGCGAATAGTCAGATGAGCCGGAATCAGGAACAAGGAAAACAGCAGAGTCAGGAACAAGCCAGAGATCAGGAACCAGGAAGGACGTCAGGCAGCCAGGTAATACACAGGAACTCTCACAAACAGGTCTGAGACAACGCAAAGGCAAAGCATACTGAACAGAGCCCCTTTAAATAATAAGTGATGACATCACAATTCTGAGACTGCATCCTGTCTCACATGGATGATGCACACCAGTCTGGCCATAAAAGGAAGTGCAGGAAATGAGCAGCATCTCCCACAATGCACCATAGTCAGCAAGAGAGGTGAGTAAAATGGCTGCCAACAGCACATGGCAAACAAAACAGGGAAAAAACCCTGACAGTACCCACCCCTCAACGACCCCTCCCCTGCGGGAGGACAAAAGGCTTATTGGGGAAACGGGCATGGAAGGCATGGAGGAGGGCGGGAGCATGAACATCAGAGGAGGGAACCCAAGAACGCTCCTCCGGACCGTAGCCCCTCCAGTGAACTAAATACTGTACACGGCCCCTGGACATACAAGAGTCAATAATGCTGCTGACCTCATACTCCTCATGGTTGTCAACAAAGATAGGACGAGGCAACATAGTGGTAAACCGATTATAAACCAATGGTTTCAAGAGGGAGACATGAAAAACTTTGGAGATGCGCATAGCAGGAGGAAGGTCAAGAGCATAGGCCACAGGATTAACCAGTTGGAGTATTCGAAAAGGACCAACATAACGGGGAGCCAATTTATTGGAAGGCACACGAAGGTTCAAGTTGCGGAAGGACAGCCAAACTCTCTCACCAACCTGGTAGGTAGGTGCGGGCAGACGCCTACAATCAGCCTGGAACTTTTGGCGCTGCATAGAACGATGAAGGCAATCCTGAATCTGCACCCACGTGGAACGGAGTTGCCGGAGATGCTCCTCCAAAGCCGGAATATCCTGAGACATGAATGAATCGGGCAACAAGGATGGTTGAAACCCATAATTCGCCATGAACGGGGATAACTTGGAGGAAGCATTAATAGCACTATAACGAGCAAACTCTTCCCAAGGTAACAGTTCAGACCAATTATTGTGGTGATCTGAGACATAGCAACCGAGGAACTGTTCCAGAGCTTGATTAGACCGTTCCGCAGCCCCATTGGATTGAGGGTGATATGCAGAGGAGAAGGAAAGCTGGATCCCCATTTGAGCACAGAAGGAACGCCAAAATCTGGAGACAAACTGGCTACCCCGGTCCGACACTATCTCCTTGGGTAACCCATGTAAACGGAAGACCTCCCGGGCAAAAATTGAAGCAAGCTCCTGAGCGGTAGGCAGCTTCATCAAGTGAATGCAATGTGACATTTTAGAAAAACGGTCAACCACCATAAGGATAACAGTATTGCCATTGGAAACAGGGAGCTTGACAATGAAGTCTATGGAAAGATGTGTCCAAGGACGCTCACCATTAGCAGTAGGTTGAAGAAGACCCACAGGAAGTGGTCTTGTTCTGTGCACAAACTGAGCAGGAGGCAACATACGCAGCAACATCAGAACGAAGACCTGGCCACCAGAATTGTCGAGTGACAGACCAAATCATTTGGTTCTTGCCTGGGTGACCTGCGGCTTTAGGATAGTGGTAAGTGTGCAAAAGTTTAGTTCGAAGATTCTCAGTAACAAAACACTCACCACTAGGTTTCTCAGGAGGTTCATTTATGGGCTCTTGCTAGTCATGTGACTTAGCCATTGTTTTAACATTTTGTATCCATTTTGCACTATTTCTTTATATGTTGTTAATTTTAAGGTGTTGTAGTTTAGGTTCACTGCCTACTTTATGCCTAGATTTGTAGGCACAGAATGAATATTCAGCTTTATTGATATGTTAAAGAGTGCTTTATTCCCTATTTTTAGTAGGAGCATTTATCATGATGTGTCCTGTTTCTTTTCTTATAGCCTATTGATATACTGAATCTTATAAGGACTGCACCATTTTTATGCTAGGTCTTTATACCATAGATTTATAATAGTGTTACATGTCATATTTACCATTTATCCTCTTAGTAATTAGTATATATATATATATAGTTAAATTTTGTTCGAAGTTTTAGAAGTGGCCCCCATGGGAGAAGAAAATTTGACCAGTGGCCCCAACGTAATTTGAGTTTGAGACCCCTGATCTAAATAAACTATTAACCCCTAAACCACCATCCCCCCACAACGCAAAGTAATAAACTAACATCTAAACTCCCTAACTTAACACCCCCTAACTTAACACTCTCTAACTTAACCCAAATTAAAATACCCCTAAATTTACAAAAAAATCCTTACTACCTTAAAACAAATTAAATAAAAACCTAATCTTACCTTTAAAAAAAACCTAACATAAGTAAAACAAAAACAAAACAAAACAAACATTACAGAAAAAAAACCTAATTAAAGGGACACTCAGGTTATATTACATTTTCATGATTCAGATACAGCATGTCATTTTAAGCAACTTTTCAATTTACTTCAATTAACAAAAAGTGCACAGTCTTTTTATATTTACACTTTTTGAGTCACCAGGTCCTACTGAGCATGTGCAATAACTCACAGACTATACGTATATGCCTTTGTGATTGGCTGATTGCTATCACATGGCAGCAGTATTTACTCTGACACACATTATATACGCAAAATACACAATCAAAATGTTAGCATTGTGTGAAAGACTCTAGCACTGCACAGTACAAACAGTCCTGAATCTTTATACATTTTACTGATAAAAGTTAAGACTGTATATCAGACTCTTTTCTTATAAAGTGAAAGGCAAAGTATCTGTGCAGACTAGTATACAAGGATACAAGGTTGGTAACTCGGTTCAGAAAGTCTCTAAGCAGGTAAGATATGTAGACAGGTAATTCTTTAATGGCAGGCAGGATACGTAGATATGCTGTAGACAAGTAGCTTTGCAATAGCAGGCAGGATACGTAGATATGCCATAGACATTTAACTGCAGTAGCAGGCAGGAACGTAGATATGCAGTAAACAGGTAACTGTAATAACAGGCAGGATACATAGATAAGATGTAGACAGGAAATGCTGCAATAGCAGGGAGGATACGTAGATATGCTGTAGACAGATAACTGCAGTAGTAGGCAGGAATGTAGATATGCAGTAAACAGGTAACTCTGGGACAGACCTTAGGAATTACCAGTGAACCAGCCAAGGTCAGATGTCAGGGAAACAGTCCAGAAATGAAACATTGCCTAGAGAAAATCCAGAAGAGTAGTCTCAAAACGAAGCAGAAGTCAAGTACCAGGAAATCCAAAAGGATGCAATACATCTGTGTGTGTTGAAATATGTGTGTGTCCTTTAAAGGGACAGTATACACCAATTTTTATTTAACTGCTTGCGATAAACACTACTATAAATAATAATATGCACATTTACTGATCTAAAAATCCAGTATAACACCGTTTAAAAACTTACTTAGAAGCTCCCAGTTTACCTCAGTTGAAAAGGTTAGCTGGGACACCCACTGAAAGTGGTTGTATAGCAAAAAGAGCAGACACTCCCCCTTACTCTGCATATGAAAAGACTCTTTACACAAAAAGGAGCAAGCTGGAGTAGGTATACATCAGTATTCTTCTAAAACTTGGGGGCTTGGTTAGGAATCTGAAAATCAGTGCAATGTTATTTAGAAATAAGCAAAACTCTACATTGTTTTAAAAAAAAAAAAAGCTGTATAGGCTATATAAACCCACCGGCCACTTTATTAGGTACACCTTACTACTACTGGGTTGGACCCCCTTTTGCCTTCGGAACTGCCTTAATTCTTTGTGGCATAGATTTAACAAGGTGTTGGAAACATTCCTCAGACATTTTGGTCCATTTCGACATAATAGCATCACGCAGTTGCTGCAGATTTGTTGGCTGCACATCCATGATGTGAATCTCCCGTTCCACCACATTCCAAAGGTGCTCTATTGTATTGAGATCTGGTGACTGTGGAGGCTATTGTAGTACAGTGAACTCATTGTCATGTTCAAGAAACCAGTGTGAGATGATTTGATCTTTGTGAGATGGTGCATTATCCTGCTGGAAGTAGCCATCAGAATACGGGTACACTTTAGTCATAAAGGGATAAACATGGTCAGCAACAATACCCAGTTAGGCCGTGTCATTTAAACGATGCTCAATTGGTACTAAGGGGCCCAAAGTGTGCCAAGAAAATATTCCCCACACCATTACACCACCACCACCAGCCTGAACCGTTGATACACCAGACTGAACCGTTGATACAAGGCAGGATGGATCCATGCTTTCATGTTGTTTACACCAAATTCTGACACTACCATCTGAATGTCGAGACTCATCAAACCAGGCAACGTTTTTTTCCAATCTTCTATTGTCCAATTTTAGTGAGCCTGTGCGAATCGTATCCTCAGTTTCCTGTTCTTAGCTAACAGGAGTGTCACCCGGTGTGGTCTTCTGCTGCTGTAGCACATTTGCATCAAGGTTCAAAGTGTTGTGCTTTCAGAGATGGTATTCTGCATACCTTGGTTGTAACAAGTGGTTATTTGAGTTACTGTTGCCTTTCATCTCGGACCAGTCTGCCCAATCTCTTCTGACCTCTGACATCAACAAGGCATTTTCGTCCACACAACTGCTGCTCAGTGGATATTTTTCTCTTTTTAGGAAAATTGTCTGTAAACCCTAGAGATGGTTGTGCTTGAAAATCCCAGTAGATCAGCAGTTTTTGAAATACTCAGACTAGCCTGTCTGGGACCAACAACCATGCCACGTTCAAGGTCACTTAAATCCCCTTTCTTCCCCATTCTGATGCTCGGTTTGAACTTCAGCAAGTCGTCTTCACCACGTCTAGATGCCTAAATGCATTGAGTTGCTGCCATGTGATTGGCTGTTTAGCAATTTATGTTACCAAGCAATTGAACAGGTGTGCCTAATAAAGTGGCCGGTGATTGTAAATGGATCATCTACAAAACATTTATGCAAAGAAAAATCTAGTGTATAATGTCCCTTTAATAGATTATGCTGTATAATACCCTTGTGGGGTTGGGGGGTAGTGTAGCTCTACTTACGGGAGAAAGTGTCCCTCTTTGGCTATTTCAAATGTTGGTAGGTAAGCTTCTGTTAGGGCAAAATGTATATTCTTCAGAACACTGGCACATAGGCCAATTTTTTCCCGTACATGTTGATAATAAAAAGGAATATACAACAAGGGGTGCAAGGTCTATAGTCTGAGCAGGACCAGACCATTGCAGTACTGTGTGTGCTGTTAACACTCCCAGGCCCATTTATCAAGCTCCGTACGGAGCTTGAAGGGCCGTGTTTCTGGCGAGTCTTCAGACTCGCCAGAAACACAACTTATGAAGCAGCGGTCTAAAGACTGCTGCTCCATAACCCTGTCCGCCTGCTCTGAACAGGCGGACAGGAATCGCCGGACATCAACCCGATCAAATACGATTGGGTTGATTGACAGCTCCCTGCTGGCGGCCGATTGGCCGCGAGTCAGCAGGGGGCGGCGTTGCACCAGCAGCTCTTGTGAGCTGCTGGTGCAATGTTAAATGCGGAGAGCGTATTGCTCTCTGCATTTAGCGAGGTCTTGCGGACCTGATCCGCAGTGTCGGATCAGGTCCGCAAGCCCTTTGATAAATGGGCCTGTCCATGTTAACAAAATTACTTGATGAGCCCTGACACAAACACCTTGGCTACTACTGCAAAGTACATACTTTCCAATCAGAGAATAAGGCCATAATCTCAAATCCCTCCATAAACTTATAATAAAAGCAAACACTGTTAATATTGTTTTCTGTCTGGATTTTGCATGGGAGGGTCAAAATGGCCACAATCCGCCCTGAGAGTGATCAGTACTGGAGTGTCCATATAGCTGCAGTAACTAGTGCACCGTACTTACAGAGGTCAAACTCACCAAATGAATAGAACTGAAACTAGCCTAGGAGCCTGATGATCTAAAGCATTAGAAAAAAATATTTTATGATTCAGACAGAGCATACCATTTTGAGAAAGTTTCCAATTTACTTCTATTTTCAAATTTGCTTCGTTCCCATGATATTCTGTGTTGAAGAGATACCTATGTAGGCATTTGAAACACTGCATGACAGGAAATAGTGCTGCCCTTTAGTGCTCTTGCAAATGGATAGCAACTGTTCGATAATCTTAGATAAGGAAGACATCCTCTAGCTTGCACAAAAGCTGGACCCTCCAAATGATGTTTATCACTATAAGTAAATATGTGTCTGCATACAAATTCAGCCAAGTAATGTTTTTGGGCTTCAGAGAGAAGATCACACAACCCAGTAAATAGTTCTCAACTACCCCTTCCACTTCAGGAAATCTAAAATAAATAGTACTCATGCAGGCTGCTCACATTTGTATAAGCTAATACACGTCTTGCTGTTTTATTCTTATAAACATTTACAAAAAATAAACTTTAAAAAAAAAAAAATCTTAATTGTCAGGGTCATTATTGAACACTGGTGATTCGAGTTTAGTAGACAATTATTGTTTAATGAAAATGCTACATGTTGCTGACCATATTAGTGGCTCCTTATGGCTAACCACCAAGAAGCAGCTTCTTATCTTAAATGTATGTTTAAATACTTGTTAAATTATTTTTAATTAACTAAGCTAAATTAGTGCTAAACCATGATAAGGGAAGAGAAAAGGCCATGGTTTCAAAATATTAAAATTTTCTGGGGCGGCTACATTTTTTGACTTGGGGGGGAGCAGTGCAGCTTTGGTAATGTCAGGGTGCCAGGAATCAGACTGAGACAAGAAGTGCAAAAATAATCACACCTTTATTAACAACAAAAATAATAAAAAGTCCACAAGTCAAATAACAAGCCAGGAGTCAAAACCAGAGCTGGTAGTCAGACGAGCCGAGTCAGGAGCCAAAGCGAGTAGTCAGACGAGCCGGAATCAGGAACAAGGAGAACAGCAAAGTCAGGAACAAGCCAGGGATCAGAACCAGAAGAGACGTCAAACTAGCCAGGTAATACACAGGAACTCACAAACAGGTCTGAGACAACGCAAGGGCAAAGCATACTGAACAGACGCCCTTTAAATAATAAGTGATGACCTCACAATTCTGAGACTGCAACCTGTCTCACACGGATGATGTACAACAGTCTGGCCATAAGAGGGCGTGCAGGAAATGAGCAGGATCACACACTCTGAACCAGATTCAGCAAGAAAGGTGAGTAAAATGGCTGCCAGCAGCACATGGCAAAGAAAGAAGGGGAAAAACCCTGACAGGTAAGCGTGCTGAACTGTTTTCTAGTTTGACTTATCTATGGAGATGTCATGTACGTACGGTATTGTATGCTAGCAATGGGTGTGGCTGGAATACCTGAACTCTAAAATAAGTAGGGGTGGCTACATACTTTTGGCCATATAGTGTACAACTTAATTTAAGTTATAAAGTTTTCCTTAACATTCAAGGAGTTAAGAAAAACATTTCTCAGAACCTACCTTCTTCGTGATTTCTTCTTGGTGTTGTAAACTATGGTCCCAGATTTAGTTCTGCACTAAAAGGAAGCATTTGCACAAATCTAAATACCTGCTGTCATCTAACCCTCATGTGCCTGGTCTAAAAGGCTTAGGCTCAGGGTTTTCACTGGTTCCTCCTATTAACTCTGGTTATAGGAACTTTTCTGCTTCTTTACATTTAATGAGACATTATAATCTTTTATGAATAAGGGATAACTCCTGAAACGTTGTTTATTTTTCTGTTCATAGTTTGGGAACAATAAACATTTGAAATATTTGAATTTTCTGGTGCGGCTACATTTTGTGACTTGGATCTCCATAGATAAACTATGGCAGTTCAATTGGTTGTGCTAAAGAGCTCAGTGACTTTAAATTTGGCACTATCATAGGATGCCACCTTAGCAATAAACAAATCTATAACACTCCCAATGTGTTATTTCTAGGGGGAGCAGGTTACTGTGTAGTTAATACTATATGTAGAACTATAGGACTATATGACTATATAACAGTGTTATCACAATACTAAATAAAGAGGTATAAATAATATACAATCAATATTGTTAGCAAATAAACATTTCATACCGGTAGAGGAGGAATAAAGTATGAATTTTATATATCACATAGACTAGGGGACTCATATAGGATATGCGATATATAAACTTCATACTTTATTCCTCCTCTACCGGTATGAAAGGTTTAAACTCCTTAGGGGTATCTTCAACACACAATACAATTGGGCTACATTTGAATATATTTTAATACATATATATACTAATGATAGGACACTGTTCACAAGATTGGATAGTATTGTCATTTGAAATCATGTGTAGGATTATACATTATTATAGGGAAGTGATTATGAATGGATTTAGATGTTTTTAGATTGTTATTTAACTGGTACATTGTGTCAGTTGCTGTATTGAGACCAATTATGTCCTAACACACCTGGATGGGTGTGTCTTTAGATAATGAAGTGTGATTGGTCATATGTTTTTATTTAAGCCAGTACTCTCATTGTATCATTAGAAGCCTGATGAAACAGACAGCAGTCTGAGAAACACGTTGCTTGTATTTTAATATCTAGTGTTATTTGACACTGTGATTTTTAACTTGTTATTAAATTGTGTTTTTTTTATAAACCTTTCTGTGAGAGTCTGAGCTTTATCGGTCCAGCAGGACGTTGGAGTTACCAGTTACATTGGAGTGTCAGTGAGCTGGGACACTGTGAGATCCCAGTCTGTTTTATTTAGCACAATTGGGTGCTGCTCCACTTGTGAGTACCATTTTAATAACCTCATTATCCATCTGCATCAACTATATTACACCAGGAGGCGCCTTTGTTTTGTTTGGGATTTTTTCACAGAGGAAAAATCACCTTAGCAATAAGTCAGTTTGTAAAAATGTCTGCCCTACTACTGTCACACTGTTCCCCCGGATTGAACCTGTGACCTTCAGTTGCTGTTTTTTGCTCAGCTCTGTTGCTCTATCTCTGTGACACTGGGGGGCTCTGGCTCAGGTTAAAAGTTTCTTTGTGCAGCTGCCTGCACTTGCTAGCTCTCTGGCTCCAGCTGCCAGGTAATTTCTCAATCAGCACTGCTATTTAAGGCAGCCTCACAGACCACTCCCTGCCCTGACATTGTGGTTCTAGCAGTCTGTTAGTGCCTCTAGCCTTCCCTGAGTTCATGTTTGTTTTTTTCCTATGGTTCCTGAATTTGGCTTGTCTCCTGAGTACTCTTTTGGTCACCATCCTGCCATCTCTGGAATCTTGCTCCTGTACCCAACTCCTGCAAAGGGTGCTTGTCAAGCACTGGTATCCTGTTTCCGTGTCTAGCCCTGCAGAGGGTGCTTGCCGAGTTCTAGTATCCAGCTACTGCATCCAAGCTCTGTAGGGAGTGTCTGCCAAATGCCAGTCTCCAGCTACTGCACCCAAGCTCTGCAGAGGGTGTCTATCAAGTTCCTGTACCCAAAGCTCTGCAGAGGGTGTCTGTCAAGTTCCTGTGCCATAGCTTTACAGAGGTTATCTGCCAAGTGCCAGTCTCCAGTTCCTGCTTCTAAGCCTTGCAGATGGTATCTGCCACATACCAGTATCCAGTTATTGTACTCAAACTCTGCAGTGGGTATCCACTCAGCTTCTGTATCCTGTTGTAGTCTTCAGCTTCAAGTGGTCAATCCAGTCTTTGACCCCGAGTAGGCATTCCAGTCTTCAGCCTTAAGTGGGCATTCCTGTTCCTGGCCCTATCGTGGGCATTACCTCCGATTTCTGGTGTGGGCACACTTGCTCACCTATCCTGCTTCCAGTATCTGATTCTTCATTGTCCTGTACAATAAACTTGATTTGACTGCCTGGTTTTTCAGCTGTGCCTAAAAGGGGTAGTTTCATTAAGAAGTCTCTCTCACTGGCCCATTTTAGTGCACAAGACAGCCCTAAGTCCAACACCTTCACACATGAGCGCCAAACCCCTGAACCAGCTCCTATGAGCATGACAACTACATCATCCCTAGTAAACTGTAACTGCTATTATTGTGAAATGGAAGCGTCTAGGAGCATGAAATGCCCAGCCAGAAATAGTAAACCACGCCCACTCACAGCCAACAGCTGAGTAATGAAGTGTGAAAAAAATGGCCCATCCCCTGTCCCATCACTCACTATAGAATTTTAAACTGCCTCTGGAAGCAATATCAGCACAAGCTGATATACTGTAGGTATGATGGCCTCTTTTGGCAGTAAGAGAAGCCTGGCAAATACTGCACGCCTGTTTACCATAGAGAAGCTCCTCCTTGGAATCAACCCTGATACTTGTGACATATTAGGATAAATATAAATGATACAGGATCATGAGGAATAAAGAATGTAGAAGGATAGGTTAAAAGTGTATTAGTATGAGGATTTTTTTAAAAATCATTAAAGCATTTCTAATTTTGTACAATTGTACAAACATAATGCTTATAGTTGCAAATATTGGTGGCATGGAATGACATCAGATAGTGAGTGTGCAGAATAATGGAGTATTGTGTCCTGCCCCAGTAACAGGATACGCCGGCATCAGGTGTGAAACAGCATAAGTGAGATGATCTTGTCATGAAAAGGGGTGCTTTTCTTTGGACAATGCATTTTGTTGTTTCTTATAGAGATTGTTGGAAACAAAAGTATTGTAGTGTAGAATATTTTGCAAATAAAGTAAAAATAGCTACTTAGCAGCTAAGACTAGCAGAATAAGTACTTTTTTTTTTCCTTGTAAGTGGTTGCAACTGGCTTATTTTAAATATCATTAATATAAAATCAAATCAGATCAAATATGAATGCATTTTAAGGTCTGTAAAATTAGGCTCTCTACTGCCAGTTCTGTAAAATTAGGCTCTCTACTGCCAGGTTTCAGCACAAAATTTCCACCAAGAACTTGGCCAATACCAGTTAAACCTAAGCAAGCTTATACATAGCACACAGTTCTTGGAAATAGGTAATTTTACAGAGGACTTACAGTAAAAAAAAAAAAAAAAGCTTTATTTCTATTTGCTAAGAGACTTCAGATAACCAGGAACAACTGAGCTCTTCCGATTTACACAAGGTGAAGCTAAAGTGCGAATGCGCCAACAGATTCTGCAGCGCTATAAACATAGTTGGTATACAGGATAACATTTATAGGGATCAAATGGGTAGAGGGCCCTGCCGAGAGTAGCACTTTTGTAGTCGGCTCTTATGAAGGCGATCTACAAACAGCTGGGCTCATAGGCTTACATTCTAAGGGGTTCAAGGGGAAAGTGATGGAGTTAGGAAAGGTTAGTGTTGGTCGTATGCATCCCTGAATAGTAGTCTTTAAGGAGCATTTGAAGCTATTAAAACTAGGGGAGAGTCTTGTGGAGCGAGGCAGGGAGTTCCACAGGATGGGGGCCAGTCTGGAGAAGTCCTGTAAACGGGAATGTGAGGAAGTACAAGAGAGGAGGAGATCATGAGCAGAGCGAAGGGGACGGGAGGGAGAGTATCTGGAGACAATGTCTGAAATGTAGTGGGGGAGCAGTGCAGTTGAGGGCTTTATATGTCAGTGTGAGGATTTTGTGTTTAATCCTGGAGGCAGGAGGAAGCCAGTGAAGGGATTGGCAGAGAGGTGCAGCAGATGATGAGCGACGTGTAAGGAAGATGAGTCTGGCAGAGGCATTCATTATGGATTGTAAAGGAGCTAAGCGGCAGCTAGGTAGACCAGAAAGGACGGAGTTGCAGTAGTCGAGAAAGGATAGGAGAGTAGTTTAAATTTTAGTTGTGTCTTGTGTAAGGAAATTTCTAATTTTAGAGATGTTTTTGAGGTGGAAGCAGCAGGCTTTAGCCAAGGACTGAATGTGAGGAGTGATGGAAAGGTCTGAGTCAAGTGTGACCCCAAGACATCGGGCATGCGGGGTAGGGGTAATGATGGAATTATCAACAGTTATAGAAAATTGGGGGGTGGAGATTTTGGAAGAAGGGGAAAAAAAACATAATTTATGCTTACCTGATAAATTTATTTCTCTTGTAGTGTATCCAGTCCACGGATCATCCATTACTTGTGGGATATTCTCCTTCCCAACAGGAAGTTGCAAGAGGATCAGCCACAGCAGAGCTGCTATATAGCTCCTCCCCTCACTGCCATATCCAGTCATTCGACCGAAACAAGACGAGAAAGGAGAAACCATAGGGTGCAGTGGTGACTGTAGTTTAATTAAAATTTAGACCTGCCTTAAAAGGACAGGGTGGGCCGTGGACTGGATACACTACAAGAGAAATAAATTTATCAGGTAAGCATAAATTATGTTTTCTCTTGTTAAGTGTATCCAGTCCACGGATCATCCATTACTTGTGGGATACCAATACCAAAGCTAAAGTACACGGATGATGGGAGGGACAAGGCAGGAACTTAAACGGAAGGAACCGCTGCCTGTAGAACCTTTCTCCCAAAAACAGCCTCCGAAGAAGCAAAAGTGTCAAATTTGTAAAATTTTGAAAAGGTGTGAAGCGAAGACCAAGTCGCAGCCTTGCAAATCTGTTCAACAGAGGCCTCATTTTTAAAGGCCCAGGTGGAAGCCACAGCTCTAGTAGAATGAGCTGTAATCCTTTCAGGGGGCTGCTGTCCAGCAGTCTCATAGGCTAAGCGTATTATGCTCCGAAGCCAAAAGGAGAGAGAGGTTGTCGAAGCTTTTTGACCTCTCCTCTGTCCAGAGTAAACGACAAACAGGGCAGATGTTTGACGAAAATCTTTAGTAGCCTGTAAGTAAAACTTCAAGGCACGGACTACGTCCAGATTATGCAAAAGACGTTCCTTCTTTGAAGAAGGATTAGGACACAATGATGGAACAACAATCTCTTGATTGATATTCCTGTTAGAAACCACCTTAGGTAAACACCCAGGTTTGGTACGCAGAACTACCTTGTCTGAATGAAAAATCAGATAAGGAGAATCACAATGTAAGGCAGATAACCCAGAGACTCTTCGAGCCGAGGAAATAGCCATCAAAAACAGAACTTTCCAAGATAAAAGTTTAATATCAATGGAATGAAGGGGTTCAAACGGAACTCCCTGAAGAACTTTAAGAACCAAGTTTAAGCTCCACGGGGGAGCAACAGTTTTAAACACAGGCTTAATCCTAACCAAAGCCTGACAAAATGCCTGGACGTCTGGAACTTCTGCCAGACGCTTGTGCAAAAGAATAGACAGAGCAGAGATCTGTCCTTTTAAAGAACTAGCTGATAAGCCTTTGTCCAAACCCTCTTGGAGAAAGGACAATATCCTAGGAATCCTAACCTTACTCCATGAGTAACTCTTGGATTCACACCAATAAAGATATTTACGCCATATCTTATGGTAGATTTTCCTGGTGACAGGCTTCCGAGCCTGTATTAAGGTATCAATGACTGAATCGGAGAAGCCACGCCTTGATAGAATCAAGCGTTCAATCTCCATGCAGTCAGTCTCAGAGAAATTAGATTTGGATGATTGAAAGGACCTTGTATTAGAAGGTCCTGCCTCAGAGGCAGAGTCCATGGTGGAAGAGATGACATGTCCACTAGGTCTGCATACCAGGTCCTGCGTGGCCACGCAGGCGCTATCAGAATCACTGATGCTCTCTCCTGTTTGATTTTGGCAATCAGTCGAGGGAGCAGAGGAAACGGTGGAAACACATAGGCCAGGTTGAAGAACCAAGGAGCTGCTAGAGCATCTATCAGCGTTGCTCCCGGGTCCCTGGACCTGGATCCGTAACAAGGAAGCTTGGCGTTCTGGCGAGACGCCATGAGATCCAGTTCTGGTTTGCCCCAACGATGGACCAGTTGAGCAAACACCTCCGGATGGAGTTCCCACTCCCCCGGATGAAAAGTCTGATGACTTAGAAAATCCGCCTCCCAGTTCTCTACGCCTGGGATGTGGATCGCTGACAGGTGGCAAGAGTGAGACTCTGCCCAGCGAATTATCTTTGAGACTTCTAACATCGCTAGGGAACTCCTGGTTCCCCCTTGATGGTTGATGTAAGCTACAGTCGTGATGTTGTCCTTTAAGTCCACTGTGGTCATGTACTGACCCGCTTGGATCATGGGTAGGATGGTCCGAATAGTTTCCATTTTGAATGATGGAACTCTGAGGAATTTGTTTAAGATCTTTAGATCCAAGATTGGCTGAAGGTTCCCTCTTTCTTGGGAACCACAAACAGATTTGAATAAAACCCCTGTCCTTGTTCCGTCCGCGGAACTGGATGGATCACTCCCATTACTAGGAGGTCTTGCACACAGCTTAGGAATGCCTCTTTCTTTATCTGGTTTGCTGATAACCTTGAAAGATGAAATCTCCCTTGTGGAGGAGAAGCTTTGAAGTCCAGAAGATATCCCTGAGATATGATCTCCAACGCCCAGGGATCCTGAACATCTCTTGCCCATGCCTGGGCGAAGAGAGAAAGTCTGCCACCCACTAGATCCGTTTCCGGATAGGGGGCCGTTCCTTCATGCTGTCTTGGGGGCAGCAGCAGGCTTTCTGGCCTGCTTGCCCTTGTTCCAGGACTGGTTAGGTTTCCAGGCCTGTCTGGAATGAGCAACAGTTCCCTCTTGTTTTGAAGCGGAGGAAGTTGATGCTACTCCTGCCTTGAAATTTCGAAAGGCACAAAAATTAGACTGTTTGGCCTTTGATTTGGCCCTGTCCTGGGGAAGGGTATGACCCTTGCCTCCAGTAATGTCAGCAATAATTTCCTTCAAGCCAGGCCCGAATAAGGTCTGCCCCTTGAAAGGAATGTTGAGTAATTTAGACTTTGAAGTCACGTCAGCTGACCAGGATTTAAGCCATAGCACCCTACGCGCCTGGATGGCGAATCCGGAAATTCTTAGCCGTTAGTTTAGTCAAATGAACAATGGCATCAGAAACAAATGAGTTAGCTAGCTTAAGCGTTCTAAGCTTGTCAATAATTCCATTCAATAGAGCTGTCTGGATGGCCTCTTCCAGGGCCTCAAACCAGAATGCCGCCGCAGCAGTGACAGGCGCAATGCATGCAAGGGACTGTAAAATAAAACCTTGTTGAATAAACATTTTCTTAAGGTAACCCTCCAATTTTTTATCCATTGGATCTGAAAAATCACAACTGTCCTCAACCGGGATAGTGGTATGCTTTGCTAAAGTAGAAACCGCTCCCTCCACCTTAGGGACCGTCTGCCATAAGTCCTGTGTAGTGGCGTCTATTGGAAACATTTTTCTAAATATAGGAGGTGGGGAAAAGGGCACACCGGGTCTATCCCACTCCTTGCTAATAATTTACCTTTTAGGTATAGGAAAAACGTCAGTACACACCGGCACCGCATAGTATCTATCCAGCCTACACAATTTTTCTGGAATTGCAACTGTGTTACAGTCATTCAGAGAAGCTAATACCTCCCCAAGCAATAGACGGAGGTTCTCAAGCTTCAATTTAAAATTAGAAATCTCTGAATCAGGTTTCCCCGAGTCAGAGATGTCACCCACAGACTGAAGCTCTCCGTCCTCATGTTCTGCATACTGTGACGCAGTATCAGACATGGCTCTAACAGCATTTGCGTGCTCTGTATCTCTCCTAACCCTAGAGCTATCGCGCTTGCCTCTTAATTCAGGCAATCTAGATAATACCTCTGACAGGGTATTATTCATGATTGCAGCCATGTCCTGCAAGGTAATCGCTATGGGCGTCCCTGATGTAATTGGCGCCATATTAGCGTGCGTCCCCTGAGCGGGAGGCGAAGGGTCTGACACGTGGGGAGAGTTAGTCGGCATAACTTCCCCCTCGACAGAACCCTCTGGTGATAATTCTTTTATAGATAAAGACTGATCTTTACTGTTTAAGGTGAAATCAATACATTTAGTACACATTCTCCTATGGGGCTCCACCATGGCTTTCAAACCTAATGAACAAGTAGGTTCCTCTGTGTCAGACATGTTTAAACAGACTAGCAATGAGACTAGCAAGCTTGGAAAACACTTTAAAACAAGTTTACAAGCAATATAAAAAACTTTACTGCGCCTTTAAGAAACACAAATTTTCCCAAATTTTGAAATAACAGCGAAAAAATGCAGTTACACTAATGAAATTTTTACAGTGTATGTAATAAGTTAACAGAGCATTGCACCCACTTGCAAATGGATGATTAACCCCTTAATACCAAAAACGGAATAACAAATGACAAAAACGTTTTTTAAACAGTCACAACTGCCACAGCTCTACTGTGGCTTTTTACCTCCCTCAATACGACTTTTGAAGCCTTTTGAGCCCTTCAGAGAAGTCCTGGATCATGCAGGAAGAAGCTGGATGTCTGTGTCTGTAATTTTTGCTGTGCAAAAAAACGCCAAAATAGGCCCCTCCCACTCATATTACAACAGTGGGAAGCCTCAGGGAACTGTTTCTAGGCAAAATTCAAGCCAGCCATGTGGAAAAAACTAGGCCCCAATAAGTTTTATCACCAAACATATGTAAAAAACGATTAAACATGCCAGCAAACGTTTTAAACTACACTTTTATAAGAGTATGTATCTCTATTAATAAGCCTGATACCAGTCGCTATCACTGCATTTAAGGCTTTACTTACATTACTTCGGTATCAGCAGCATTTTCTAGCAAATTCCATCCCTAGAAAAACATTTTAACTGCACATACCTTATTGCAGGAAAACCTGCACGCCATTCCCTCTCTGAAGTTACCTCACTCCTCAGAATATGTGAGAACAGCAAAGGATCTTAGTTACTTCTGCTAAGATCATAGAAAACGCAGGCAGATTCTTCTTCTAAATACTGCCTGAGATAAACAGTACACTCCGGTACCATTTAAAAATAACAAACTTTTGATAGAAGAAATAAACTAAGTATAAAACACCACAGTCCTCTTACGACCTCCATCTTAGTTGAGAGTTGCAAGAGATTGACTGGATATGGCAGTGAGGGGAGGAGCTATATAGCAGCTCTGCTGTGGGTGATCCTCTTGCAACTTCCTGTTGGGAAGGAGAATATCCCACAAGTAATGGATGATCCGTGGACTGGATACACTTAACAAGAGAAATAAGTAAATCAGTTTTGGAGAGATTAAGCTTAAGAGGACATCCAAGATGAGATATGAGA
This sequence comes from Bombina bombina, assembly GCF_027579735.1. Lineage (NCBI taxonomy): Eukaryota > Metazoa > Chordata > Amphibia > Anura > Bombinatoridae > Bombina > Bombina bombina. The sequence goes on from NC_069501.1 coordinate 1,035,333,598, forward strand.
GAGACAGTTAGTGACACGGGTTAGTAAGGAAGGAGGTAGATCTGGTGCAGAGCGGAAGATTTGTGTGTCATCGGAATACAAATGATATTGTAACCCATGGGACTTTATTAAGGAACCTAATGATGGCGTAGATTGAAAAGAAAAGGGGACCAAGGACAGAGCCTTGAGGTACCCTAACAGAATGTGGTAACAGGGCAGAGGATGCTACGGGGAAGGCAACACTAAAGGTACGGTTAGATAGATAGGAAGAGAACCACAAGATTGCTGTGTCGCATATGCAGAAGGATTGGAGGGTTTGGAGGAAAAGAGGGTGGTCAACCGTGTCAAAAGCTGCAGACAGATCAAGGAGGATAAGCAGAGAGAAGTGGACTCTGGATTTTGCTGTAAGTAGGTCATTGGTAACCTTGACAATTGCTGTCTCTGTGGAGTGATGGGGACGAAATCCAGATTGCAGTGGGTCAAGAAGAGAGTATAGTGTAAGGAAATGAGATAGATGTGCATATACTAGCTTTTCAAGGAGCTTTGAGGCAAGAGGGAGTAGGGAAATAGGACGGTAGTTGGATGGGGAGGTTGGATCGAGGGAAGGTTTTTTGAGGATAGGTGTGACTAAGAAGTGCAAGATAAGCTTTTTTTTTAAAAAAATCTGAATTAACAAGGTTATCTATATGATCCTTTCAAAAGGACCCAGTTTTCTTACCCGTCACTTTCAATTGTAGAAAGACCCAACTTCTGCTGTCTTTTTAACAACATTCAAGTATCAGGAACCTTTTCAACTCGAGACACGGGGGGCTAGTTATCAAGCCGTCTACTTTTCTGGCTTCGCCGGCCCAATACGTCCGCCTAAGCTCGCCTACCTTTGCCGCCGCGGACCTGAAAAAATACGCCTAAGTTATCAAATAAAGCTGTCAAAAAGCCGCGGGGCGATGAGCAGCGGACTGTGACAGTTATCACTCATCCGATCTCGCTGCCCTTCGGCTTTTTCCCAGCTTTATTGCTAGCCTGTCACTAAGCACTCACACTAAACTGCACTGTTCTACCCCCTATACCGGCGCCCCCGGAGGCCCCCGCAACTAAATAAAGTTACTAACCCCTAAACCGCCGCTCCTAGACCCTGCCGCAAGTCTTATAAATGTATTAACCCCTAAACCGCCGCTCCCGGACACCGCTGCCACCTACATTATACCTAGTAACCCCTATCCTGCCCCCCCTATACCGTCGCCCTCTATTATAAAATTATTAACCCCTATCCTGCTGATCCCGCACCTCTCCGCAACTAAATAAATAGTTTAACCCCTAAACCGCCGCTCCATGAACCCGCCGCAACCTATAATAAATTTATTAACCCCTATCCTGCCCCCCACTACGCCGCCGCCACTGTAATAAAATGATTAACCCCTAAACCTAAGTCTAACCCTAACGCCCCCCTAACTTAAATATTAATTAAATACATCTAAATAAATTAACTCTTATTAACTAAATGAATCCTATTTAAAACTAAATACTTACCTTTAAAATAAACCCTAATATAGCTACAATATAAATAATAATTATATTCTAGCTATCTTAGGATTTATTTTTATTTTACAGGTACCTTTCAATTTATTTTAACCATGTACAATAACTATTAAATAGTTATTAACTATTTAATAGCTTACCTAGCTAAAATAAAGAGAAATGTACCTGTGAAATAAATCCTAACCTAAGTTACAATTACACCTAACACTACACTATACTTTAATAAATTATTCCTATTTAAACTAAATACTTACCTGTAAAATAAACCCTAAGATAGCTACAATATAATTAATAATTATATTCTAGCTATCTTAGGATTTATATTTATTTTACAGGTAACTTTGTATTTATTTTAGCTAGTTAGAATAGTTATTAAATAGTTATTAACTATTTAATAACTACCTAGCTAAAAGAAATATAAAATTACCTGTAAAATAAATCCTAACTTAAGTTACAATTAAACCTAATACTACACTATCATTAAATTAACTAAATAAACTACCTACAAAGAACTACAATGAAATACAATTACATAAACTAACTAAAGTACAAAAAATAAAAAAAGCTAAGTTACAAAAAATAAAAAATTAAGTTACAAACATGTTAAAAATATTACAACAATTTTAAGCTACTTACACCTAATCTAAGCCCCCTAATAAAATAACAAACCCCCCCAAAATAAAAAAAATCCCTACCCTATTCTAAATTACATAAATTTCAAAGCTCTTTTACCTTACCAGCCCTTAAAAGGGCCATTTGTGGGGGCATGCCCCAAAAAGTTCAGCTCTTTTGCCTGTAAAATAAAAATACAACCCCCCCCCAACATTAAAACCCACCACCCACATACCCCTAATCTAACCCAAACCCCCCTTACAAAAACCTAACACTAATCCCCTGAAGATCATCCTACCTTGAGTCGTCTTCACTCAGCCGAGCCACCGATGGAACTGAAGAGGACATCCGGAGCGGAAGAAGTTAATCCTCCAAGCGGCGCTGAAGAAATCTTCCATCCGATGAAGTCATCATCCAGGCGGCGCTGAAGAAGTCTTCGATCCGGCCGATGTCATCTTCAAAGAGGCGCTGAAGAGGTCTTCTATCCGGGCGAAGTCATCTTCCAAGCCGGGTCTTGAATCTTCCTTCCGCCGACGCGGAACCACCTTCTTCACCGACGGACTACGACGAATGACGGCTCCTTTAAGGGACGTCATCCAAGATGGCGTCCCCTCAATTCCGATTGGCTGATAGGATTCTATCAGCCAATCGGAATTAAGGTAGGAAAATCTGATTGGCTGATGGAATCAGCCAATCAGATTCAAGTTCAATCCGATTGGCTGATCCAATCAGCCAATCAGATTGAGCTCGCATTCTATTGGCTGATCGGAACAGCCAATAGAATGCGAGCTCAATCTGATTGGCTGATTCCATCAGCCAATCAGATTTTCCTACCTTAATTCCGATTGGCTGATAGAATCCTATCAGCCAATCGGAATTGAGGGGACGCCATCTTGGATGACGTCCCTTAAAGGAGCCGTCATTCGTCGTAGTCCGTCGGTGAAGAAGGTGGTTCCGCGTCGGCGGAAGGAAGATTCAAGACCCGGCTTGGAAGATGACTTCGCCCGGATAGAAGACCTCTTCAGCGCCTCTTTGAAGATGACATCGGCCGGATCGAAGACTTCTTCAGCGCCGCCTGGATGATGACTTCATCGGATGGAAGATTTCTTCAGCGCCGCTTGGAGGATTAACTTCTTCCGCTCCGGATGTCCTCTTCAGTTCCATCGGTGGCTCGGCTGAGTGAAGACGACTCAAGGTAGGATGATCTTCAGGGGATTAGTGTTAGGTTTTTGTAAGGGGGGTTTGGGTTAGATTAGGGGTATGTGGGTGGTGGGTTTTAATGTTGGGGGGGGTTGTATTTTTATTTTACAGGCAAAAGAGCTGAACTTTTTGGGGCATGCCCCCACAAATGGCCCTTTTAAGGGCTGGTAAGGTAAAAGAGCTTTGAAATTTATGTAATTTAGAATAGGGTAGGGATTTTTTTTATTTTGGGGGGTTTGTTATTTTATTAGGGGGCTTAGATTAGGTGTAAGTAGCTTAAAATTGTTGTAATATTTTTAACATGTTTGTAACTTAATTTTTTATTTTTTGTAACTTAGCTTTTTTTATTTTTTGTACTTTAGTTAGTTTATGTAATTGTATTTCATTGTAGTTATTTGTAGGTAGTTTATTTAGTTAATTTAATGATAGTGTAGTATTAGGTTTAATTGTAACTTAAGTTAGGATTTATTTTACAGGTAATTTTGTATTTCTTTTAGCTAGGTAGTTATTAAATAGTTAATAACTATTTAATAACTATTCTAACTAGCTAAAATAAATACAAAGTTACCTGTAAAATAAATATAAATCCTAAGATAGCTATAATATAATTATTAATTACATTGTAGCTATCTTAGGGTTTATTTTACAGGTAAGTATTTATTTTTAAATAGGAATAATTTATTAAAGTATAGTGTAGTGTTAGGTGTAATTGTAACTTAGGTTAGGATTTATTTCACAGGTACATTTCTCTTTATTTTAGCTAGGTAAGCTATTAAATAGTTAATAACTATTTAATAGCTATTGTACATGGTTAAAATAAATTGAAAGGTACCTGTAAAATAAAAATAAATCCTAAGATAGCTAGAATATAATTATTATTTATATTGTAGCTATATTAGGGTTTATTTTAAAGGTAAGTATTTAGTTTTAAATAGGATTCATTTAGTTAATAAGAGTTAATTTATTTAGATTTATTTAATTAATATTTAAGTTAGGGGACGTTAGGGTTAGGTTTAGGGGTTAATAATTTTATTACAGTGGCGGCGGCGTAGTGGGGGGCAGGATAGGGGTTAATAAATTTATTATAGGTGGCGACGGTGTAGGGGGGGCAGATTAGGGGTTAATAAATGTATTATAGGTGGCGACGGTGTAGGGGGGGCAGGATAGGGGTTAATACATTTAATATAGGTTGCGGCGGGTTCAGGGAGCGGCGGTTTAGGGGTTAATACATTTATTATAGTTGCGGTGGGCTCCGGGAGCGGCGGTTTAGGGGTTAATATGTATAGAGTAGCTTGCGGTGGGTTCCGGGAGCGGCGGTTTAGGGGGTAATAACTTTATTTAGTTGCGGCGGTGTAGGGGGGGTCAGATTAGTGGTGTTTAGACTCGGGGTACATGTTAGGGTGTTAGGTGTAGACAGCTCCCATAGAAATCAATGGGATGTCTGTCAGCAGCGAACTTGTACTTTCGCTATGGTCAGACTCCCATTGATTCCTATGGGATCCGCCGCCTCCAGGCTGGCGCTTTGAAAACCAGGTACGCTGGGCCGTAAAAGTGCCGAGCGTACCTGCTAGTTTTTTGATAGCTAGCAAAAGTAGTGAGAATGTGCCGCACTTGTGTGCGGAACATCTGGAGTGACGTAAGAATCGATCTGTGTCGGACTGAGTCCGGCGGATCGAAGCTTACGTCACAAAATTCTACTTTTGCCGGTCTCGAGCCTTTGATAACTAAGGCGTATCAGCCTCGCCACAAATACGCTGCGGAATACGCAGCGTATTTGAGGTTGACGGCTTGATAACTAGGCCCCATGATCAGGGGCAAACAACCCTGTGCAAAAAGAAAACTTAACTCAGTTCAAGAGGTGAAGATCTCTCCGCCATTGTGGAATATAGGAATATTCAACAATTTTATTCCCTGACATATGCAGAAGAAGATGGGCGCTCTCGACATTAGGCTCTTTTCCAAGCTGAATTTATTGTTGTGAAAGTGCAACACACTAAGATCTGAATTTGCAGATCTTAGTGTGTTGCACTTTCACAATAAATCCAACTCCAAAAAGAGCCAAATGTCACGAGCACCCATCTTCTTCCACATTCTGAGGTGAACAAAACTGACGAATGCACATATATAATGACTACTATTATTCCTGATATTGTTTTAACTTCTGTTCCTGGCAGTCGTCTTCAAAGTTGTTAGTGAAGCTCTGCTTCTTCACACTGGGTGCTGCCATCCTGCAGCTTATATTTGTTATATATACTTTTAAGCTGTGCAAAAAAAGGAAATTTATGCTTACCTGATAAATTTGTTTCTTTTACGATATGACGAGTCCACGGATTTTATCCTTACTTATGGGTTATCGCCTCCTGGTCAGCAGGAAGTGGCAAAGAGCTCCACAGCAGAGCTGTATATATAGCCCCTCCCTTCCTTCCCCCTCCAGTCATTCGACCGAAGTTAGGAAGAGAAAGTAAAGGCCAAGGAGCAGAGGTGACTGAAGTTTAACAAAAATAAAAACCTGTCTTTAGCAAAATAACAGGGTGGGCCGTGGACTCGTCATATCGTAAAAGAAACAAATTTATCAGGTAAGCATAAATTTCCTTTTCTTTTACAAGATATGACGAGTCCACGGATTTCATCCTTACTTATGGGATACAATACCAAAGCTATAGGACACGGATGAAAGGGAGGGACAAGACAGGAACCTAAACGGAAGGCACCACTGCTTGAAGAACATTTCTCCCAAATAAAACAATGAAGATGACTGACAAAATCCCTTAGTCGCCTGCAAGAAGAACTTCAGGGCACTGACTATGTCCAAATTATGTAACAGACGTTCCTTCTTAGAAGGATTAGGACACAATGAAGGAACAACAATTTCCTGATTAAAATTCTTTTTAGAATCAACCTTAGGAAGAAAACCAGGTTTGGTATGCAACACTACCTTATCGGAATGAAAAATAAGATAAGGAGAATCGCATTGTAATGCTGAAAGCTCAGAAATTCTGCGAGCAGAAGAAATAGCAACCAAAAATAAAACTTTCCAAGATAACAACTTAATATCTATGGAATGCATAGGTTCAAACGGAACCCCTTGAAGAACATTAAGAACTAAATTCAAACTCCAAGGAGGAGCAATTGGTCTAAACACAGGCCTGATTCTAGTCAGAGCCTGACAAAAAGATTGAACATCTATAATATCTGCCAGACGTTTGAGTAACAAAAAAGACAAAGCAGAAATTTGTCCCTTTAAGGAACTTGCTGATAACTCTTACTCCAATCCTTCTTGGCGAAAGGATAAAATCCTAAGAATCCTAATCTTACTCCATGAGCAGTCCTTGGATTCGCACCAATAAAGATATTTACGCCATATCGTATGGTAAATCTTTCTAGTAACAGGCTTACGTGCCTGAATCAAAGTATCAATGACCGAGTCAGAAAACCCTCGCTTAGATAAAATCAAGCGTTCAATCTCCAAGCAGTCAGCTGCAGAGAAATTAGATTCAAATGATGTAAGGGTCCCTGAATGAAAAGGTCTTGCCTCAATGGAAGCTTCTACGGTGGCAGAGATGACATGTCCACCAAATCGGCATACCAAGTCCTGCAAGGCCACGCCGGAGCGGTGAGGATCACCAAAGTCCTTTCCTGTTTGACTCGAGCAATCACCTGGGGAAGGAGAGCAAATGGAAAGAACATATAAGCTAGACTGAAAAAAACAAGGCACTGCCAAGGCATCTATCAGCTCGGCCTGGGGATCCCTGGACCCGGATCTTGGGAGCTTGGAATTCCGACGATATGTCATAAGATTCAACTCCGTCCCGTCCCATCTGAGAATCAGGTTTCCGGCCAAAAAAACTGTCTGTTCAGAAAATCCGCTTCCCAGTTTTCCACCCCTGGGATGTGGATCGTCGACAGATAATAAAAATGAGCATCCGCCCACTGAATTATCTTGACTACTCCTGCCATCGCTAAGGAACTCCTAGTTCCTCCCTGATGTTGATGAAACTACAGTCGTAATGTTGTCAGACTAGAATCTGATGAATTAGGTCGAAGCCAACTGAGATCAAGTCTGAAGCGCATAGAATATAGCTCTCAACTCTAGGTTCCTTTGAGGAGAGAAACTTGCGTAAACTCCATTCCGCTGCCTGAGTGTGTTCAGTTGCAGAGGACTGATATGAAAGCGAACAAACGGATGTGTAATTTTCTGACTTTCGACAAAACAAAACCCCATGGATAGGGAGTCAATTAGAGTTCCCAAGAAAGGAACCCGTGTCTGTGGAACTAACTGACTCCTTTCCAGAGTCACCTTCCACCCATGGCCAAGGAACTTAGAGTTCCTCCCTGGTGGTTGATGTAAGCCACCAAGGATATGTTGTCTGACTGGAACCTGATAAACCCGGGCTAAAGCTGAGGCCAAGCCAGCAGAGCATTGATGATTGCTCTCAGTTCTAGGATGTTTATGGGGAGATCTGACTCCTCCCGAGTCCATAATCCCTGAGCCTTCAATGAGTCTCCGACTGCTCACCAGCCCAGCAGGCTGGCATCCGTGGTTACAATCACCCAGGGAGGTCTGCAAAAGCAAGTTCCTGCGAGAGGTGTTCACAGCCACCACGGAAGAGAATCTCTAGTCGCCTGATCCAGATCTATTAGTTGAGAAAGATCCACATAGTCCCTGTTCCATTGCCTTAGCATGCATAACTGCAGAGCTCTGAGATGGAACCGAGTGAATGGGATGATATCCATGGAAGCTACCATCAGACCAATTACCTCTATACATTGAGTCACTAACGGCCGAAGAGAGGACTGAAGGGAAAGGCAAGAGTCGAAAATCTTGGATCTTCTGACCTCTGTCAGAAATATCTTCATTGATACAGAATCTATTATGGTCCCTAAGAACACTACCCTTGTAGCTGGGACAAGGGAACTCTTTCTCAGATTCACCTTCCATCCATGGGAACGAAGAAAAGACAACAAGATCTCCGTATGAGTTTGCTTGTTGAAAAGACGGCGCCTGAACCAGAATGTCATCCAGATAGGGCGCCACTGCTATTCCCCGAGACCGGATCACTGCCAATAGAGCCCCCAGAACCTTTGAGAAAATTCTGGGGGTTGTGGCAAGGCCCAATGGAAGAGCTACAAACTGAAAATGATAGTCCAAAAATGCAAATCTCAGAAATTTGTGATGATCCCTGTGAATGGGGACATGATGGTACGCATCCTTCAGGTCTATGGTCATCATGAACTGACCCTCTTGGACCAAGGGAAGAATGGAGCAAATAGTTTCCATCTTGAAGGACGGTACTCTGAGAAACTTGTTTAGACACTTCAGGTCTAGAATTGGTCTGAAAGTTTTTTGGGAACCACAAACAGGTAGGATTAGAACCATAGACCCTGTTCCTGAATTGGAACTGGAACTATTACTCCCAGGTCGGAAAGATCCTGAACACATTTTAAGAATGCCTCTCTTTTTCTCTGGTCTACAGATAATCTTGAGAGGAGGAACCTGCCCCTGGGAGGAAAGGTCTTGAATTCTAACTTGTAACCCAGGGATACGATGTTCACCGCCCAGGGATCTGGGACATCCCGTATCCAAGCTTGAGCGAATTGAGTAAGTCTGCCCCCTACTGGTTCATATCCCGGATCGGGGGCAAACCCTTCATGCTGACTTGGAATCAGCTGCGGGTTTCTTTGATTGCTTCCCCTTATTCCAAGACGGATTGGGTTTCCAAGAAGGCTTGGACTGTTCCTGTTTGGAAAAGAGATGGGAAGGCTTACCTCTGAAGTTACAAAAGGAACAAAAATTACTCTGACATCTTTTCTGTCTATTCTTCTTATCTGGCGGCAGGAAAGATCCTTTACCATTTGTGATATCTGAAATGATTTCTGCCAGACCAGGTCCAAACAAGGTCTTACCCTTGTAAGGGATCGCCAAAAGTTTGGACTTAGACGAAACATCCGCAGAAAAGGATTTTAGCCATAAAGCTCTGCATGCAAGAACAGCAAAACCCGATATTTTTGCTCCCAACTTAATGACTTGTAAGGAAGCATCAGTGATAAAGTAATTGGCTAACGTAAGAGCCTTAATCCTGTCTTGGATCTCCTCAAGGGAGTTTTCGCTTGAATAGATTCAGACAATGGCTCGCCAGAAACACAAGTTATGAAGCAGCGGTCACAAAGACCGCTGCTCTATAACCTGTCCGCCTGCTCTGAGCAGGCGGACACACATTGCCGGAAATCAACCTGATCGAGTACGATCGGGTTGATTGACACACCCGGCTGGCGGCCTATTGGCCGCGAGTCTGCAGGGGGCAGCGTTGCACCAGCAACTCTTGTGAGCTGCTGGTGCAATGCTGAATACGGAGAGCGTATTGCTCGCCGTATTCAGCGAGGTCTGGCGGACCTGATCCGCAGTGTCGGATCAGGTCCGCCAGACCTTGATAACTAGAGGCCAATGCATCAAACCAGTAAGCTGCTGCACTGGTCACTGTGGCAATACACACTGCAGGTTGCCATTGAAGACATTGAGGAACATACATCTTCTTTAGCAAGGCCTCCAGTTTTTTATCCATTGGATCCTGAAAAGAACAGCTATCCTCTATGGGAATAGTGGTTCTTTTTTTTCCCCTTATTTATTTACCTCCAACACAAAAGAACAATAAAGCCCAAAATAAGAAGGCTGCATGAAATCAAAATACAAAATCACAAAAAAAAAAAAAAAAAAAAACTCGCCATGCAGGGCTGCATATAAACCAATATTACATAGCATATACACTGAAGCTTGCTTCTCATATTAATTAAATTATCTTGAATTCTTATCATAGCTGTATAGGAATTTTCCCATTTTATAATCCAATAAAACATACAAATAATTACGTAAATACAAAAAATAAATAAATATATAATAAATAATAAAGCCTTCCTCTCCCCTGGGAATAGTGTTTCTCTTAGCCAAAGTAGAGATCACTCCTTCCACCTTAGGAACCGTCTGCCACGACTCCTTAATGGAGTCAGCTAATGGAAACATTTTCCGGAAAATTGGAGATGGAGAAAAATAAATTCCAGGCCTCTACCACTCTTGTGCAGTAATCTCTGTAGCACGGTCTGGGACAGGGAATACCTCCACCGCGGAGGGAACATCAAAGTATTTATTTAGCTTGCTAGATTTCTTAGGGTTGACTATGATAGTCGTATCGGAGTCGTCCAAGGTAGCCAAAACCTCCATTAGTAACATACGGAGGTGTTCCAGCTTAAATCTGAAGGATACAACTTCAGCATCAGAAGGAATTATACTGTCTGAGTCTGAGATTTTACCCTCAGAGGCCACCGACGTGTCTTCCTCTTCAGACTTCCTTCCTCCTCAGACTTCTGAGAAAGAGCAACCTGGTTAGCCACAACTGGATCAGAAACCTTACTAACTGAATCATTAAAATTTCCTCTTGCGCCTTCCCTGAAGCACGGGAATGCCAGATAATGCCTCAGATACTGCAGAGGATACCTGGGCAGCAATGTCATGCAGATAAACTCCTACAGGAGCCTGAGAGGAACCGCAGGGCAATGCATGTGGTGATGATAAGAATTGGGACGCTTGAGGAGAAAGCTGCGGCCTATCTGATACAGGAGAAACCTGAACAGCATCAGCCTTAGAGAATGATGGCTAAGATACAAAAAGTATTTCCTTATAAAACAAAGTTCTTTCAATACATGAAGAACAAAAAGGTAAAGGGGGCTTCACCTGGTTGGTTGAGGTGCCTACCTGTCCTGCTGACTGGGACTTAAGAAAGTCTATCAGGGGATCGAAAAAAACGTTCCGGTTTACTCCAGAATACTTTTAGACAATGTCGGCTGAAAAGTGAACAAGGAGCTTGTAACAGAGTCACCACTCCGGAAGCTCACAGTGAAAAGAGCCCAGAAAGCGCGCGCTCCACTGTTTGCTGCCTCAGGAAGGGAACCGCCTCTCATGAATAATCATGGGCGGACCCGGCAGCCATAACTGAAACAAAACGGCAAGTGGTCGGTTAAAAGTCCGAAAATCTTACACTGTCCTGGACCGGGTTTACACCGGAGCCAGGGACACTGACTGAGCCACCAATAAAACTGAGTTATCACTCTGGAATAACCCACACATAGTCCTCTTACCACAGTGCCTGCTATTTTGCCCTTTACTGCTTAAAGTGCCAGTATCCTTTATATCAAAGAATTTTTTTTGGCACTTACCTGTATCTTTTTTTTTTTTTTTATAAATTTTTATTGAGGTTGTGCAAACAGAATACAGCTTATGAAGAATAACCAGACATATATGATACAATATAATGATTCTGCATACATAAAGACAGATTACATTCCTATCAAAGGCAACGTTATACGAAAAACTGGAACCTCTTTTAATTTTTCCCAAATTCTGGACAAGATGAGTTTCCTCACTTAATACTAAGGCCCCTTCTATATTAACAGTAGGAGAGGAAGGTGGGAAATACGAATGATCCTACAAAAAATAGAGTAAATACACACTTATGCTATTAGGTAATATTAATATTTAAAGAACACAGTAGAATATAAGGGTGTGGTGCAAAATATAAAGCATGGCGACTTAGAATGGGATGGTAAGTAGTTTGTTAGACATTAAATATAGTAAAGGCGCCATTCCCTTGTTAACCTAATATGATATGAGATGTAGGTATGGAATAATATTAAAATGAAAGTTATGTTTCTGAGAACCTGAAGATTCTTATAACAACAGACAGGAGGGGTATTAACTGGGAATGATATTGAATCACAGAACTACCCATAAATTGTGTAAATTTCTAAAACAATTTGGGTCAGTAGATTAGAATAATTAGTAGTTAATATTGTAAACTATAACATGAGTATATATATAATTTTACTATTAAAAATATGCGGTAAAGTATGAAGGTATAGGTAGTTAGAGTATGGCATAGGCGAGATAAGCCATATAGATAGTCCTCCAGCAATAGGAGGTACATTACGGGGGGGGGGGGGGGAGGAGGTGGTTAGTATATTATGCGAAGTGAACTATGCAACTTTAAACTTTATGTCAAGGAAGCTTTTAATATGAAGGGCATCGGTAGTTTCAATTATATCATGTCACTGCGCTGAGGAGTAGTGCAAGTGGAGCTATGAAAGAAAACTAGGGTATGTGCAGGGATTTGTAAATTCAGTTAGATAGTATAGTTGATCAGTCCTGCTGATCTAAGTAGAGTAGGTAAAAGTCAATATTTGAGGGGATAACCAAAGGCTAAAATAAAACTTGGTGTTAATGGTGGGTTGTGTAGGAAGCTCTCGATTAGTAAGTAGGAGGCAGAGCAGGGAAACTGTGCTATGGAGCTATGCATTTGTGATATATAGGCATCACACTGCCCCGGCCGCTGGCAGCAAGATGTCGTGTACACAAGCTTCACCCAAACTCCATGCATATATATAAATTAAATGCTAACAAACAGTTTATCTAAAAATCAGAAATATCCTAGCCAGTTGCATCATTACAAAAGTGTTGAACATTAAGATCTAAAAATAAGCCTATTATGGAAACTAACAATTCTGCACAAAGAACCTACCCTCAATAATGAGCTGCTGGGCTAAAGCAAGGCAATATCTATGTTATGCTCGAGAGCAGCTATAAGGTACTATTAGCCAAAAACCTGGACGCTAGACATTCTGAGCTCCCTAGTAGTGGATTACCGTTGTGGCATTTACGAAAGGGCAACATAACATTATATAACAGCAGACATTAACATTTTTACGGCTTCCCCTGATTACCCTTGCATATGTTTGTCCCAGTGGCACAAAAGATTAAAGCGTAAAGACTTTATCAATCAGAGGTGTTAAACAAGCAGTGGTTTTAGCGTGACATGTGTAGAACACTAATCCATAACAAAAGTGTTGAGTAAGCAGTGACTTTAGTGTAACACGTACAGCACACTAGTCTGTAACAGAAGTGTTAAGCAAGCAGTGATTGTGACATAACATGTGCAACACACAAAACTTTTATATAGACCTAACGTGCAAGGCATAACTTAAGCTATCATGTGGTGCCACAATGCCCAGGAGATCATAACAAGTAGAAATGTATTTGTATAAAAAAGACTTATGTAAGAAATAATTATGGGTGTAAAAAAACATGAGAGAAAGGATATGAATACATATAATAGCCTGTTTGCACCACTTTAGAGCGCTGTATAGAGAAAAACAAAAACAGTAATACTGCCTATAGTAAAGCATGATAGTAGTCCCGTAGGCAAATGTTTCATGTGTGATTCCTGGCATATCTAGTATACGTTCCAGATTCATCCTTTATAAAATAAAATAAGGTAAATTGGCTATTCTTGCTAATGGTTATGAGCTCTGCAAGTCCACTTAAAGAATAGTCTCATTAGTGTCGGTACTGGATCTAGTCCTCACACTAAGGGTCAATGTCCACATAGGCTCCTTCCAAAGTGGGCACATGGATCCTTGTCACTTTAGCCAATGCCACATTTGAGGTCGGAAGGAGCATATTCCGCTTGTGCTGTAATCCCCGGTAATGGCCGCCAACCCACAGCTGCAGCTATATTCTGTAACACCTCTCTCAACCGTAACTCACCGGTTGTTAAATTGACCCGCCTGACATTGTTACCTCTGGGTAGGATACGGGTCTCAGGGGAACCCCGATGGAGTAATTGATAGTCGGGATTCGAGTGTAGTTCCATCGCCTTATCCTGCCGACACATGCCTGCTTGTTTCGTTACTTCCAATTCACGCACCTCAGCCTCCATTCCCGGATGCCCATGAGGAGTATGAATGAACGTGGTTACCTCTGTCTCCGGTATGGCTCCTGCGGTATCACGCTCCCGTTCACCAGCGGTCAGAGCAGTTGAGGAGGCAACGTGAGTGGTGAGAGAGTGAAAAGCTTCATCCACTGCGCCCAAAAGGATCTTGTTATGGCATTCTAGCAGGTCCTTTATCTGCTTCAAAATGAGCACGGCCATGTTTTCCATACACGCACTGCAGGCCAATGAGAGCTAGAAAGCGTGGATTTATAAAAAGCAAAACATTAAACGTTATAAAAGCCTCTGAAAGGGAGAACCAGCATGTTCACTATGTGAGCTTCCAAAACAGCCTCAAAGTTGGGGAAATTAAGTATTATATCCTTTAAAATTAATAGGTGTATCAGGAGCTGTAGAAAAGTGCGTCTTGTCCTGCTGGTAGCTGGCTCCGCCCCCCCCACTTACCTGTATCTTAGACTATCCGGCAGAAGGACAGCTCACCCGGTTTGAGATGAGGCCACTACTCACATGGACCTGTGGAGAAAGATCCGAGTAAACTTACTCAGGCCTTCTATATAGGGCAGCAATCATGTTGAGAAAAACGCAGTGAGTCCCAACCAACAAGTTCTCAATTGCTTAAAAGCCACCACTTCCCTACTAAGGAGACTAACGTTGAGTACGGCTAAACCCAACTAGAAAACATCAGAGCAAACCTACTCTGACTTTAAAATAATAAAATCTTGATTGAAGCCAGTTCTTTCAGACACCAAAAACGTCACCTCCTCCTTGCACCAAAGGCAAAGAGAATGATTAGGGGTTTTGGGAAGTGATACTTAACAGCTTTGCTGTGGTGCTCTTTGCCTCCTCCTGCTGGCCAGGAGTGATATTCCCAACAGTAATTAAGATGCTGCCGTGGACTCACCATATCTTAGGAAAGAAAAACAATAGCATGGTGAGTAGTAACCATGCTACTGTAGTTGTGATCAGTGGGTTAATGTTTATTTAACTGTGCCTCATTGAATTACAAATTCTACTAGAAGCTTTTTTGGAATTTAGTTCAATTTGAAAAAATGCTTCTAGTAAAGGTTATTATTAGTTTAAAGTTGATATGGGAAGCCTGTTTTTGGGTAATCACAAACCAAAATGGATTCTGCTGCTAAAAACCCAAAGCTGCAAACAAATTTTTAATATAAAAGTTTCCAAAAATGTATTTTTGGTTTTCATAATTTTATTGGGATCTAAACTGGGAATCCAACTGAATAAATACAATGGCCCTTTCATACCTCAAAAGGTTACAGTAAAGTTCTTTTGAATTAACCCCTTTGTACAGTGTGCAAGAGAAATAATTTACATGTGTGAGATTAACCTATTGTAATCCGAATCCATCTTGATCACTGTCAAACATTATGAATGCCATTTGTATAAGGCATGATGGGTATTCTGTGCGTGTTTGCTAAATAATTATATTGACACTTTCAATATTTTACAAGCAAGTAATTTTTTTTTTAATATTTCCGATGGTTGACTCTAAAAACATAAATCATGCTTATCTGATAATTTTCTTTTTTTCAGATGGAAAGAGTCCACAGCTGCATTCATTACTTTTGGGAATTCAAAACCTCGCCACCAGGAGAAGGCAAAGACACCTCAGCCAAAGGCTTAAATACTCCTCCCACTTCCCTCATCCCCCAGTCATTCTGCCGAGAAACAAGGAACAGTAGAAGAAATACCAGGGTGAAAGTTGCCAGAAGAATAAAAATAACAGACGCCCCACAGAAAAAAATTACGGGCGGGGAGCTGTGGACTCTTTCCATCTGAAGAAAAGAAAATGATCAGGTAAGCATAATTTATGTTTTTCTTCATAAATGGAAAGAGTCCACAGCTGCATTCATTACTTTTGGGAAAACAATACCCAAGCTATAGAGGACACTGAATGCTAAAAACGGGAGGGTACAACAAAAGTGCGGAAAAATGGACCCAGCCACTCCAACAGAGCTCGGGTGTCAACTCGAAACACTCCTCATAGACAGTCGAACAAGGCGTAGACCCAAGGAGATCCAGCAAAACCACCCAACGACAGTCACAACGCGGAGCCAGCAGCTCCCCAGAGGGAACAGAACCACTCAGAGAGCAGACTGGTTACAGAACAAGATAAAACATCTGTTCTAACCTCCTATACACAGAAGAGGACCATACCTCCGTAAGGAGGACAACAAGCCCCCCCCCCCCCAAAAAGGAGAGCATCGAGAAGGATAGAGCACCTGCCCATAGGACATGAAGTCTTGGAGGCCTATTTAACATTTAACAACAGACATCGCTGAATGCGGAGAGCAATACGCTCTCTGTATTCAGCATTGCACCAGCAGCTCTTGTGAGCTGCTGGTGCAACGCCGCCCCCTGCAGACTCGCGGCCAATCGGCCACCAGCATGGGGTGTCACTCAACCCGATCGTACTCGATCGGGTTGAATTGTGGTGATCTCTGTCAGCCTCATCAGAGCAGATGGACTTGCCAGAAACACGGGCCCTCAAGCTCCATTCGGAGCTTGATAAATGGGCCTCATTGGCTGAACCGAGAGAAAATCAAGGCCACGTCCTGATTTAAGGTGCAATAGCTGCAGCTGTTCACCTGCAACCTTCCGCTTGCTAGGCAGCTAAGCCAACCATTAGGTTACATAAGTTGGCTGTCCTAAGGGAAACCAAATCATTCAGACAAGACAAGCTCCAAGGAGCATAGGCGCTCATAAAACCTAGCCCAGTTAAAAACAGATCAACCCGCCAGAACAAAAGGCCATAGCCCAAGTTCCCTGGAAACTGGAGCATCCCAAACCAATCCTAGGATCAGAAAGGTCCAGTAACATCCCACAGTGGGACCCATTAAGTGAAAACGAGGAGGTAAACACTCAATTAACCAGAAAAACCAGGGCAAAGATAGGCCCGAGCCTTACAATTTTTGAAAATAAACAATATCCCGGGAACTTAAGTACCCCGTCTGATATAAAAAAACAGACTCACAGGGAAATATCCAGAATATCCCGGATAGCGAGAACAAGAGTCCCTCGCAACTCCCTACAGGACCCCCAGAGGCGGATAGCTCAGCCGCCCCTCGATTCCCCGAGCCCGAGGAACAAGGCGCTCTTTTGTGGCTTACCGAACATAACCGACTGACTTGTGTCAACGGGGCCAATTCGCATTCATCACAGGACGAAGGATCTGAATCCGAAAGTCGAACAGTTTCAACATCAGAGTCCTCCATAACTGGATAAGAATACCAAAAGATGGACTATATATATAGTAGAAAATGTAAGTGCACCTGACACCCACAATGGCTGGGGCACTCACCACCTCCTACGAACCAGCGGACCGGAATTTCTCCATTGCCAAACACAGTCAGGAATACGGAAATGAGAAACCAGATGTCACACACGATCACAAGGTGAACCGTACAGTCCAAAAAAAAGCGCACCCAACCATTAAGGTGGCGTCACTTTCAAAGGCCATTATTTTCCAAAAGCCATGAGCCCAGATAACACTACACATAAGCAGACTGAATCACATAACAAACATGATTAAAAAAAACCCTGTTCAATAATCCCCCTCAGGAGATATAAACCCTTGATTCCAAGATTCCAAAGGAGTCCCACTGAGACCCTGTATTTTCATTATGAGTTATGGTACATTCATTAGAAGTAAAATTAAACAATTTTACCGGAATCCACGCCGTGTAACAGGAACACGAATAGTAGCAGTGCCTCCGCCATGGACTTGAGAAAAGAAAGCAGGCAGTGAAGCGAAGCTCAACAACGCCGATTGCTTGTTGAGTTGTTAATATGAGTCGGGAAGGTTTCACAGAAAGACACCCCCTGCATCTCCAGACTCTTCATCCAGGCCCTTCACTAACTTTCATCCAGGCCCTCACTGAGAGACTGACAGGATTACTTAGAACTCCAGTCCCATTTCGAAGAGTACTACCCTCCATAAGAGACTATCTCGAACTTCTGACACTTCTCTGCCAACCTCCTGAGACGAAAGGCAAAGAATGACTGGGGGTGAGAGAAGTGAGAGGAGTATTTAATTTAAGCCTTTGGCTAGGGTGTCTTTGCATCCTCCTGGTGGCCAGGTTCTGAAATCCCAAAAGTAATGAATGCAGCTGTAGACTCTTTCCATTTATGAAGAAAAGAACTGTTTTTCAGGGGGGATATATTTTTTTATGATGAGATATATATCTGAAATCAGGAAGAACACTACAGGCTTCTAATAGAAGTGGTTACAACTTATTTCATCTTCTAAAACAGGATTTTTCTTCTTGTAGCCACAAAAATGTCATGCAAACGAGATTGTGTCTTCATGACCAGGCTTTTTAAAAGTAAACACGCCTTTGTGACAGGGCTTTAAAAAATAAATGTGCATTTCAAACGGGATTGCGTTTTGTGACCGTGGTTTCAATAATGTCGCTGCAAATGCAAAAACTGGAAACTGCTCTATTGCAAGATTGTTTTGCCTTTGCAGTCACGCAGGTTTTAACTTGTTTGAAATATTAGTCACAAAGGCATGATTGGGTTTGAAAGCCCAGTTAAAGATTAAATGTTTACTTTTAAAAGCCCAATTATGAAGATGCCTGTACGGAAAGTCACAACCACGACATTGCATGTATGAATTAAAAACATTGTTGGGGTCCTAATCTCACTTTTCCTGAATATTCCCTTAGTTCGCCAGGATATTTCAATGGTCCTCAAATATCTCATAAATTAACTTGAAAATACTTCACAGATATTTAACAGGTTTTCATTTAGTTGAACATATAACAAAAATATTTATTCTGCAGAATTTTGAAACAGAACTAGACAATACTAACTAGCTGGGTCATTCAGATACAAGTACTGCATATCCTTGTAAAAGTCCAAATTTAATAATTAAATAAAACTGTGCTTAAGATAAAATATGATACGTGAATCAGAAGACAGTTTTTATAAATACTGTGCTTAAATAAAAGACACCAAACCTAATATTTCAAATTTATCAAGAACTACAATAGATTAACAGTAGACACACTGATAAAAATGTTATCGACAATAAACAACCGGACTACTCACACTACTATTAAAGCAGAGTTGCCATCAATCTAAAGTAGACATTAATGTAGATACTAGTCATATATTGCCAACTTTTTTTTTTTAACTTTATAAAGCAAACTTCACAAAACTAATAATATGTGGAAATAATACAATGTTGTCACATGCTGAGAAATATAGGATTCATAATATTAAATGAACTAAAATTATGTTAAGTAACAATCTTTTCTTAAACATCAAGGTAGAAAGATCTGTGATGGGTTGTGCTGTTATATCTTCTTCCAAACTTAGATCTGAGATTCAACAGATCTTTTACGGGTAATATGTTCCAGGTGTGCTGTTTCAGATGTGTCCAAGCTGATGTTATATTTTGCAAGAATTTTCAGAATAGGGCGTAGCTTTAGCCACCATTGGTGTTTGGGTAAGCGATGCCTAAATCAGATAAAGAGTGAAACATATTTATTGATAGTATATATCACATCTGTTATGTTCTTTTTTCATTTTCACGGACATTTCCAATTTGATAAACTAGCAAAGTAGGGTTGAATCACTATATACACATAAACAATTTATTCATGCTTATAGCTGAGACACATTCAGTACTGGTGGATATATGAAGCCCTGTCCATACTAATTAAATCTATTTGGAGAAAGAGATGAGAACAGGTTTGGCGTGGAAAAATTACTCAGAGTATGGACTGTGCAAAAGGCACAAAAACATTGCAGCCGGCCTTTATACGGATCTGCTAGTGTGAAGACGTAGAACTTAACTGTACTTGTATATCTGTTTTTTTTTCTTATAGAGGCGTACGTATTATTAAGGCAATGATTATTTTCCTTCTTCAAATTTAATACTGCAGAAAAGTTGTCTAAGTATGACTGATTCATCTATTAAACCAAAATCAGTAATTTTCTGATATAACTAATCTGACACAAGTTTTATTTTAAAAACCTTTATCTGGTTTAAATAATATGATTATAACAAGCAGAAATAAGTTATGTAAAAAACAAAAAAAAAAACAATTTAAATCAAATAAATATTGATTTAAATAGATCTGATTTGAATCAAAGCCCCCCTGGATCTCTACTTTACTATAAGTACCCCTTTATATATGTGGAGTCTAAACATTTTTTACAAAAAACGAAGAGAGTAAACTCTACGCTATACATTATATAAACGCTATTGAACGGCAGGATAGAAAATAAAATTTATGCTTACCTGATAAATTTCTTTCTTTCTTGACACGGTGAGTCCACGGATCATCATCAATCTGTGGATTGATCAATCCGAGGCAAAGAGCACCACAGCGAAGGTTGATAAATATCACTTCCTACCAGTGTTAATTTCGTCGACTAAAACTAGACTAAAATGACTATAAAACTAAAGAGATTCTGATGACTAAAATATGACTAAAACTAAAATGACATTTTAGTCAAAAGACTATGACTAAAACTAAATCAAAATGACATTTTAGTCAAAAGACTATGACTAAAACTAAATCAAAATTTGCTGACAAAAAACATTTTATGCAAGGTGTTTTAATCAATCCAAATTCAAACCTTAATACCATAAATAAAAACAGGTTAATAAACCTTTACTCCAGGAGTATATAATGAGTTTGGAAGTTCTAGAGCAGTGCTAATATCGTTGCCGAAAATGTGTCGAATCTGTGAACAAACAATTGATTCTTCCTATAGAAATATGCATAACCCACGAGTATGGGTTTAAATTATGCTGTGCCTGTGCGAGCTGCAGAAACTTTTTGCTGTGTTGAGTTACTTGATACTTGTTTTAATTATTAACAGAGAACTGTTAAAGTTTTTATATTGGGTAATATGTTCAATACAGCCAATACAGTTTACAGTTAGTTTTTTTTATATTTTATAGTTGCACTTCTGTTTGTTTATGAAACTTGGTTTTGTTTAATTTTAATTTTAATAAAGATGTTACATATCACAACGGCTAAATCTGTGTCTGTATTGCATGTTTAAACCTTAATACCATAAATATTAACAGGTGTTATGTTTACTCCTGGAGTATATAATCAGTTTGCAAATTTTAGAGAAATGCTTAAATAATGCATTACACTTTAACTAAACCCCTTAGATTTTAGTCGACTAAAATCTACTGGAGATTTAGTCGACTAAAATCTAGTGGAGATTCAATCGACTAAAACTAGACTAAAACTAGACTAAAACTAGACTAAAACTAAAACAATTCAGATGACTAAAATACGACTAAAACTAAAATGGCATTTTAGTCAAAAGACTAAAACTAAGACTAAATTGAAATTTGCTGTCAAAATTAACACTGCTTCCTACCCATAATCCTCCAGTCATTCGACCAAAGGAAAGGAGAGAAAGGAAGCAACACAAGGTGCAGAGGTGCCTGAGGTTTATACGACAAAAAAACCTGTCTGTAATATACAGGGCGGGCCGTGGACTCACCGTGTCAAGAAATAAATAAATTTATCAGGTAAGCATAAATTTTGTTTTCTTTCTAATGACACTGTGAGTCCACGGATCATCATCAATTAGTGTTGGGAATCAATACCTAAGCTAGAGAACACCGATGATAAGGGAGGGACAAGACAGGTAACCTAAACAGAAGGCACCACTGCTTGAAGAACCTTTCTCCCAAAAGCAGCCTCAGCCAAGGCAAACTATAAAACTATCAAATTTGAAACATTCAGAAAAATGTAAGCAGAGAGAACCAAGTTGCAGCCTTGCAAACCTGAACAACAGAAGCTTCATTCTTGAAAACCCAAGAAGCAGATACAGCCCTAAAGAAAAGAGCTGTGATTCTCTCAAGAGGCTGTCCAGCAGTCTCATAACCAAACAAATCATACTTCCAACCAAAGGGAAAGAGAAGTAGCTGTCCCAGAGAAACAAACATCCAAACAGAAAACTGGCCAAATCGTTAGTCGCCTGTAGAAAGAAATTAAGAACACGCACAACATTCAAGTTGTGCCACCATCGTTCCTTATGATAAAAAAAATTGGGACATAGACAAGGGACAACAATCTCCTTCATAATATTCCTGTCCAACACAAGTTAGGAGGAAAACCTAACTTAATACGAAGAACCACCTTATCTGCAAGAAAGATAAGATAAGGCGAAACACACTGCCAAGCTGAGAGTTCCGAGACTCTCCGAGCAGAAAAGATAGCCTTCCGAGATAACACTTAATATCTACAGAATGTACCAAAACCCTAAGAACAAGGTTAAGACAAGGTTAATGCTGCAAGGGGGAGCAACCGACATGAAGGACAGGCTTGATTCTGACCAGGCCTGATAAAAAGATTGCACATCTGGCACGACTGCCAGACGCATAAGTAGCCAAAAAGACAAAGCAGAATCTGACCCCTCAGGGTACTGACTGTCCGCAGACATCCTAGAGACCGGACAGATTTCTATGATCCTGACTCCACTCAAAGAGAACTCTTGCAGTATACACAATGATTAGTACAGCAACTCAGGAGTATAGTGCACGTGAAGACAGGGTCCTGCCAAGTCCCCCCAATTCCAATGATAGATATATATTTGTCCACAGCACTGTGTCTTTCAAATTACTTTATTCTCTGTACATTACAGGTATACAAACAGCGACGTTTCGAGTGTTGCCACTCTTACTCATGCTCATGAGTAAGAGTGGCAACACTCGAAACGTCGCTGTTTGTATACCTGTAATGTACAGAGAATAAAGTAATTTGAAAGACACAGTGCTGTGGACAAATATATATCTATCAAAGAGAACTCTTGGATACACACCAATTAAGAAAAATACACCATATTCTATGGCAATTCTTCTAGAAACAGGAAAGCAAGCCTGAGTTGTGGTCTCAATGACTGACTCGGAATTCAACGCTAACACAAAACCAAGTGTTCAATCTTCAAGTAGGCAGTATCAGAAAAACTAGATGAAGATGAAGGAAGGGACCCTGACTCAGAAGGCCTTTCTCAGATACAGTCACCAAAGTGAATATACGAAGTTACCCATAGGTCTGCACACCAGATCCTGCGGGGTCATGCAGAGGCTATGAGAATCCCCGCCGCTTTCTCCTGTTGAATATGAGCAATGACTCGTGGAGGGAAGCAAATGGAGGAAAAACAGGTATGCCAGACTGAAATCCAAGAAAAAAACGCCAGAACATCAATAAAGGCGGTCAGTGGATCACTAGACTGTGAACCGTACCTTGGAAACTTGGCGTTCTGCCGAAACGCTCTCAGAGGCCACTCCGGACCCCCCATTTGAAAATTTACCTAGAAACCACCTCTGGAAGGAGAACCCACTCCCCAGGAAGAAATAACTGTCTGTTCAGAAATCCAATTGTCCACCCCTGGACGACAGACATCAATTGTGAGCTTCTGTCCACTGAACAATCCAAGTCACCTTCAGTATGGCTAAGGTACCCCAAGTTCCTCCCTGATGGATGATATAAACTAAGAGGTGACATAGTCTGACTGGAACCAAGCTAAGAACGCCAAGAGGCCAAGCTATCAGAGCATTGAAAATCGTTCTCTACTGCAAACGTTAAAGAGAAGAGCAGACACTCCCGAGTCCATTATTTGAATAAGACTCAGACAGCATACCAGCCCAGCAGGTTGGCATACGTGGATACATCACCCAGGAATATCTCCAGAAGCACACGCCCTGAGATAGATATACCTAAGAAAACACTACTATAAAGAGAGATTTGATAGCTGATCTATATCTATTCTTTGAGACAGACCCTAATGTTCTCCATTTTATGGAAAATAGCAAAAGGAATGAAGTCCATGGAAACCATAAGACCAACTCCCTCCTGTATTGATTTACTTAAAAATGAAGTAAATGCAGCTACAGTTAGATCCTAACTCCCAACCTACTGGCTGTAAAAGGCTAAGCCATCTACCGGACAACTGGAGCTTGCTGTAGGCTGGACCCTAGACTGCAGAGAGAAAAGGAATGTTAGAAAACTTCTTCTAAATACAGAGTCTAAAAAGTCCACCCATGAAGATGGAACGCGGGAAGACTTCGCCAAATTCATTTCCCATCTATGGGAAAGTAGATTGGACCAAATTTCTTGAAAAAGATATAGTTCAAAGGAAGGATGATACCTGAACCATCTATACTTCAGAAGAACACCCTTGAACTACCCCAGAACCTAAAAAGTCTTTCTCGGCTGCTGAACCCATAAACTAGCGAAGATCCCGAAACATGGGAACAAGAAACACACATCTCTCCGGTCTATGTTCTCATGAACAGACCCAGAACTAAAGGAAAATGGATATTACTTTGAAGGTCAGCACCAGAGATACTTGAGATAAAGACCCAGATCCCGTTCCCAGACAGGGGCTGGAACTCTCACTCCCAGAAAAGAACATCCTGAACCCTGTTCAAGGAAAGATTCTCATCGTACCTGAATTGGAGATACTCTAGAAAGAGAAATCTACCTCCGGGAAAAAATCTGAGACTGGTCTAAAAGCTATGACCCCTGATGAAAAAGGAAAACATTCCTTTAGTCTTACCCACTTGACAAGTGATAGCAAAACACTTTCCACCCGCAAGACAGAGGATAATACTGTCAGACCAGGTCCAAACAAGGACTCATCCTTAAAAAGAAAACACCAGAAGCGTGAATTTGGAGGAATCCTAAAAATTTAATCTGCCACAGCAGAACTATAAGGCCTAGACTATACTCCTAAGTCACAAGTAGGCTTCTCAGCTGAACAGCTGTAATGCCCGGCAGGCTAGGAACAGCACATCCCCCTTATCCAAGACTAACTGGGAATCCCAGAGGACTTGGACTGCTCCTGCTTGGACGATAAAGAGGAAGACTCCTGCGCTACAAAGGAACAAAAAAGCAGTAACAGAAAGGATTTATTGGCCTAACAGCCTTTCTGACATTGATCTCTTCATGGAGTCCACCAAAATGGAATCCGACAAGACGTTGCACCAAAAGGATGCCAGACTTAACCACAAAGAGTTGTAAATGTATGGCTATCCTAAATAAGGATTGAGATTCTCCTAACCAGAATATCAATGGCCCCTTTACCTTAAGCACCATGATATTTAAAGGAGACAGGATATTACAGACAGGAGAAGGGGAAAAGGAATCCTTGACCTCTCCCATACCTGAGGAAATTCTCCTAGCACGTTCGAGAACAGGAAATTCTTTAACAAATGAATCCTAGTAAATATAAAATTCACTAGATTCTTGAGGATTGACAACGGAGGAGAGTCAAAGTTTCCCTAGTAGCCAACCCTTCATAAATAAAAGGGAGATTAGGCTTGAATCTGAACAGAACCACCTCAGTACCAGAAGAAGGAATTACACTGTTCAAATCGAAGGTTTTAACCCTCAGATGCTACCGACTATCCTGCTGATAAAACTATAAGGACAAAATGCGTAGCAGTAAACAGAGCAGACCCTTACTACCTGATGCTTTAAAGAACCTCTTGCGATTTCCCTTAAATAAAGGAAAGAGGAAAGGCAGATAAAGCCACCTGGGCAGACAATTCTGCAAGCAAATAACTCCTATAGAAAATTGAGAGGAACCTCAGGCACTGCATGTGACGCCATAACAAAAAGGCTTGGGACGATTGAGGAGAAAGCTGTGGCAGAGCCTAGACAGCATCACCCAGGGAGACATGAGGCTAAATATATATATATTTTTAAAATTTAAAATGACACTGTCTTTTTAAGAATTATAGACTTACTTAAAAAAGCAATATATTTGGGAACAGACCTCTGTTCCATTCTTTAGTAAGGAAAATGATACAGTGTAATTCACATTAGTATTGCCTTATGGAAGGCAATCTCACATAAACTAATGTACATACAGAAAACCATAATGTTTAAAGTACAAATGTACTATTCATTAGTCCACTGTGCTATTCTGCTCCACGGAAGCACATGTAGGACATGATGCAGGAAAACGTCTGAATAACGTGTTTGATTCTCAAGTTAAAACACTTTACCATGGGCTTTTTCTTTTTTTTAATATTTTATTTTTGACATGTCAGTGTATCAATAGGTATGCAGGTATGCAACAGAACTGTTATATATATTTTTTTACAAAGTCAAGGAAACAGCCACCTATTCCAAAGTTTCCCATGGTATGGAACAAATGATTCCACTCCACTCTATTGAAGGCCTTCTCTGCGTCCAATGACAGCAGGAAGGCCTCCTGTGAATCCTGTCTATTTTCCTCTCTGCCCGCCAACCAGTAATGGGCGACGGCATTTAGGACCCGTCTAATATTAGTTACGGAGGTGCGCCTCGCTGTAAAACCAGTCTGGTCTGGGTCTTACATAAAAATTACACTGAAACTTGAATGTATGTGCATTGGAACGTTTATTTACACAGTGCTTTCACTTGAGAACCAAATGTATCCTTCTAACCCTCAGTTTAACAGATGAAACAGAGAGCGCTAAAAACACGGGATAAACTAAGAGTAATCCCCAAACATCGTCTCCCCGAATAAGAAGACAGAATGTCAGCTCCGTTCCGTTCTCAAGCCGTAGAGCGGGGCGGAGTACAAAAAAAAGGGGTCAACCACATCTAAAATGGCGCTGCTCTGTAAAGCAAAGATGAAGGCGTGGCCAAAAGTTGGCACGGAAAAAAAATTAATTCCGTCGTCTATCTTCCTCTAAAATGCGGCATCTTGTAGAAAGCACCTTCTGGTCTAAATGTGACAAATACAAAAAAAACAAAACCCTGACACCGCGGAGCTGGAAATCACAGCATATATATAATTGTTTAGAAAGGGCGCCAATCACACTCACTGAACAGTCCCTGTATCATTCACCCGATGAACTAGGGAACTAAAAAGGGTTGCCTACTATATAATAGTGGAAGCAATGGCCCCAAATTATTAGAATTTAGCCCTACAGGTAGTTAACTCCTTCCTCTTTGTGAAAGAGGATAACAGTCTCCATGTCTCATGCAAAATGTGCCTGCCACTGCCGAAATAATTCCAAAAGGAAATGTCACATTTAAAAAGCAGAGGGTCTTAACCCCTTCAGTGCCAACCTTCTAGCCCCAGAAGAACAAAAGGCACTTACCTGCATTCTAGTCGTCCGGCAGTCAGACGACTCACAAAGTAGGAGAGGATGCCGCTCCTCACAGAGACCTGTGTAAAAAGAAAGACAGCGTAAACTTACTCAGGCTTTCTATACCAGGGCAGCAACATGTTAGGAAAACGCAGCAAAAAAGCTACCACAGCCCTGTTGAAGAGACTAACGAGTACAGCTAGACCCAAATTGTGATGGAAGATCAGAGCAATCCCACCCTGACTTCAAAATAAAAAAATCTTGATAGAAGAATCAAAATCAAGACACCTAATTACTTCACCTTCTCCTTGCACTAGAGGCAGAGAGAATGACTGGGGGATTGTGTGTAGGAAGTGATATTTATCAGCTTTGCTGTGGTGCTCTTTGCCTCCTCCTGCTGGCCAGGAGTGATATTCCCAACAGTAATTGATGATGATCCGTGGACTCACGTGTAATTAGAAAGAAAATGCTTCCTGGAAAAAAGGTACCTTTGATTCTGAGACTGAGTGCAAAAAAGCACCAAGCAATGTCAATACTTCCTATTCCATCCCAAAGAGAAGGATATCAGAAAATTTTAGAGGCATGAGGATTTTTCATTTCTAGCTGTTTAATCCCTAGACTGCCAGAACTCTCTGTAGCACAGATGAAAACAATGAATTGCAGTTCTCCTTTGTAACCAAGTGGTTTATCCAACAAGTTCGCAAGTATTCAAAAATGCATGATAGACTGTAAATGGTGTTACAGTATATGGCTGTGATTATTTATAATAACAATCTAAGTACATTCTTAAACCATATTCATTATCACATTGTGCATGTCTTACATAGTAATTTTGACAATATAAACTTTCTTATATGAAGTTTGAATTTTTTCTTGCTATTTTAGATATGAAATCAACCATAACGGAACAAGAATTACCCATTATATCCTAACATAACAAAGAAACAAAGGACCATATTACATTTGCAAAAGAGGTATTAGACAAACTTACTCAAAGTCAGTTTGTTCTTTAAGTTCTGTCAAAGGCTGAAAAACAAGGCTTCTTTTGCGCATTCCTAATAAACAAGCAGAGTCTGCTGTATTAGCAAAAATGCGACCTGTAAGAGAAAATATTAAATATAACAAACTGAATATGATTAACAATTGAAGGATATCAATTTAAATAAATAGATACCATGTCTAGAACACTCCTTCATTTTTCCTGTGATCCAAAGTACGGCTTTAGCACCCATTTTTGTGCCAAAGTTTCTATCAAATGGAGTAGGCGTCCCACCCTGAAACATAATATTACATTTATCATTGGTTAGAAGGCATTTGTAAATAATCGGTTCACATAGTCTACGTTAAAGTCTTTAGTCTTTGATAGAATTTAAAGGGACATGAAAGTCACAATTAAATATTAATGATTTAGCCAACACTTGTAATTTTAAGAAACATTTCAATTTACTTTTATTAGCAAATTTACTTCATTATCTTGGTATCCTTTGTTGAAAAGCATACCTAGGAACAGCAATGCACTACAGTGAGCTAGCTGGAGATTGGTATCTAAACACATGTGTCTCTAGTCATTGGCTCATCAGATGTGTTTAGCTAGGTACCATTAGTGCATTGCTGATCTGGAGCTGACTTTAGCTATGAGTTTAATCACTTTCAGGGGTTAAAGACAGTTATATGCATGCAACAGTGCAATAACAAAATGTTCTAACACATAACAGCATTGTTGCACTTGTATGTCCCTTTAAAGGGATATAAAACCCAATAATGTTCTTTTGTGATTCAGACAGAGCAGACCATTTAAAAAAAAGGTTTGCAATTTACTTCTATTATCAAATTTGTTTAGTTCCCATTATATTCTGTGTTAAAAAGATACCCAGGTAGCCATCTAAAGCACTGCTTGGCAGGGAATAGTGTTGCCATTTAGTGCTCTTGCAAATGGATAACATTCTTGAAAAACTGCTGCCATATAGTGCTCCAGAAATGGGACAGCTCCTAAACTTACATCCCTGCTTTTAATCAAAAGATACAAATAGGAAAAGAAAATTTGATAATAGGAGTAAATTAGAAAGTTGTTTACAGTCGCATGCTCTATCTGACTCATGAAAGAAAAAATGAGATCTTCATATCCCTTTAAGCTGTGGTTAAAAAAGACTAATATCAAAGTCAAATACAACAGAACACATTAAGAACAAAAACATTTTTCTCAATTTCAATATCACAGTTTTATGCAGTGCCAATGTATTCAGCACATGAACTTGCATAAACAGACACAAATAAAGACCAAGAGAATACATAAAACCAAGGGTTATTGATAAGGAAATACAATGCAACAAGGCAAGGGCTGTGCAGAGCGCTTCACTTGGGTTCTTGTGAGGCCATACAAATCCTTAGGGAAACAAATGTTTTGCACATAGAATGCCATGCAACTCCACTAATACTATGTATGAAAAAAACACCAGTAGTTTTATTCCAAACCATCACAAAACAATATGCAATTTTACAGCCTTGAAAAACAAATAACTAACGGCTAGATTACGAGTTGTGCATTAAGGTAATAAAGCAGCGTTATCAGGTCCTAACGTTGCTTTTTTACGCCCGCTGGTATTCCGAGTCTTGCAGGTATAGCTTTTTTGGCCTTACCGCAAATCAACACACCCACACAACCAACCCCCCAAATAAAACCCTAACTAGAAAAACCTAAGCTCCCCATTGCCCTGGAAAGGGCATTTGGATGGGCATTGCCCTTAAAAGGGCATTTAGCTCTATTGCAGCCCAAAGCACTAACCTAACCCCCCCCCCCCCCACCCAATACACCCTTAAAAAATCCTTACACTAACCCCCGAAGATTCACTTACCGGGAGAAGTCTTCATCCAAGCGGCAAGATGTCCTCAACGAAGCCGGCAGAAGTGGTCCTCCAGACGGGCAGAAGTCTTCATCCAGACGGCATCTTCTATCTTCATCCATCCGGCGCGGCTCCATCTTCAAGACATCCGGCGCGGAACATCCTCTTCCAACGATGTCTTGCTGAATGTTTCTTTAAATGACGTCATCCAAGATGGTGCCCCTTAGATTCCGATTGGCTGATATAATTCTATCAGCCAATCGGAATTAAGGTTGAAAAAATCCTATTGGCTGATGCAATCAGCCAATAGGATTGAACTTCAATCCTATTGGCTGATCCAATCAGCCAATAGGATTGAGCTTGCATTCTATTGGCTGATTGGAACAGCCAATAGAATGCGAGCTCAATCCTATTGGCTGATTGCATCGGCCAATAGGATTTTTTCAACCTTAATTCTGATTGGCTGTCTTGAAGATGCCCGTCTGGAGGACCACTTCTGCCTGTCTGGAGGACCACTTCTGCCGGCTTCGTTGAGGACATCTTGCCGCTTGGATGAAGACTTCTCCTGGTAAGTGAATCTTCGGGGGTAAGTGTTAGGATTTTTAAGGGTGTATTGGGTAGGTTTTTTTTAGGTTAGGGCTGCAATAGAGCTAAATACCCTTTAAAGGGCAATGCCCATCCAAATGCACTTTTCAGGGCAATGGGGAGCTTAGGTTTTTTAGTTAGGCTGTTATTTGGGGGGTTGGTTGTGTGGGTGGTGGGTTTTACTGTTGGGGGGTTGTTTGTAATTTTTTTTACAGGTAAAACAACTGATTTCTTTGGGGCAATGCCCCACAAAAGGCCCTTTTAAGGGCTATTGATAGTTTAGTTTAAACTAGGGTTTTTTATTTTGGGGGGGGGGGGGCTTTTTTATTTTGATAGGGCACTTAGATTAGGTGTAATTAGTTTAAATATCTTGTAATTTGTTTTTTATTTTCTGTAATTTAGTTTTTTTTTGCAATTTAGCTAATTGTATTTAATTTATTTAATTGTATTTAATTTATTAGGTAATTTATTTAATTGTAGTGTAGTGTTAGTGTAACTTAGGTTAGGTTTTATTTTACAGGTAAATTTGTATTTATTTTAGCTAGGTAGTTATTAAATAGTTAAAATAAATACAAACTTGCCTGTAAAATAAAAATAAACCCTAAGCTAGATACAATGTAACTATTAGTTATATTGTAGCTAGCTTAGGGTTTATTTTATAGGTAAGTATTTAGTTTTAAATAGGAATAATTTAGTTAATGATAGTAATTTTATTTAGATTTATTTAAATTATATTTAAGTTAGTGGGTGTTAGGGTTAGACGTAGGTTTAGGGGTTAAAAAATTTAGAATAGTGGCGGCGACGTTGGGGACGGCAGATTAGGGATTAATAAATATAATGTAGGTGTCGGCGATGTTGGGGGCAGCAGATTAGGGGTTAATAAGTATAATGTAGGTGGCGGCGATGTCCGGAGCAGCAGATTAGGGGTTAATAAGTAAAATGTAGGTGTCGGCGATGTCGGGGTCGGCAGTTAATAAGTGTAAGGTTAGGGGTGTTTAGACTCGGGGTTCATGTTAGGGTCTTAGGTGTAAACATACATTTTGGTTCCCCATAGGAATCAATGGGGCTGCGTTACTGAGTTTTACGCTGCTTTTTTGCAGGTGTTAGACTTTTTCTCAGCCGGCTCTCCCCATTGATGTTTATAGGGAAATCGTGCACGAGCATGTATAACCAGCTCACCGCTCACTTAAGCAGCGCTGGTATTGGAGTGCAGTGTGGAGCGCAATTTTGCTCTACGCTCACTTCTTGCCTGTTAACGCCGTAATACCAGTGCGGCAGGTAAGTGAGCAGTGAGAATATAATGCAAGTTAGCACCGCACCCCTGTTACCGCACAACTCGTAATCTAGGCGTATATTTTTTAACTAACTACAGAATGCAAAGGATACCTAGATAGACCAACTGCACACAAACATTCATTTCCTCAAAGTGCTAATTTAAATAGCTTTCACCTACCCTTTTATACTTTTAAAGGGACATGAACCACATTTGTTTTTCATGATTTAGATACAATTTTAAACAACTTTCTTTTTAATTTCTATCATCAACTTTACTTTATTCTCTCTGTGTCTTTTATTAAAGAAGAAGCAATGCACTATTGGAAACTATCTGAGCACATTGGTAAGCCAATTACATCAGGTATATACTGTATGTGCATTCACCAATCAGCAGCTAGCTCCCAGCTCCTGAGCCTACATAGTTATGCTTTTAAACAAAGAATACCAAAAGAACGAAGCTAATTATATAATACAAGTAAACTTGAAAGTTTAAAATTGTATGATCTATCTGAATCATGAAAGATATATTTTGGCTTTCATGTTCCTTTAAACTATTTTTAAATGTTTCTTTTCTGCTTTTTTTATATGTATGGTGCAAAATATCTGCCCACAATGTCCCTTTAAAAGATTTGCAAATGAACAGATATATGTTTTTCAGGCACATTACCTGCTGCATGTGACCGAGAACATTTTTCCTGCTGTCAAAAACACCTTTTCCTTCTTCAGAATACAAATTAAAGATAAAATCTGTAGAGTAGTTTTCACTGCATTTCTCATTCCTTTAAAACAAAACAAAAACAACAAAACACAAAACAATATTGTTTTACACACCCACCCAGCAGAAAAACAAATAATTCTACTAAAATTAAATGGTTAAAATAAACACTTTTTAAATATCAATATTTATTGATCCTCAAATGCCATTATTAAGAAACAAAAAAGGATTAAGGGATAGTCCAGTCAAAATTAAACTTTCATCATTCAGATAGAGCATGCAATTTTAAGCAACTTTCTAATTTACTCCTATTAATTTTCCTTCGTTCTCTTGGTATCTTTATTTGAAAAAGCTGAAATGTAAACTTATGAGTCAGCACATTTTTGGTTTGGAACCCTGTGTAGAACTTGCTGATTGGTGGCAACATTTAGACAACAATCAACAGGTGCTGAACTATAAATGTGGTGCTTTTTCAAATAAAGATGCCCAGAGAATAAAGAAAAATTGATAATAGGAGTAAATTGGAAAGCTGCTTAAAATTGCATGTTCTATCTGAATCAGGAAACTTTAATTTTAAATAGACTATCCCTTTAAACACACTGAAAGAAAGGTGAAATGAATTACATCATCTAACTGTGACAGGATACATTGTTATGCTGTAATTATAACATATTATTATTATTGTTTTAATGATATAAAACCATGTCATAAAGAGTCAGATAGCACTAGAAGAGATGGCAGCCACTGAACATTAAAAACACTCAGCGTGTAATGGGAAATCTACATATATCTTTACTGATGTGCCTTGGTCACACTAAACAAAGCTAAGCTAATTCGTATGCACATATCTTTTTAATGTCATTTTTATGCTATTTTGTACATTTTTATTAATTTGATACTAAAATATCTAGAAGGACTCTCTATAGTCTTTTTTCCTTCATATTTTTGTCTTGCAGAATGAGCAGCAAACGCAGGCTCAAGTTTGAAAGAATAAAAGTATTTAAAGGTGAGAAAACACTTTAACCCCTTAACGACCAACGACGTACAGGGTACGTCCTACAAAAAACGGTCGTTAATGACCAAGGACGTACCCTGTACATCGTCGTTAGTGTTTTCAAGTGGTGGAAGCGATCCTTATCGTTTCAAACCACTTTCATTTTATTGCAGTGATGCCCTCTCTGCATCGGACATCGATGGCCACAATCGTTGATGGGTGGGAGCCGTTGCAGGGAGGCAGCCATTGATGGGGGTTGTGCGACAGAGGGGGTCGGGATCACGTTTGGGGACACTGGGAGTGCGCGCGTGCACGGGAGCGGGTGGGAACGCTACACTATGGCACAATTGTACGATAAAGTGGGAGAGAGAGAGAAGGGAGAAAATTTGTATCTAAGGGATCTGGGAGGGGGTTGGATATTGAGGGGGGCAGCTACACTATGGAATTAGCGCTGCGGAATCTGTTGGCGCTCTACAAATAACCGATAATAATAATAATAAATATGTAAAAATAAAAAAATACCATAATTTATGGCAAACTGGGTACTGGCAGACAGCTGCCAGTACCCAAGATGGCGCACAATAAGGTAGAGGGGGAGGGGGAGGGTTAGAGAGCTTTTTTTGGGGGGGGGGGGGGAAATCAGGGAGGTTGGGGGGATCCTACACAGCAGAATGTTTTTTTGTTAAAAAAAAAAAACAACAACAAAAAAAACTTTTATTTTAGTACTGGCAGACTTTCTGCCAGTACATAAGATGGCGGAGACAATTGTGGTGTGGGGGAGGAAAGAGAGCTATTTAGGAGGGATCAGGGGGTGGGATGTGTCAGGTAGGTCAAGCTAGCTAATTAACCCCTTCACTGCTGGGCATAATACAAGTGTGGTGCGCAGCAGCATTTAGCGGCCTTCTAATTGCCAAAAAGCAACGTCAAAGCCATATATGTCTGCTATTTCTGAACAAAGGGGATCCCAGAGAAGCATTTACAACCATTTGTGCCATAATTGCACAAGCTGTTTGTAAATAATTTCAGTGAGAAACCTAAAGTATGTGAAAAAGTTTGTGAAAAAGTGAAATTTTTTTTTTTATTTGATCGCATTTGGTGGTTAAATGGTGGTATGAAATATACCAAAATGGGCCTAGATCAATACTTTGGGTTGTTTTCTAAAAAAAATATATACATGTCAAGGGATATGCAGGGATTCCTGACAGATATCAGTGTTACATTGTAACTATCGCTAATTTTGAAAAAAAGTGGTTTGGAAATAGCAAAGTGCTACTTGTATTTATTGCCCTATAACTTGCAAAAAAAGCAAAGAACATGTAAACATTGGGTATTTCTAAACTCAGGTCAAAATTTAGAAACTATTTAGTATGGTTGTTTTTTGGTGGTTGTAGATGTGTAACAGATTTTGGGGTCAAAGTTAGAAAAAGTGTGTTTTTTTTCAATTTTTTCATCATATTTTATAATTTTTTTCTAGTAAATTATAAGATATGATGAAAATAATGGTATCTTTAGAAAGTTCATTTAATGGCAAGAAAAACGTTATATAATATGTGTGGGTACAGTAAATGAATAAAAGGAAAATTACAGCTAAACACAAACACAGCAGAAATGTAAAAATAGCCTTGGTCCCAAACGGTCAGAAAATGGAAAAGTATTGTGGTCCTTAAGGGGTTAACCACAGTGAAAAGTAATATTTATAGAAGGATCTACCACAGCTGCTAAGCACAGTAAACAATGGCATCTGCAGTATATTCCTGGTTTGGGTAAATAATGAATGTACACTATACATTAAGCATATTAAATTACAGACAACACAATAAAAAATTCAAAACGGCTTGATTAAGAAAATGCACAATACTATATAATAAGTGATGTACCTTAAAATTAAACCTCTTTTCACAGTTGTCTTCATTTTTTGTATAAGATGGTCAACATTCCCCTACAACAAAAAATAATGTTAA
Organism: Bombina bombina; assembly: GCF_027579735.1. Lineage (NCBI taxonomy): Eukaryota > Metazoa > Chordata > Amphibia > Anura > Bombinatoridae > Bombina > Bombina bombina. The sequence goes on from NC_069501.1 coordinate 1,035,369,154, forward strand.
TGTGAACAAAGAGGGAATTAAGTTATCATAGTAATGGAAGTTGTCTCTGCTAGCGCCCAAGAATAACTCTTACCTGCAAATCTTTTATTGAAAATGGTTCTTCATAAATGTAAGCAGCATCAGCTCCTGCAGCAAATCCTGCCATTGTGGCTAAATAGCCACAGTAACCTCCCATAGTTTCAATAATAAAGACTCTTCTCTTTGTTCCAGCTGCAGACTGCTTAATTCGATCACAGGTCTAAAGATCCATTAAATACAGTAGAATTGCATAATCAACAGATGCATAATAAAAAGAAAATGCAATAACAATATGTCTGAATTTCAAACGAGCAGTCATTTTTTTCTGACACATTTCAAAATCACTTCACTTTCCCTGCATCATGTGACAACTATTATGCCTTGCATCATTTTTTAACAAAAAAGAAGAGATATATTGGCACTGTGAGTAGTGTATTATAGGAAATAAAGATCTATGATCTCGATGCTGCCCCTTACATAATAGTTCAAAACAACTGGGAATGGGGAGAGAAAAAGGACAAGAAAGGGATTAACTAGCACTCTTTCCTAATTAATGAATAACTAGGCTGAATATATCAGCTCACTAAATCATATAAATTTTGTAAGTTAAAAAAAATCAAACTTTAATTAAATGTATTAAAATGGGGGTAAAGTATGAACCATCGTACCCTTAAATAACACAGAAACAATAGCCATCACCTAAGAGAATAAACTAGAGCCACTGTAAACCATCCCCCTGTATTCCTGGCCGATAGCTGGAATCATCGGCTTCAGGTTCCAGGGATAGTTAGATCGGTGGTCTAGCTGAGTACAAACGCGTTTCGGCCACTAACTCGTGCCTTTTTCAATGTGTATCTTATTGCGGTGAAAGACAAACAGTTTGCCAAAGACTCAGGGCTTTTAAACCCTTCAATGCCATTTTTTTGACCAATTGGAAGGCCGGATCCGATCACGCCCCTTTACTGACCTATCAGATGAGTTCTGCCTACGTAGGATGTTGGCGTGCTAGGGATTGATAACGATCATATTAGATTCAACATACTGTGTGGTTTAGCCAATGATTACTAACTTAATATATACACCCTTAGGCTCTTATCGTCTCATTGGGAGTAATATAAATGGGCGTGAACTTGAGTAAAAAGTATATAATCTAATGGCAATACTAATTGAATGGATGCAATACATATGCAAAATTGTATGAGTACTTTGTGAACATGGGAAACTTGACATGCGCCTTAGCAAAATGCACCTTTCAGTGAAATATTTACCCAACTTTCACATAGACCCCTATTTTTACGATCTTATTTTGGAGGGCAATTGTACTGAAGCAGGTTGCATAACGCAGTAACTGATTCTTTGATATTTCGGATCCTATCTGCGAGTGAAATATTTATATGGTTAATCATCTAATCCCACGCACGCATAAATAAACTTACTATACCAAAGCAGGCTAGGATGTTTGTTTTTATAAGTGCTATAATGCTTGGTAACCAAATTATTTCACAGTATTCTGGGTGCATATCAGAGTTTTAAACTTTATAACTAATATACATGTTCGAACCATTGTTTTAATTATGAATTGTGGTAAAATGTTATTTATATGACTTTACCTTCCAAATACTAAACACTGAGTACATATACTAAATATGGTGTCGGTTGAAGTTTAATGAAAACAATTAGAGTATATTTAAAGGACCCATATATTCATTATGTACGTGAAATGGGCGCGTTATGGATACACACAATGTTACAAATTATTCCTCAAAACCCCTAATACATGGCATATTAGAAGAAATGTTTTATATAACGCATGATTTCTTCACTTCATTATACATTAAATCAACTTAGTCCAAAACTGGACTAAAATGCTAGGTTATTAGTATGGGGATTACAGTTATACAAAATAACTGATAAAAGTTTTTTAAATACTCGATTATGTACACCTAAGCCAAATGTCATAACAATGATGCATGTATGTATTAGTCAAATTAAATAGTGTGTAAGACTAAATTAAGTTCTTCAAACCAAGAATTGGTTACTTTGGTAGACAAACGTTAATCATATTTACTGTGAATACTATATTATTATATGCGTTTAAAGATCACAAAATTAGCAAAATTCTAATATAGATATTGTTTGTATACATCTATTTCCATAGCACATAAGATATCTCAGTAAAATTAAATGTGGTGAAAATTAATAACCATGCCACATGTCCACATGTAGGTAATAAAATTCCGTTGTGAATGGACAATAAAATTAATTCAATGAGTGATGTAAACTCCTATTATAATATATTATTCTATAGAAAGACCCAAAGGTTATTATTTTCGTTCATGCCGTATGGCATAAGAGATTGTAATTTGAAAATCCATCTTGCTTCTTTCTTAAATAATACTTGTTCAGTATCATCCCCTCTGATACCTGCTTTATATAATTTTAAGCCCCAGCATTTTAAGGTACTAGTGTTGCCGTAGTGGTATTGTAAAAAGTATCGAGCTACACTAATAATCTTTTTCTTATTTTCCACATCTTTACGTGCAGTCCTAATATTGCTTAAATGTTCTGTCATTCTGGTGCCCATACACTACATATAGCAGATTACAACTGCACGATAAGCAGTATATCACATTTGTGGTTTTACATGTGATGTCATTGTTAACGGTCCATTTATTTGTAAATCTATCAATGATGGTCTTTTTCTTAACCATATACTGGCACACCTTGCAATTGCCACAAGCTATAGATCCCTTATATAAAGGTGTTTTTTAGCATTCCTGTTAAAGTGGCTAGTGGTTAGACAGTCATTGAGATTGTTGGCACGTCTGTAGGTGAAAAGAGGTTTTATAGGGATCACTGAATGCAATTGTTCATCTGCTTGTAGGACATGCCAATGTGTACGTAATATGTTGGAAATTTGTTCACTCTGGCTGGAAAAAGCAGATATAAATCTGAGGGGGTTAGTATTAATTACTCATTTGGGAGTTAAAAGCTCAGCGCAACCTAAGATATTCACCTACTGGTAAACTTTTGATAGTGTTGGGGTGATGAAAACTACTGGCACATAAAAAGTTATTTGTGGCCGTGAGTTTTCTATACGTATCTGTTACTAGGTGATTATGAATTTTTGGAATTACCAAGTCAAGGAATTCTATTTTGTGTTCATTGGTCACCATAGTAAGAAATAGACTAAAAGGATTAACATTGAACAACTTGATAAATTATTGCAGAAGATCAGGGGGGGCCATCCCAGACAAATAAAATATCATCTATATACCTGAACCAGTGGGAGATATATTGAGTATAGTGCTTTAAGGTCTCATGAAACACATTGTTTCCTCCCACCAGCCCAGATATATATATGCATATGTGGGGGCACATGATGTCCCCATTGCCGTACCACACGTTTGTAGGTAAAACCTACCATCAAAGACAAAATAGTTATCACACAAGACAAACTCCAATAGTTCAATGAGGAATTCTTTAGTATCATTTGATAGATTATCATTCTTTTCTAAGAAATATGATACTGCTTTGCATCCCCACCGTTTGTCAATGCTAGTGTAAAGCGATTCTACCTCGCATGTCACCAGTATAGATTCAGAGGTTACTGATATTTTATCTAATTTGTTTAATACGTGCATGGTGTCTCTAGTATGGGAGGGAAGTGAGTCAAATATATAGCGTAGTCTGGCATCTATGTATTTGCTTGCTTTCTCTGTTAATGACCCAATGCCAGAGACGATTGGTCGCCCTGGCAGGCATGACAGATTTTTATGTATTTTGGGCAACAGATAGAGCATAGCTATTTTGGGTTGCTTCACTTCTAGAAATTTATATTCTTTCTGGTCAATAAGACCTTCTGCAAGTGCTGAGCTGAACAACTTGTTATACTGCTTAAGGAATACTTCAGTGGGGTTGTTAAAGAGACTTTTGTAATTTTTCTTATTACCAAGTTGTTTTTTGGCTTCATCTATATACATATGGGTAGGCCAAATAACAGTCTTGCCACCTTTATCACTATAACTGTAATCCCTGTACTAATAACCTAGCATTTTAGTCTAGTTTTGGATATAAACTTTCTCTGTGAACAACAATCCCAAGACAAAGGCGCCTCCTAGGGTGATAATGTTGATACAAGATGGACTATGTAAATGACAAATGGATACTCACAAATGAAGCAGCACCCAATTGTGCTGAGTCAAACACTCTGGGAACTTCAGGGATGAAACAGAGGTCTGAGAAACGTGTTGCTATCTGTGATTTTAATATCAGAGTCATATGTTTGACATCTGTTTTTATAATTATCATTAAATATTGGACATTTTTAACTACTTTTTAGAGTCTGAGCTTATTTTACCTATTGAGGATACCTGGGAGACTGGTATCCATATTGGGCCAGTGAGCTAAGACCCTGCAAGTTCCCAGAGTGTTTGACTCAGCACAATTGGGTGCTGCTCCATTTGTAAGTATGCATTTGTCATTTACATAGTCCATCTTGTATCAACATTATCAAACTAGGAGGCGCCTTTGTCTTGCGATTGTTGTTCACAGAGAAAGTTTGTATCCAGATCGAATACCTGACTGTCAGGGTGCCAGGAATCAGACTGAGATGAGAAGTGCAAAAATAATCACACCTTTATTAATAGCAAAAAATAATAAAAAGTCCACGAGTCAAATAACAAGCCAGGAGTCAAAACCAGAGCCGGTAGTCAGACGAGCCGAGTCAGGAGCCAAAACGAATAGTCAGACGAGCCGGAATCAGGAACAAGGAAAACAGCAGAGTCAAGAACAAGCCAGGGATCAGGAACCAGGAAGGACGTCAGGCAGCCAGGTAATACACACAACTCTCACAAACAGGTCTGAGACAACGCAAAGGCAAAGCATACTGAACAGAGGTCCTTTAAATAATAAGTGATGACATCACAATTCTGAGACTGCATCCTGTCTCACATGGATGATGCACACCAGTCTGGCCATAAAAGGAAGTGCAGGGAATGAGCAGCATCCCCCACAATGCACCATAGTCAGGAAGAGAGGCGAGTAAAATGGCTGCCAGCAGCACATGGCAAACACAACAGGGAAAAAACCCTGACACTGGCGAGGAGCTGACTCCATATTGGGTGTGAACCAACCTTTGATATCCCCCCTGAATGATAAACCAGGACTATCACTACAAAAAGGACATTTTCCCCTTTGGATCAAACTAAGGTGTGATCCTGAACAGATAAGAGTCCATAGGATACTGTTTTATACACTTATTTTGTTTTAATTATATGTAACATTGGTGTTTAGTAATACTCTTATTTTTCATCCAACAGTTATTTGGATATATATCACAATACAACCCACAGTAGGGTTGTTATAGGATTTTTTAACCCCTCCTATTGTGTATTGTGCCCCCTAGAGTTGACACATAGTGTGTACAGCAGGTATTTATTAGTCCAGTTTTGGACTGAGTTGATTTAACGTATAATGAAGTGAAGAAATCAGGCGTTATATAAAACATTTCTAATATGCCATGTATTAGGGGGTTTTGAGGAATAATTTGTAACATTGTATGTATCCATAATGCGCCAATTTTACGTATATAATGAATATACGGGTCCTTTACATATACTCTAATTGTTTTCATTAAACTTCTACCGACACCGTATTGGTATATGTACTCAGTGTTTAGTATTTGTAAGGTGAAGTCATATAAATAACATTTTACCACAATTCATAATTAAAACAATGGTTCGAACTGTCAGTTCCATTTACATGTATATTAGTTATAAAGTTTAAAACTTTGATATGCACCCAGAATACTGTGAAATAATTTGGTTACCAAGCATTATAGCACTAATAAAAACAAACATCCTAGCCTGCTTTGGTATAGTAAGTTTATGCGTGCGTGGGATTAGATGATTAACCATATAAATATTTCACTCGCAGATAGAACCTGCTTCAGTATGATTGTCCTCCAAAATAAGATCGTAAAAATAGGGGTCTATGTGAAAGTTGGGTAAATATTTCACTGAAAGGTGCATTTTGCTAAGGCGCATGTCAAGTTTCCCATGTTCACAAAGTACTCATACAATTTTGCTGTGTATCGCATCCATTCAATTAGTATTGCCATTAGATTACATACTTTTTACTCAAGTTCACGCCCATCTATATTACTCCCAATGAGATAATAAGAGCCTAAGGGTGTATATGTTAAGTTAGTAATCATTGGCTAAACCACACAGTATGTTGAATCTAATACGATCATTATCAATCCCTAGCAGGCCTCCATCCTACGTAGGCAGAACTCATCTGATAGGTCAGTAAAGGTGCATGATCGGATTCCGGCCTTCCAATTGGTAAAAAAAATGGCATTGAAGGGTTTAAAAGCCCTGAGTCTTCGGCAATCGGTTTGTCTTTCATCGAAATAAGATACACATTGAAAAAGGCCTGTGTTAGTGGCCGGAACGCGTTTGTACTCAGCTAGACCACTGATCTAACTATCCCTGGCACCTGAAGCTGACTTTTACAGCTATCGGCCAGGAATACGGGGATGGTTCACAGTGGCTCTAGTTTATTCTCATAGGTGATGGGTAGTGGTTGTGTGTTATTTAAGGGTAAGATGGTTCGTACTTGACCAATTTTAATACATTTAATTAAAGTTTGATTTTTTTAACTTACAAAATTTATATGATTTAGTGAGCTGATATATTCAGCCTAGTTATTCATTAATTAGGAAAGAGTGCTAGTTAATCCCTTTCTTGTCCTTTTTCTCTCCCCGTTCCCAGTTGTTTTGCATCATTGTTTGCAAGAGTAGTGAGGATGCTCACAGGTAGCAAGCTGCCTTTAAGCTATAAACTATGAGGTGTTAAGTATATAAATATATAAAACTCTATTATAAAATGCAAAAAACCTTTGTTAAAGGGACACTGAACCCAAATTCTTTCTTTCGTGATTCAGCATGCAATTTTAAGCAACTTTCTAATTTACTTCTATTATTAATTTTTCTTCGTTCTCTTGCTATCTTTATTTGGTTCAGGCTCTGGACAGCACTTTTTTATTGGTGGATTAATTTATCCACCAATCAGCTAGAACAACCCAGGTTGTTCACCAAAAATAGGCCGGCATCTAAACTCACATTCTTGCATTTCAAATAAAGATACCAAGAGAATGAAGAAAAATAGATAATAGGAGTAAATTAGAAAGTTGCTTAAAATGTTATGCCCTATCTGAATCACAAAAGAAAAAAATTTGGGTTCAGTGTCCCTTTAAAGTCACTCAATGTACAGGCCCTCGGGCCATATGCAGCCTCTAAGATAGTTTCATGTGGCCCTCCCTTGTTTGAGATAAACCATTAATTTGGGCTATCAATTGTTTTTAGGGTTCTTAGAGGTGTAACTGGTTGATGTTCTATATAGGCACTCAAGAGATAAATATAAAGACCAGAGTCCAGTATAGACTCCCACCATGCACTGCTTGGATAAATGTCACTTTTGGCATTGTTACTCACAAGATAAATATAAACAACTCTGTATGTCTGTTGTGGGCTACAACTCTCACCATGCACTACTACTTGGGTAGTTTGATACCCCTGGTTTTCACCCATGGCAGTTAAAATCATACTTTCATATTTCAGGCAATTTAAAAAAAAAACAACTTTAAAATTTACAACTTTCTCTTGTTACAATTTGTTTAAACTTAAATATTTTGCATTATATTATACTAAAGTAAGGCACATGAACATGCACGTGTCTCGATCACTAGATGGCAAAACTGTTTGCTACAATTCAAGTAATAATGATATTAAATATATATTTCATCTAGCACCAAAGTTACAGCAATTTCTATATATAGACTCATATCCCGGGATAATAATCACCAGTGTGAACCCTCCTACCCTGAAGAAGGTATGGAAATGACCACTATAAGTGGCAGTCTTACTACAGATCCCCCCCTACTATAAGCTATTTCTCTCTAGAGTGTATGGACTGGAATGAGCTAGGGAGGGACACAGTGGATAAGTGGTATGTAGGATTTATTTTATTATGATAATACTGATATCATTATACCGACCCAATACAAGGTTTAAGATTAATTTCTTATCTTCACCTGATGTACATTTTTACTTCATTCTGCTATCGATACGTAAGGCATACTGTGTGAAATGCTTATTAATATACAACATAATTAGACTCATTCACCACTAAATATGGTAAAAAAAATGTTGTTATTAGGTCTGGAGCCAGAACTGATAGTGATTGCTGGCACACTTATTAACTGCAATAGGGTTGACAGCTTATGGCATGATGGCGTCAGTGAAAAGGGGCGCGGATGGTCTCAGTCTCACGTTATAAAAGCTCGCCCTCAGTGCAACGCGCTTACCTTTTGAAAAATCCGTACTACGGCGAAATATGTTAGGGTACTGGTGAAGAGTCTGGGAGATCCTGTGTTTGTTAGGGAACCTAGAGGCCTATTATGAACAAATTATAACAGCGATGCTTAATGACTTATAAGCTCATTTTCGGCTAAGTAAGACAAAGCTCATATATGAATACGCACTGTTTGCCACCAATAGAGCTCCACTAATGTTGAGCACTTAATTGAGTGTTATTGCTCTGTATTGCATTAGGTGCGGTAACTCAGGCTAATGTATGAGGCTTTGGACACAATGATGCATTAGCTGCTAGGATTAGTAATTATTTGGTGTAATGCATATTGCTCGTTTTTTCTCTATGGAGGTATAGCTTTGTCTTTACCGATATCGGCTCCGTATTCCTTATATACCGAAACTGAATATATATTTTACTTTTAATGCTCACAGCAGTACATTGAGACAATTTCCCTTACTAACTTATCATTCTAACTTATATGAAGCAGAGACATTACTCGGCTGGATAGATAGGGGAAACGATCAAGTATGTGCATCAGTAATACTGCAAATACACAGTCCTATCTGCTTCTTAAGGGGATCCTGCATTAGTAGAATATTGAGCAGATTGGTTTAATTGATCAGCCATTCTGGTAGAAATTTTGATATTCAGTTACAATGACTCTGTGATATATATTAATACATTGAGTATAGCGATTATTATTCAGTATAGAGTTATGTATTTATGACACATTGTTGTATGTAGGAATACTGGTAAACTTGTGGCATAGCTATTGACAACATTAGTATTACTCTAAAGAGAGCTCAGTATGCTGTGTATTCTTCTCAGGACATATTCATGTATAACATTTGTTAACCTATGAGCTGCCTCTGATATTTGGGAATGATTACATTGTTATATGTCAAGAGTTATTAAATATTAAGCAATATAGCCATCATGCAGTTAAAATCTTCTATTATTCAGTTGCATATTGACATTGAATCAGACTGATAGTCTGTGAATGATCTCTGATATGCGACTGTGATCATCTAACAAGTAATCACACGACCCATTAACACAGCCAAGCAGAGGACCAGCTACCATTTATTTGTCTGATAATACACATATGTTTGCACCAACCATACTGATCCTATCAATTGTATATTATAACTAGTAGTGCCAGTGATTTAATCTCTCTATGGTCCACTCTGCCATTATAATCCTATAGTGTTTATTTAAATCGCACATACCAGTTTTTAATCTCGCTTTGCTTAGCGGTCTGAATAAAAGTTATATTTTAAAATTGACAGTGAATCATCGTCTTGTCCCTAAGTTTCCATATAGATTATGATTTGAACAGTGTGAGTGAGTGATGTGTATTCTTTAATGGTCTCTTCCATTTTTCTATCAATTTAGCTAATTTAATACACAGCACCCTACACCCTGTGATAAGCCACCCCACACCCTGTGATGTGATAAGCCACCCCACACCCTGTGATGTGATAAGCCAAGAGGCCACTATTTTCTATAGGGTGCAGTCACTTAGATATTTTCTGGTAGTGCCATTGGTCCCCCTTTTTCTTTGTAGTAGGGAGGGAACCTGTTGATTATTATCCAGAGATATGAGCCAAGATACAGAGATTGCTGCAATTTTGGTATTAATTTATATTTATATTGGTTCTCTCTGGCTAATAATCACCAATGAGACAAATACAACGCAATGTTCGAAAAAATCATATAGGTAGGGAAAAATATTGCAAGATGCAACAAGTGCTACATAAATTAGAAAACAGTAGGAAAAAAACTTACAGCTAAACAGTGGCAAGGCATGTTGACCAATATCCAGCATTTAGTGAAATTAAAGGCATGGAAAGACCAAACAGCAACTTGACCAAGATCTGCAGAAGTAGCATCAGCCTGTAACGTCTGAAAGGTTTAGACGGCTGCTACCAAATATAGCATGAGCCTGTCTGGAACAGGAACAGCTATCAACTTATAACTACCGGAAAGATGAACAGTCCAAATGGAAATAGTAGACTTTTTAGTAGACCTTTTAAAACAACAGTATGCTAGTTACCTGAATATGCTGGGTTCCTTAAGATAGACATACAGACACTGGACAACCTGATAGTATAAGCTCACTCACAAACTTAAACTGGAACACTACCTTAAAGGGTTGTGAAACCCGAAATTTTCAAGATTCAGATAGAGAATACAATTTTAAACAACTTTCCAATTTACTTCTATATTTCAATTATTTGCTTCCTTCTCCTGTTATCTTTTGATGAAAGGTTTATCTAGGTACGCTCAGGGGCAGCAAAGAACCTAGGTTCTAGCTGCTGATTGGTGGGTGCATAAATATAGCGACTGTCATTGGCTCACCCATGTGTTCAGTTAGAAACCAGTAGTGCATTGCTGCTCATTCAACAAAGCATACCAAGAGAATAAAGCAAATTAGATAATAGAAGTAAATTAGAAATTAGTTTAAAATTAAAATCTCTATCTGAATAATATTTGGGTTTCATGCCCTTTTAAGGAGATTTGGAACTGAAAAAGAATAATGGTTATCTTGAAATAAGGGAATAAAAAGGCTGTTTGTAGAAATAGCTTAAAGCTTAGACACTTGTGCTTTTGTAGATCATTTCAGAGGGACATTTTCTTCCTAGGGTCAAATGGTGCATCTAACATAAAACCAAGGACCAGAGGGAAATCCTAAGGAGGTGTCCGTGATCTTTGAACAGGAAGGATATGAGCCAATTTGGGAAAGAAGCAGAAAACTTAAATTATGCTTACCTGATAATTTTATTTTCTTCTGTATGGGGAGAATCCACAGCTGCATTCATTACTTTTGGGAAATACAGAACCTGGCACCAGGAGGAGGCAAAGACACCCCAGCCAAAGGCTTAAATACCTCCCCCGCTTCCCTCATCCCCCAGTCATTCTGCCAAGGGAACAAGCAACAGTAGGAGACATATTAGGGTGAAAAAAGGTGCCAGAAGAACGAATAAAAAAGAATTTAAGGCCGCCCACAGAAAAAAAGCAGGCGGGGAGGTTAGGACTCCCCATACAGAAGAAAGAAAAATTATCAGGTAAGCATAATTTAAGTTTTTTTTTCTTCTTAAAACAGGGAGACTCCACAGCTGCATTCATTATTTTTGGGAAATCAATACCCAAGCTTATAGAGGACAATGAATGCAAACGTGCAGGAACAAGGAGGCGGCCCATTCTGATTGCACCACAGCCTGACACAACCCGGATACCCGATAAAAAAACTACTTCAACAGAAGCAGTAGGAACAAAATGGAAGAGGACAAGATAACTGCCCATCAATTAGAACCATAAAGATCCCAGTTAGAGATCACACTAAATTCTGGACTCCACTGAGCACAAAAGCCTCTGAGGAGACAAAAATCCCACTCTCTAGAAGCACACAAAGAAAAACCTCTCCATGAACAATGGCAAGGGAAACAACAAACAAACTCCCACACCACATTCTCCCTAACTGAAATAAGGGAAGAATCAGATAATAAGGTCCGAAAGAATCTCTATAAACAACCTCTGAAGAATCAGGGACAAAACAGAGAGAAAAGCCCCTAGCATAACTCGAAAAGAGCAGCTACCAGGCTGCAAGAGGACAAAATCCTGTAGAAAATACTCTACTGATGGAAAAGAGCAAGGAAAGGTAAAATTCCAGATCACCTCCTACATGGATCCAAAAAGAACCAATGGAAAGCCTTAACCAGAACCGAAGTCCCAGATGGACAAAGGGACAAAAGGCAGAACAAGATTACCTTACCATAGACAGCTAACTAGCTCAGAGAAACTGAACACCGTAGGTCAAAACAAAACCCTAGGAGCAGAACAGGAATGGAATAGTAACATCCGTTTACACTACAAACGAAAGCCGCAGTCTTCCGTCGGATAGGCAGTCAGACTAAACGTCCAACCATAGTAACTAGCCAACCGAGTAGCTAGCAAACTTGCACCAGGACATTCCTGGAAGAGAACAAGAGAAAAAAACTCAGAAAGCAGGGAGGACCAACTCCCTCACTACTAGAAAACGAGGTGAGGAAAGACAACACCCTAACCAATAAAGAAGAACCAACTACCCGCTAAGGGATGGTTCCCGAATCAACTGCAAGGCCTCCTAACCTAGGTAAGGATCCTTTGGGAGACAAGAGACGTGGTCAATGCCCAAACAGAACAGTCAGAATTTCTGACCCCTACTCCGATCAAATAGTTCTATCACAGAAGCGACTGTCAATGTCCCCAAGGACAAGAGAGATTTAAAAATCCCAGCATCGACCAGGCTTGGAGATCAGATAACGAATCTCCAGCCACAAGTTCCTAAGGAAAAGAAGCAGGAAAGAGGCACCGACACCCAGAGAGACTAACTCGTGATCCAGGATACCTATCCTGATTACTCCTCAGAAACCCAAAGGGAGGGTACACTGCAGACAAGAGAAACCCTCGACCCACTGAACTCCTAGAGACAGATGAGGAAAACTACCTCAGGAGGAGCCAACTGGATAGGCGCAGTAGACCAGATCCTTCCAAATAGAAAGGAAAACAAAGAAACCCAGGAATATTCCAGTAAAGAAATTCCCAGGAAAAACGTCCTCCATCTCTCCCGAAGAGAGAAAGAACCACCACAGTAGGAACAAGGAGATTTCCCCAGGACCGGGAAAACAAGCTTACTACTGAACGCCGGACAGATCTGGAAAACAGATTAACCAAACACAAAGACAAGGACTAGGTTAAAAAAACCGAACCCCCAAAAACAGGTGCCGGATCAAGACCAAAAACCTTGCGGAACAACCACAAAATTACCTGGAAATTAAATTTGCACAAAAGTTGATGCATGCCATACCCCCATGGGGTCTTAAACTCTGATCTCTCATGAAGATCTTAGTGGCTGTCCTCTCAGCCCCATAAGGCTTCTAAGATAACACCCACAAAGTCTGAAGACAAATAAAGGACCCAAAAGAGATCAGAACTCCCTGATTGAGAGAAAATGACAGTCTCTAAAGATCCAGTCTGGATCAACCTTCAGACAACCTACAGCTCAAGGAATTAACGAATGAACGAGCATCCTAAAACTCCTATCGGTTGACGGCAAGAGAGACTGCATAACAATCCCCTAGATCCCCAAGTATATAGGATAAAAAAAAAGTCCCTAAGAACCGAGTCTCCACAACCAGATGACCGAAAGCCCTACCCCAAAAGGCAAGGGGAAGCGAAAAGCACAGCAATCTTCAAAAAAGAGGAGAGAAACACTGGCAAGAGAGATCTGAAAATCAGGCAATCCCATCCACAAGGAGTACCAATAGGGGGACAAATTGGCCCCTACACCAGGTACTGGAGATCTCCGTGCAGACATCTGATCCTCCCCCTTCGGAAGGGAGGACTCTAGCTCCTCTCCAAAGGACCTCAGAAACTACAAATATACTGCCATAGAAGAATTCGTAATCCCAGCAAACCATGTAAGATATGCAGGGACAAAACACTTAGTATCGAGTACAACCAAACATCGGTCGCCCCACCAAGATGAAATAAAGAAGGGCCTCCTATAACTTGTAGGAACAAGAAAAAACATAATTTATGTAAGAACTTACCTGATAAATTCATTTCTTTCATATTAACAAGAGTCCATGAGCTAGTGACGTATGGGATATACATTCCTACCAGGAGGGGCAAAGTTTCCCAAACCTTAAAATGCCTATAAATACACCCCTCACCACACCCACAAATCAGTTTAACGAATAGCCAAGAAGTGGGGTGATAAGAAAAAAAGGTGCGAAGCATATAAAATAAGGAATTGGAATAATTGTGCTTTATACAAAAAAATCATAACCACCACAAAAAAGGGTGGGCCTCATGGACTCTTGTTAATATGAAAGAAATGAATTTATCAGGTAAGTTCTTACATAAATTATGTTTTCTTTCATGTAATTAACAAGAGTCCATGAGCTAGTGACGTATGGCATAATGACTACCCAAGATGTGGATCTTTCCACACAAGAGTCACTAGAGAGGGAGGGATAAAATAAAGACAGCCAATTCCTGCCGAAAATAATCCACACCCAAATAAAGTTTAACAAAAAACATAAGCAGAAGATTCAAACTGAAACCGCTGCCTGAAGAACTTTTCTACCAAAAACTGCTTCAGAAGAAGAAAATACATCAAAATGGTAGAATTTAGTAAAAGTATGCAAAGAGGACCAAGTTGCTGCTTTGCAGATCTGGTCAACCGAAGCTTCATTCCTAAACGCCCAGGAAGTAGATACTGACCTAGTAGAATGAGCTGTAATTCTCTGAGACGGAATTTTACCCGACTCAACATAGGCAAGATGAATTAAAGATTTCAACCAAGATGCCAAAGAAATGGCAGAAGCTTTCTGGCCTTTCCTAGAACCGGAAAAGATAACAAATAGACTAGAAGTCTTACAGAAAGATTTCGTAGCTTCAACATAACATTTCAAAGCTCTAACAACATTCAAAGAATGCAACGATTTCTCCTTAGAATTCTTAGGATTAGGACATAATGAAGGAACCACAATTTCTCTACTAATGTTGTTGGAATTCACAACTTTAGGTAAAAATTCAAAAGAAGTTCGCAACACCGCCTTATCCTGATGAAGAATCAGAAAAGGAGACTCACAAGAAAGAGCAGATAATTCAGAAACTCTTCTGGCAGAAGAGATGGCCAAAAGGAACAAAACTTTCCAAGAAAGTAATTTAATATCCAATGAATGCATAGGTTCAAATGGAGGAGCTTGAAGAGCCCCCAGAACCAAATTCAAACTCCAAGGAGGAGAAATTGACTTAATGACAGGCTTTATACGAACCAAAGCTTGTACAAAACAATGAATATCAGGAAGAATAGCAATCTTTCTGTGAAAAAGAACAGAAAGAGCAGAGATTTGACCTTTCAAGGAACTTGCGGACAAACCCTTATCTAAACCATCCTGAAGAAATTGTAATATTCTCGGTATTCTAAAAGAATGCCAAGAAAAATGATGAGAAAGACACCAAGAAATATAAGTCTTCCAGACTCTATAATATATCTCTCTGGATACAGATTTACGAGCCTGTAACATAGTATTAATCACAGAGTCAGAGAAACCTCTTTGACCAAGAATCAAGCGTTCAATCTCCATACCTTTAAATTTAAGGATTTCAGATCCTGATGGAAAAAAGGACCTTGAGACAAAAGGTCTGGTCTTAACGGAAGAGTCCACGGTTGGCAAGAGGCCATCCGGACAAGATCCGCATACCAAAACCTGTGAGGCCATGCCGGAGCTACCAGCAGAACAAACGAGCATTCCTTCAGAATCTTGGAGATTACTCTTGGAAGAAGAACTAGAGGCGGAAAGATGATACTTCCAAGGAAGTGAAAATGCATCCACTGCCTCCGCCTGAGGATCCCGGGATCTGGACAGATACCTGGGAAGTTTCTTGTTTAGATGAGAAGCCATCAGATCTATTTCTGGAAGTTCCCACATTTGAACAATCTGAAGAAATACCTCTGGGTGAAGAGACCATTCGCCCGGATGCAACGTTTGGCGACTGAGATAATCCGCTTTCCAATTGTCCATACCTGGGATAGAAACCGCAGAGATTAGACAGGAGCTGGATTCCGCCCAAACCAAAATTCGAGATACTTCTTTCATAGCCAGAGGACTGTGAGTCCCTCCTTGATGATTGATGTATGCCACAGTTGTGACATTGTCTTATCTGAAAACAATGAACAACTCTCTCTTCAGAAGAGGCCAAGACTGAAGAGTTCTGAAAATTGCACGGAGTTCCAAAATATTAATCGGAAATCTCACCTCCTGAGATTCCCAAACTCCTTGTGCCGTCAGATACCCCCACACAGCTCCCCAACCTGTAAGACTTGTATCTGTTGAGATTATAGTCCAGGTCGGAAGAACAAAGAAGCCCCCTGAACTAAACGATGGTGATCTGTCCACCATGTCAGAGAGTGTCGTAAAATCGGTTTAAAGTTATTAATTGAGATATCTTTGAGTAATCCCTGCACCATTGGTTCAGCATACAGAGCTGAAGAGGTCGCATGTGAAAACGAGCAAAGGAGATCGCATCTGATGCGGCAGTCCTAAGACCCAACATTTCCATGCATAAGGCTACCAAAGGGAATGATTGTGACTGAAGGTTTTGACAAGCTGATATCAATGTTAAACTTCTCTTGTCTGACAAGGACAGAGTCATAGACACTGAATTTATCTAGAAACCTAAAAAGGTTACCCTTGTCTGAGGAATCAATGAACTGATTGGTAAATTGATCCTCCAACCATGAACTTGAAGAAACAACACAAGTCGATTCGTATGAGATTCTTCGAAAATGAGAAGACTGAGCAAGTACCAAGATATCGTCCAAATAAGGAAATACCAAAACCCTATTCTCTGAGTACAGAAAGAAGGGCACCGAGAACCTTTGAAAAAAATTCTTGGAACTGAGGCTAGGCCAAACAGTAGAGCCACAAAACTGGTAATGCTTGTCTAAAAAGAGAATCTCAGACACTAAAAATGATCTGGATGAATCGGAATATGCAGATACACATCCTGTAAATCTATTGTAGACATATAATGCCCTTGCTAAACAAAAGGCAGGATAGTCCTACAGTAACCATCTTGAATGTTGGTATCCTAACATAACGATTCAATAATGATAGATCCAGAACTGGTCTGAAGGAATTGACCTTCTTTGGTACAATGAAGAGATAAAATAAAACCCCAGCCCCTGTTCCAGAACTGGAACTGGCATAAATACTCCAGCCAACTCTAGATCTGAAACACATTTCAGAAATGCTGAGCCTTGCTGTGTCAACTGGGACACGGGAAAGAAAAGAATCTCTTAGCAGGAGGCCTTAACTTGAAGCCAATTCTGTACCTTTCTGAAACAATGTTTCTGAAACCAGAGATTAAGAACGGAATTGATCCAAATTTCTTTGAAGAAAACGTAATCTGCCCCATACCAGCTGAGCTGGAATAAGGGCCGCACCTTCATAGGTACTTAGGAGCTGACTATAGGTTTCTATAAGGCTTGGATATATTCCAAACTGGAAATAGTTTCCAAACTGATACCGCTCCTGAGGATGAAGGATCAGGCTTTTGTTCCTTGTTGTGAGGAAAGGAACGAAATGATTATTTACCCTGGAAAGAAAGGGAAAGCAAAGTTGACTTAGAAGACATGTCAGCATTCCAAGTTTAATCCATAAAGCTTTTCTAGCTAAAATAGCTAGAGACATATACCTGACATCAACTCTAATGATATCAAAAGATGATATCACCAATAAAATAATTAGCATGTTATAGAATAATAATAATACTATAAAATTATGATCTGTTACTTGTTGCGCTAAAGCTTCTAACCAAAAAGTTGAAGCTGCAGCAACATCCGCTAAAAATATAGCAGGTCTAAGAAGATTACCTGAACATAAGTAAGCTTTTCTTAGAAAATATTCAATTTTCCTATCTAAAGGATCCTTAAATGAAGTACTATCTGCCATAGAAATAGTAGTACATTAGCAGGAGTAGAGACAGCCCCATAACCTTAGGGATTTTTGTCCCAAAAAACTCTAATCTGTCAGATGGCATAGGATATAATTTGCTTAAACGTCTAGAAGGAGTAAATAAATTACCCAAATTATTCCATGCCCTGGAAATTACTTCAGAAATAGCATCATGGAGATAAAACACTTCTGGAATAACTACAGGAGATTTAAAAACCTTATTTAAACGTTTACATTTAGTATCAAGAGGACCAGAATCCTCTATTTCTAATGCAAATAACACTTCTTTAAGTAAAGAACGAATAAATTCCATCTTGAACAAATACAAAGATTTATCAGCATCAACCTCTGAGACAGAAACCTCTGAACCAGAAGAACCATTATCAGTATCAGAATGATGATGTTCATTTAAAAATTCATCTGAAAAAAAACATAATTTATGCTTACCTGATAAATTCCTTTCTTCTGTTGTGTGATCAGTCCACGGGTCATCATTACTTCTGGGATATAACTCCTCCCCAACAGGAAATGCAAGAGGATTCACCCAGCAGAGCTGCATATAGCTCCTCCCCTCTACGTCAGTCCCAGTCATTCGACCAAGAATCAACGAGAAAGGAGTAACCAAGGGTGAAGTGGTGACTGGAGTATAATTTAAAAGATATTTACCTGCCTTAAAACAGGGCGGGCCGTGGACTGATCACACAACAGAAGAAAGGAATTTATAAGGTAAGCATAAATTATGTTTTCTTCTGTTATGTGTGATCAGTCCACGGGTCATCATTACTTCTGGGATACCAATACCAAAGCAAAAGTACACGGATGACGGGAGGGATAGGCAGGCTCATTATATAGAAGGAACCACTGCCTGAAGAACCTTTCTCCCAAAAATAGCCTCCGAAGAAGCAAAAGTGTCAAATTTGTAAAATTTGGAAAAAGTATGAAGCGAAGACCAAGTTGCAGCCTTGCAAATCTGTTCAACAGAGGCCTCATTCTTAAAGGCCCAAGTGGAAGCCACAGCTCTAGTGGAGTGAGCTGTAATTCTTTCAGGAGGCTGCTGTCCAGCAGTCTCATAGGCTAAACGTATTATGCTACGAAGCCAAAAAGAGAGAGAGGTAGCAGAAGCTTTTTGACCTCTCCTCTGTCCAGAGTAAACGACAAACAAGGAAGAAGTTTGGCGAAAATCTTTAGTTGCCTGCAAGTAGAACTTGAGGGCACGAACTACATCCAGATTGTGTAGAAGACGTTCCTTCTTCGAAGAAGGATTTGGACACAAGGATGGTACAACAATCTCTTGATTGATGTTCCTGTTAGAGACTACCTTAGGTAAGAACCCAGGTTTAGTACGCAGAACTACCTTGTCTGAGTGAAAAATCAGATAAGGGGAATCACAATGTAAGGCTGATAACTCAGAGACTCTTCGAGCCGAGGAAATAGCCATTAAAAACAGAACTTTCCAAGATAACATTTTTATATCAATGGAATGAAGGGGTTCAAACGGAACACCCTGTAAAACGTTAAGAACTAAGTTTAAACTCCATGGTGGAGCAACAGCTTTAAATACAGGCTGATCCTAGCTAAAGCCTGACAAAAGGACTGGACGTCTGGATTTTCTGACAGACGTCTGTGTAACAAGATGGACAGAGCTGAAATCTGTCCCTTTAATGAACTAGCTGATAAACCCTTTTCTAAACCTTCTTGTAGAAAAGACAATATCCTAGCGATCCTAACCTTACTCCAGGAGTAACCTTTGGATTCGCACCAGTATAGGTATTTCCGCCATATTTTATGGTAAATCCTTCTGGTAACAGGCTTCCTAGCCTGAATCAGGGTATCAATAACCGACTCAGAAAAACCACGTTTTGATAAAATCAAGCGTTCAATTTCCAAGCAGTCAGCTTCAGAGAAGTTAGATTTTGATGTTTGAATGGACCCTGTATCAGAAGGTCCTGTCTTAGAGGTAGAGACCAAGGCGGACAGGATGACATGTCCACCAGATCTGCATACCAAGTCCTGCGTGGCCATGCAGGTGCTATTAGAATTACTGATGCTCTCTCCTGTTTGATTTTGGCAATCAATCGAGGAAGCAGCGGGAAGGGTGGAAACACATAAGCCATCCTGAAGTTCCAAGGTGCTGTCAAAGCATCTATCAGAACTGCTTCCGGATCCCTGGATCTGGACCCGTAGCGAGGAAGTTTGGCGTTCTGGCGAGACGCCATGAGATCTATCTCTGGTTTGCCCCAACGTCGAAGTATTTGGGCAAAGACCTCCGGATGAAGTTCCCACTCCCCCGGATGAAAAGTCTGGCGACTCAAGAAATCCGCCTCCCAGTTCTCCACTCCCGGGATGTGGATTGCTGACAGGTGGCAAGAGTGAGACTCTGCCCAGCGAATTATCTTTGATACTTCCATCATTGCTAGGGAGCTTCTTGTCCCTCCCTGATGGTTGATGTAAGCTACAGTCGTGATGTTGTCCGACTGAAACCTGATGAACCCCCGAGTTGTTAACTGGGGCCAAGCCAGAAGGGCATTGAGAACTGCTCTCAATTCCAGAATGTTTATTGGAAGGAGACTCTCCTCCTGATTCCATAGTCCCTGAGCCTTCAGAGAATTCCAGACAGCGCCCCAACCTAGTAGGCTGGCGTCTGTTGTTACAATTGTCCAGTCTGGCCTGCTGAATGGCATCCCCCTGGACAGGTGTGGCCGATGAAGCCACCATAGAAGAGAATTTCTGGTCTCTTGATTCAGATTCAGAGTAGGGGACAAATCTGAGTAATCCCCATTCCACTGACTTAGCATGCATAATTGCAGCGGTCTGAGGTGAAGGCGTGCAAAAGGTACTATGTCCATTGCCGCTACCATTAAGCCGATCACCTCCATGCATTGAGCTACTGACGGGTGTTGAATGGAATGAAGGACGCGGCATGCATTTTGAAGCTTTGTTAACCTGTCTTCTGTCAGGTAAATCTTCATTTCTACAGAATCTATAAGAGTCCCCAAGAATGGAACTCTTGTGAGAGGAAAAAGAGAACTCTTCTTTTCGTTCACTTTCCATCCATGCGACCTTAGAAATGCCAGAACTAACTCTGTATGAGACTTGGCAGTTTGAAAGCTTGAAGCTTGTATTAGAATGTCGTCTAGGTACGGAGCTACCGAAATCCCTCGCGGTCTTAGTACCGCTAGAAGGGCACCCAGAACCTTTGTGAAGATTCTTGGAGCCGTAGCCAGTCCGAATGGAAGAGCTACAAACTGGTAGTGCCTGTCTAAGAAGGCAAACCTTAGGTACCGGTGATGATCTTTGTGGATCGGTATGTGAAGGTAAGCATCCTTTAAATCCACTGTGGTCATGTACTGACCCTCTTGGATCATGGGTAAGATTGTCCGAATAGTTTCCATTTTGAACGATGGAACTCTTAGGAATTTGTTTAGAATCTTTAAATCTAAGATTGGCCTGAAAGTTCCCTCTTTTTTGGGAACCACAAACAGGTTTGAGTAGAACCCTTGTCCTTGTTCCGACCGCGGAACCGGATGGATCACTCCCATTAATAACAGATCTTGTACGCAGCGTAGAAACGCTTCTTTCTTTATCTGGTTTGTTGACAACCTTGACAGATGAAATCTCCCTCTTGGGGGAGATAATTTGAAGTCTAGAAGGTATCCCTGAGATATGATCTCTAGAGCCCAGGGATCCTGAACATCTCTTGCCCAGGCCTGGGCAAAGAGAGAGAGTCTGCCCCCCACTAGATCCGGTCCCGGATCGGGGGCTCTCGGGTCATGCTGTCTTTGGGGCAGCAGCAGGTTTCCTGGCCTGCTTGCTCTTGTTCCAGGACTGGTTAGGCTTCCAGCCTTGCCTGTAACGAGCAACAGCTCCTTCCTGTTTTGGTGCAGTGGAGGTTGATGCTGCTCCTGTTTTGAAATTCCGAAAGGGACGAAAATTAGACTGTCTAGCCTTAGCTTTGGCTTTGTCTTGAGGTAGGGCGTGGCCCTTACCACCTGTAATGTCAGCGATAATTTCTTTCAAACCGGGCCCAAATAAAGACTGCCCCTTGAAAGGTATATTAAGTAATTTGGACTTAGAAGTCACATCAGCTGACCAGGATTTTAGCCACAGCGCCCTACGTGCCTGTATGGCGAATCCTGAGTTCTTAGCCGTAAGTTTAGTTAAATGTACTACGGCCTCCGAAATGAAAGAATTAGCTAGTTTAAGGACTCTAAGCCTGTCCGTAATGTCGTCTAGCGTAGATGAACTAAGGTTCTCTTCCAGCGACTCAATCCAAAATGCTGCCGCAGCCGTAATCGGCGCGATACATGCAAGGGGTTGTAATATAAAACCTTGTTGAACAAACATTTTCTTAAGGTAACCCTCTAACTTTTTATCCATTGGATCTGAAAAAGCACAGCTATCCTCCACCGGGATAGTGGTACGCTTAGCTAAAGTAGAAACTGCTCCCTCCACCTTGGGGACCGTCTGCCATAAGTCCCTAGTGGTGGCGTCTATTGGGAACATCTTTCTAAATATTGGAGGGGGTGAGAACGGCACACCGGGTCTATCCCACTCCTTAGTAACAATTTCAGTTAGTCTCTTAGGTATAGGAAAAACGTCAGTACTCGCCGGTACCGCAAAGTATTTATCCAACCTACACAGTTTCTCTGGTATTGCAACGGTGTTACAATCGTTAAGAGCTGCTAAGACCTCCCCTAGTAATACACGGAGGTTCTCCAATTTAAATTTAAAATTTGAAATATCTGAGTCCAATTTGTTTGGATCAGAACCGTCACCCACAGAATGAAGCTCTCCGTCCTCATGCTCTGCGAGCTGTGACGCAGTATCAGACATGGCCCTAGCATTGTCAGCGCACTCTGTTCTCACCCCAGAGTGATCACGCTTGCCTCTTAGTTCTGGTAATTTAGACAAAACTTCAGTCATAACAGTAGCCATATCTTGTAATGTTATCTGTAATGGCCGCCCAGATGTACTAGGCGCCATAATATCACGCACCTCCCGGGCGGGAGATGCAGGTACTGCCGCGTGAGGCGAGTTAGTCGGCATAACTCTCCCCTCGCTGTTTGGTGAAATTTGTTCACATTGTACAGATTGACTTTTATTTAAAGTAGCATCAATACAGTTAGTACATAAATTTCTATTGGGCTCCACCTTGGCATTGGAACAAATGACACAGATATCTTCCTCTGAGTCAGACATGTTTAACACACTAGCAAAAAACTTACAACTTGGTTATAATCTTTTTTAGCAAAAAAAATACTGTGCCTCAAAGAGGTACTAAACGATTAAATAACAGTTGAAATAATGAACTGAAAAGCAGTTATAGCATCAAACTTTAAAACAACACAACTCTTAGCAAAGGTTTGTTCCCATTAGTAAAATAACAATAATTAAATTTGACATAAAAAGTACAAAGCAACGTTTTTATGCACAGTCACTATAAGAATTCTCACAGCTCTGCTGAGAGAAGTTACCTCCCTTCAAAGAAGTTTGAAGACCCCTGAGATCTGTCAGAGATGAACCGGATCATGCAGGAAAAATAAAAGTGACTGACTGGAATTTTTTGATGCGTAGTAAAGAGCGCCAAAAACGGCCCCTTCCCTCTCCCACACAGCAGTGAAGAGAAACGAAACTGTCACAATTACAAGCAAAAAACTGCCAAGTGGAAAATAATGCCCAAATATCTATTCACACAGTACCTCAGCAATGTAAACGATTCTACATTCCAGCAAAAACGTTTAACATGATAAATAGTTATTAAAAGTATTAGTGACCTTTAGCAGAGTAGTTCCGGTGAAATACCATCCCCAGAATACTGAAGTGTATACATACATGTCATTTTAACGGTATGGCAGGATTTTCTCATCAATTCCATTCAGAAAATAAAAACTGCTACATACCTCAATGCAGATTCATCTGCCCGCTGTCCCCTGATCTGAAGCCTTTACCTCCCTCAGATGGCCGAGAACAGCAATATGATCTTAACTACTCCGGTTAAAATCATAGTAAAAAACTCTGGCAGATTCTTCCTCAAACTCTGCCAGAGAAGTAATAACACGCTCCGGTGCTATTGTAAAATAACAAACTTTTGATTGAAGTCATAAAAACTAAGTATAATCACCATAGTCCTCTCACACATCCTATCTAGTCGTTGGGTGCAAGAGAATGACTGGGACTGACGTAGAGGGGAGGAGCTATATGCAGCTCTGCTGGGTGAATCCTCTTGCATTTCCTGTTGGGGAGGAGTTATATCCCAGAAGTAATGATGACCCGTGGACTGATCACACATAACAGAAGAAAGAGAAGTTTTAAAAGACTTTTATGTATACTAGAAGGAGAAATAACAGACATAGCCTTCTTAATGGATTTAAAAAAATAAAATCTCTTATGTTATCAGGAACACTCTGAAAATTAGATGTTGACGGACAGCAACAGGTAATGTAATAGTACTAAAGGAAATTTTATCTGCATTAATAAGTTTGACATGACATGCAATACAAATAACAGCTGGAGAAACAGATACCAAAAGTTTATAGCAGACTTAGCTTGGTAGCTCCAGCACTGTGCAGTGATTTTCCTGTAGTATCTTCTGACTCAGTTGCAACGTGGAACATCTTGCAATATGTAAAAGAAAAAAACAACATATAAAGCAAAATTGATCAAATTCCTTAAATGACAGTTTCAGGAATGGGAAAAAAATGCCAGTGAACAAGCTTCTAGCAACCAGAAGCAATAAATAATGAGACTTAAATAATGTGGAGACAAAAATGACGCCCATATTTTTTAGCGCCAAAAAAGACGCCCACATTATTTGGCGCCTAAATGCTTTTGGCGCCAAAAATGACGCCACATCCGGAACGCCGACATCTTTGACGCAAAATAACGTCAAAAAATGACGCAACTTCCGGCGACACGTATGACGCCGGAAACGGAAAAGAATTTTTGCGCCAAAAAAGTCCGCGCCAAGAATGACGCAATAAAATGAAGCATTTTCAGCCCCCGCGAGCCTAACAGCCCACAGGGAAAAAAGTCAAATTTTTGAGGTAAGAAAAAATATGATAATTTAATGCATAATCCCAAATATGAAACTGACTGTCTGGAAATAAGGAAAGTTGAACATTCTGAGTCAAGGCAAATAAATGTTTGAATACATATATTTAGAACTTTATAAATAAAGTGCCCAACCATAGCTTAGAGTGTCACAGAAAATAAGACTTACTTACCCCAGGACACTCATCTACATGTTTGTAGAAAGCCAAACCAGTACTGAAACGAGAATCAGTAGAGGAAATGGTAAATATAAGAGTATATCGTCGATCTGAAAAGGGAGGTAAGAGATGAATCTCTACGACCGATAACAGAGAACCTTATGAAATAGACCCCGTAGAAGGAGATCACTGCATTCAATAGGCAATACTCTCTTCACATCCCTCTGACATTCACTGCACGCTGAGAGGAAAACCGGGCTCCAACTTGCTGCGGAGCGCATATCAACGTAGAATCTAGCACAAACTTACTTCACCACCTCCCTTGGAGGCAAAGTTTGTAAAAACTGATTTGTGGGTGTGGTGAGGGGTGTATTTATAGGCATTTTAAGGTTTGGGAAACTTTGCCCCTCCTGGTAGGAATGTATATCCCATACGTCACTAGCTCATGGACTCTTGTTAATTACATGAAAGAAACAACCTTGTAACAAGAGGTAAGCAAACTTAGTACCCAAACAGGACCAGCCTGTTGTCAAGGATACAAAATGTCCGATATAACCTCAAAAGAACAGAGTGAACAAGTACCAAACCAGGACCAGCCATCTGACCAGGGTACAACCGAACTGTTCAAGGGCTAACTGAAAGTTCTAAACCCTAGTAGGGCTAGACTAAACAAATAGACAAACGACAGACAAAGAAGCTCTGAGGCTTAAACATTGTCGTAAAATAATCGTTTTTTGTCTTTTTGATCTATTGCAACCATAAAATCGCTAGCATCGAAATCCCAGAGAAAAAGAATTTCCCTAAAAAGGGAATCCATCAAAAGAAAGTAGGCTGCATCCCCAGGTGAATGCCAAAGAGGAATGGAAACACCAACAGGACCAGCCTGTCAGAAATCCTAATCCTCAGGAGCTCAGAACTGGGATTAGACACACAAAACAAGAGACGACCAGGAGTAGGATCTCATCCCTCCATCGTCTAGCGATGTTCGCCATCTGATTCAGAGGCCTGAGGATCCGTTGACAAATCAGAACTGGAATCCTCCAAAGACGCCAACACATGCCGCAGCAGTACACGCAGGCATGCCAGTCTGAATCTAAATGCAAAATCCACCTCCGGCGGGGCATCTGAAGGCCCCTGACCCTGAAGGCTGTACCCCTGAAGCCTCAGAGGAAACCGCTTCCCCAGAGGAAAGATCCGATATAATCGAACTCGCACCTGACACCCCCAGGTTAAGGGTACACGGATAAACTCTTTGTTTGCAATTAGGAAGATGTAAGTGCGCCAACACCAAAGATATAACCATACAGAAACCTCTGGTGGAAAGGGGTAACCTCTGTGGTATCGGGAGAAGGGGTATCGGTATGAGGGACAACTGCCTGTGTAGAAACAGAATATTCTAGGGAACGCACATCATAGGATACAGAATCCTCAGAGGCTGATGGCTCAGCTGTCTCTAACCTCACCCCAGAGGGAGAAGAGAGCACTCTATTACGGCATACATAACCTAATTGATTGGACTGGATTACCCTGGCCTCCCCACAATCTACGCAAGTAACAAGAATCTGGATCAGAGAAATCCTTCTCCGAACTATCAGAATCCTCCATAGCTTGACTTATTAAATTATGGACAAAAGCAACTGGCACCTTACATCCCCAATGGCTGGGGCACTCACCACCTCCTATGACCCAGACAAGTAGAGAAACAGATCCTCTCCATAGACACTCGTCACGATACAGAAATGGGGAATGAAAACATGACCACGCCCGGTCACGAGGTGCAACATGTAGGCCAAAAAAAAGCATGCCAGTCCACAAGAACTGCCTAGCTCTAAAACATTGTACGTTCCGTAATAGCCATGAGCCCCAACATTTCTACACATAAGCAGACAGAATCACATCATAAACATGATTAAAGTCTCCCACTGCTCAATAACCCCCCCTCAGGAGATATTAACCCTTGATTCCATAAAGATAAAGGAGTCCCACTGAGACCCTGTCTTCTATCATTTACATTACATTCCAGCAATAAAAAAGAAACGATCTTACCGAAATCTATGCCGTGGAACAGTAACATGGTCCTTCAAGTTTGACAGATAGTAGCGTTGCTTCTGATATGGACTTGAGTGAAGAAAGCTGGCAGCAAAACTCGTCAACGCTGATTACTTGTGGAGCTGTTAATATGAGTTAGGACGGTTTTGCAGAAAGACTCTCCCTGCATCTCCGGACTCTAACTTTCACACATGCTCTGAGAGGCTAACAGGACTACTTAAAACTCCCGTCCCATCTTGAAGAGTACTACCCTCTATAAGATACTACTCCGAAATCTTCTGACACTTCTCTGCCAACCTCGTGTGACGAAAGGCAAAGAATAACTGGGGGATGAGGGAAGTGGGGGAGGTATTTAAGCCTTTGGCTGGGGTGTCTTTGCCTCCTCCTGGTGGCCAGGTTCTGTATTTCCCAAAATTAATGAATGCAGCTGTGGACACTTTCCCTGTTTTAAGAAGAAAAAAGACTAGGGGCTCTTGAGCCCCACATGTAGCACAATAGCAAATATAGCTAAAATCTGAACTTCCACAGAGTACCCGGGTAATGCAAATAACATTCTAAAAAAAGTTCAGTACTTTATAGACAGAAATAACTGTATCAGAACCAACCCCTGACTGTCATACAAAGGAAAAAAGTATTCCAAACCTAATAGGCAATACATTTAATTTCTTTGTAGACAGCGGAGGACGGAAACGATAGAAGACTGCAAACTATATCATCAATTTCTTACCCATTTAGTAGCCATACAACCTCTAGAATTGAATGAGAGAACACCCAGAAACAACATTCATGAAGTGACAAACCCTAGGGAAGAGGAAGCCAAGGTCTCATAGTTTAGCAAGGCAATCCGAAAAATAACCTTGAAATAAGAGGAAGTGGAGGAATCACAAAGCAAAGTTAATGAAGTCTGCAAAAAGAGTTACATCCCTTTGAAAGGGATGCTGAAAATGGCGGCAGAAACAAGGAACTTAATGATTTTAAATACACACCAGGAAGTCTATATCTAGGTCCCACACCTAAATACTATCTCATTGAAGAGGCTGAAACATAATTACCATTGTGTGTGAATGAAATTGAACCAGCTTGAAAAATCTGTTGTAGTACTTGCTGGAAGATTTACATTACACCCTGGAATAACAGCAGACTGGAACTGCAAGTACTTCCCTGGTAGTGTTGTTGACTGTCAAGATCCAAAATGCTTTGCCCTGTAACTGCTTCTAAAAAAGAGCTTCACAAACTGAGTGAGTGAACATTCTGTAAGTTGAGCTTGGAGAACAGTTGTCAGTTGAGACATGCACAAGTGAATCTTTGAAAATCACCCAGCCTGGCTCTGATAGTGGAAGGCCTTTTGTCAAATTTTGTAGCTTTAACCATAATGAAGAATTTTAATCCATAGTGACGGACTGTGGCCCTTTTAATCCTGTTTAGCAAAATAAACATATAGTTCAGAAAAAGGACACACACATACCACCTAACCTAAGTAAATAGTGGAAGCATACAGATTAATATTCATGGTGAAATGACCCTTTACTCTAGACTGTTTGGGGAAAATGTCCAAGATCTTCAACTTTTATCCACTGATAAAGACACTGGTCCCTTCTGAGTGTGAAAACATCTCTTAGAAACAACGGTATAAAAACTGATGAAAAGTATTTAACCTTAAACATGATAAAATTCAGTTTTCTACGTGTGCAGCAGGCTTGCTAATCTAAAGCAGCAATTAGTAGCATATCATCTAAGTAAACTCTCTTTTTTGTCATGGAACTGCCAACAGTGGACCCAGAACTTGGTAAACACCCTTGAGGCAGAAAGTTGAAAAGGTTTATGATAAACCTTAACTATTGACTGAACTGCAAATGAGACCTAAAAAGCAGCCTGCAAAATAAAATTACTAAATCCCTTTGTCTTAAAGCAATTTATCCACAACCTGACATAATGCAACTCTTACTGTCTGAATCTAATAAAAAAAGACAGAAGAATGAAGCATAGAAAAAAAGCACTTTTAAATGTCAAAAAAGGGTAACCAAACTGCCCTTATCTGTAACAGACTTTGTCCATACATCTCAAAATGTATAAAGAACGTCTTATGGGAAACTTTTGACAACCAGATAACCACTGGGACATGGAGCTTCCTGAAACAAAACTTCCTTAGTATTGAGAAACATTCTGGACCCGAAATTCTGTAATATGTGTCTGTAAAGAGAAGAAGCAGATTTGCTAGGGACTTAAATAAAAAAAAAAGGTACTTTATACCCGTTTGACAAAAAAACTAGGGACCATTATTTGTGTAAAACAGTGGTATAATTATCACCACATTACCACATTTATTGTAATTGTTTTGTATTGCTACTGTGGAAATATAATAAGACCAGTGCATGACCAGAGTCTGATAAATGCACACAATCAGTGGTTAAAACTATTGTCAGACATAAAAGCTTTATAAATAAAAGAGAAGCTTTGGGAAAAAAGAACTAAGCTCCCATTATCTGCTGAAACACACAGCATACATATTCTTAAAGGGACAGTAAAATGACTTATTTTATCAATTTTGCTTAGTTCTACTTTTCCATTTTATGACCGTTTGGGACCAGGGCTATTTTTAAATTTCTGCGGTGTTTGTGTTTAGCTGTAATTTTCCTCTTACTCATTTACTGTACCCACACATATTATATACCATTTTTCTCACCATTAAATGGACTTTCGAAAGATACTATTATTTTCATCATATTAAATAATTTACTATAAAAAAATTATAAAATATGAGGAACAAAATGGAAAAAAACACACTTTTTCTAACATTGACCCCCAAAAGCTGTTACACATCTACAAACACCAAAAAACAACCATACTAAATAGTTTCTAAATTTTGTCCTGAGAAATACCCAGTGTTTACATGTTCTTTGCTTTTTTTTGCAAGTTATAGGGCAATAAATACAAGTAGCACTTTGCTATTTCCAAACCATTTTTTTTTTTCAAAATTAGCGCTAGTTACATTGGGACACTGATATCTGTCACAAATCCTTGAATATTCATTGACATGTATATATTAGGGATGCACCGAAATTTCGGCCGCAGAAAGTTTCGGCCGAAAATTGCATTTTTGGCTGTTTCGGTTTTCGTTTTTTTTGCCTGTTATTTTCGGTAAAATTATTTTGTAGCATATTTCAAATTTGATGCTAGCCTATAGCTGCTGTTTAAGTTTATTACTTTACTTACTGTTCTGCATATAATGAGTTTTCTAGGACTATAATTGGTAAAAAAAAAACCCTGTTAAATATGATTATGTTACATAGAACTAAATGAAGAATAATACAGTATATTGATATTTATAATTGTTTTAAGTAGGGATGCACCAAAATTTTGGTCACAGAAACATTTTGGCCGAAAATGGTATTCTTTTTTGCCTGTTTTTTTTTTTCTTGACTCTAATTATGCAAAAACAAAACAAAAAAAAAACACTAAAAAAAATAAATTTGAAAATAATTTGAAAAAATACATTTTCGGTATCAGTTTCGGTTTTCGGCCAAGTGCATCCTGGATTTTCGGATTCGGTTTCGGTCCAGAATTTCCATTTCGGTGCATCACTAGTATATATATATATTTTTTAGAAGACAACCCAAAGTATTGATCTAGGCTGATTTTGGTATATTTCATGCCCCCATTTCACCACCAAATGCGATCAAATAAAAAAAATAGTTCACTTTTTCACAAACTTTAGGTTTCTCACTGAAATTATTTACAAACAGCTTGTGCAATTATAGAACAAATGGTTGTAAATGCTTCTCTGGGATCCCCTTTGTTCAGAAATAGCAGACTTATATGGCTTTGGCGTTGCTTTTTGGTAATTAGAAGGCCGCTAAATGCCGCTGCGCACCAGTGATGGGGTTAATTAGGGAGCTTGTAGGGTTAATTTTAGCTTTAGTGTAGTAGACAACCCAAAGTTTTGATCTAGGCCCTTTCTGGTATATTTCATGCCACCATTTCCCCGCCAAATGCGATAAAATTAAAAAAAAAGTAAAATTTTTTACAATTTTAGGTTTCTCACTGAAATTATTTACAAACAGCTTGTGCAATTATGGCACACATGGTTGTAAAAGCTTCTCTGGGATCCCCTTTGTTCAGAAATAGCAGACATGCAGACATATGCTTTGGCATTTCTTTTTGGTAAATAGAAGGCCACTAAATGCAGCTGCGCACCACACTTGTATTATGCCCAGCAGTGAAGGGGTTAGTTAGGTAGCTTGTAGGGAGCTTGCATGTAGAGATCAGCCTCCCACCTGACACATCCCACCCCTGATCCCTCCCAAACAGCTCTCTTACCTCCCCCACCCCACAATTGTCCCCGGCATCTTAAGTACTGGCTGCCAGTACTAAAATGAAAGGTTTTTTTTGTTTGTTTTTCATAAAAAAAACATATTCTGCTGTGTAGGATCCCCCCTTAGCCCCCAACCAGCTATCTAACCCTCCCCCTCTTCCTTATTGTGCGCTATCTTGGGTACCGGTAATATGGTATTTTTTTTTATTTTTAAATATTTTTCTGTAGTGTAACTGCCCCCCCCCCCCTTAATAACCAACCCCCCAACCTCCTCCCAGATCCCTTAGATAAAAATTCCCCCCCTCCTCTCTCTCACCTTACTGGAAGCAAATTGTGCCATAGTGTAGCGTTCCCACCCGCTCCCGCCCCTGTGCTCGCGCCCGTGTGTGCTCCCGGCGCCCCTGCACGTGATTCCGCCTCCCTCTGACGCATATCCCCCTTCGATGGCCGCCCACCCGCCTCCCTGCAATGGCTCCCACCCACCAACGATCGTGACCATCAATGGCCGATGCAGAGAGGGTCACAGAGTGGCTCTTTCTGTATTGGATGGCTAAAAAATGTTATTGCAGGATGCCTTAATATCGAGGCATCACTGCAGTAACATGAAAGCGGCTTGAAGCGATCAGGATCGCTTCCACCGCTTGAAAACACTAACAACGTAAAGGGTATGTCCTTGGTCGTTAACGACCGGTTTTTGTAGGACATACCCTGTATGTCGTAGGTCGTTAAGGGGTTAAACAGCAACCCTGGGAGCTTTTAGGATGTGTCTAGCTTCCTGCCAACAATGTTTGCAACATTGTTTATTGCAATGTTATACATAATTGCAAACACTGCTGCCATAGAATGTTAAAGGCACGTACGTGCTCCTAACTCCAGATTTACTCTTCAACAAATGATGCCAAGAGAACAAAGCAAATGTGATAATAGAAGTAAATTGGAAAGTTGTTTAAAACTGCATTTTCTATCTGATTCATGAAAGTTTAATTTTGGCATTATTATTATTATTATTCTTTATTTATAAAGCGCCAACAGATTCCGCAGCGCTGCCCATAGGTACAAGGATAAAAGTACAACGGAGAAACAATACTATAAAAGACAAACATTTACAGACAAATACAGGGGTAATTGAGGGCCCTTTTTCCGTGGGAACTTACAATCTAGATAAAAAGATTGCTTTATTGTGTAAAAATACTTTATTGTCCCTTTAAGCATAATGCCTATCATACAATTAATATTATCCAACTTGCTGATAGGAAGTCCTGCCCTGTGTATACCACTATCAGTATCACTGCAGTTGCTACAAGTAGCATACATTGTCATAAATACACACATGTTGTTAGCACTCACAAGGTTTGTAAATATACACTTTATGTGATAAATAGCTTATAGCTCACCGGGCCATAGTTTTGCAGACTAAAAGCCCATTAAAGTCAAAAGGTACCAAAGCAACAGCACAGCTCAAGCTTAATATTGTACCTTAGAATCAATGCTATCAGCAGCTGGACATCAGAGAAGGCACAAACCTCCCAATGCAAAGGACCATTGTAGCTGTGGTAAGGTATAATCAATGACCAGTACTACTCGTGATATCATATGGCACAATATGCATGACAGGACTTACAGTGGCTAAGGGGCACAAGCAATATACAAACTGTATTAGGCTCTTCAGCTCCTACGGTTGGCGCCATTAGAATCGCCCATAATATATTTCCACAAGCATGCACCCATACCTAACTTCACAGGAATTCTATTGCCTGGCCTGAAATGGCGGTGCCTACCAGAACCCAACATAAGAGATGCTAGTGGGACAGCCTGAGTCCAGCAGTTAGATGCTCAGCACAGCAGTCCTCTTCACAGG
This sequence comes from Bombina bombina, assembly GCF_027579735.1. Taxonomy (NCBI): domain Eukaryota; kingdom Metazoa; phylum Chordata; class Amphibia; order Anura; family Bombinatoridae; genus Bombina; species Bombina bombina. Next base: position 1,035,402,489 of record NC_069501.1, read on the forward strand.
TAATCCTTCAACCTACATAACACTGTAGGAGAAACTGAGGGCCTGATGAACAAAAACTTGCTTGCAGCGACAGAAATCACGCAAAATCTTCTGAGTTTTATCGCAATATAGGTGTCTCTCCTTTACATCCAAAACCTTGCATAGCGAGATTAAAGCTCTCAAGCAAAATTTCGTTTTTTCTAAAATAGTTTGAGGGATCTAGCAGTACTGACGAGATGTCTTAAATAATCTTAAATAATAAAGTGGAGAGCTTTAGATCATCAGCATTAACTCCTGTCCATACAGAAGAGGGGTCTGTGGTAACACTGCCACTTGTATAGCTGTAAACATGGGGGGGGGAGGGGAGTTCCGTTCATCATAGATGGTTGTAGGGTACATGTTACAAGAAATGTGTGTGTACATGTATGAAAACATACATACATATATATATATATATATATATATATATACACACACACATATCTATATATGTATTTATGTATGTATATTTAATCAGTCAAAACATATATACACTCAAAAACAAACTGCAATCTGTCTAAATCATTAAACATTGATAATTTTGATTTTCATGTCTATTTAATTTCCCACACAAAGGCAGGTAAGAAATGTATAATTAACGTCATACATGACATTATCAGTGAGATCACTAGTGATACAGCTACACACACACACACAAACTTTCTTGGATCAACTAGTTCAATCTTTTATTTTGAAAATGTTGCGACATTGTATATTATTCTGCAAATATAAGGCTAGATTACGAGTTGTGCGCTAGCCTTAAAAAGCAGCGTTGAGAGGTCCCAACGCTGCTTTTTTCCTAACGCTGGTATTATGAGTCTTGCAGGTACAGGTGTACCGCTCACTTTTTTGGTCAGACTCGAAAATAACGCAAATCCACTTACGTCAATTACGTATCCTATATTTTCAATGGGACTTGCATAACGTCGGTATTACGAGTCTTCCAAAAAGTGAGCAGTACAGCCTCTCCTGTCAAGACTGATACCGCATTTAAAAGTCAGTAGTTAAGAGTTTTATGGGCTAACGCCGTAGTATAAAACTCTTAACTAAAGTGCTAAAAAGTACACTACCTATTAACCCCTAAACCGAGGCCCCCCCACATCGCAAACACTAAAATAATTTTTTAACCCCTAATCTGCCGAACCGGACATCGCCTCCACTATAATAAATATATTAACCCCTAAACCGCCGCCCTCCCGCATCGCATACACTAGTTACATTTTATTAACCCCTAATCTGCCGTCCCTAACATCGCCGACACCTAACTACATTTATTAACCCCTAATCTGCCGCCCACAACTATATTAAATGTATTAACCCCTAAATCTAAGTCTAACCCTAACCCCCCCTAACTTAAATATAATTTAAATAAATCTAAATAAAATGACTACAATTCACTAAATAATTCCTATTTAAAACTTAATACTTACCGATAAAATAAACCATAAGCTAGCTACAATATAACTAATAGTTACATTGTAGCTAGTTTAGGGTTTATTTTTATTTTACAGGCAACTTTGTATTTATTTTAACTAGGTACAATAGTTATTAAATAGTTATTAACTATTTAGTAGCTACCTAGTTAAAATAAATTCAAATTTACCTGTAAAATAAATCCTAACCTATGTTACAATTACACCTAACACTACACTATAATTAAATTAATTACCTAAACTAAATACAATTAAAGTGATGGTAAATTCGTATGTATTGCAAAACATATTCTAGATGCTCTTACTTTAACTAGCAGATCGATGTGCTTATATTTAAAAAATAAACTTTTTTTTACTTTGTTATTCCGTTTTTATTAGGGTAACCGTACAGTCTAATAATCTGACTCTCTCTATATTTTTCACAGGGGCAGCTGTGATTGACATCAGTTTTAGCCAATCATCAGCTCACCATGCACCCCATGTGAAATCGGACCTGCATGCTCCCGTGCTCTCAACTCACTCATTGCTATGGACTGCGCATGCGCAATTCTTACGCTAATTGCGCATCTCTAAATGATAATACTCATTATTATTATTATTAGTATTATCATTTAGAGATGCGCATATCGTCCAGAAAAGGCGCCACTGCTAAACCTCGCGGTCTGAGAACCGCCAGAAAAGACCTTAGAACCTTTGTGAAGATTCTGGGTGCTGTGGCCAACCCGAAGGGAAGAGCCACGAACTAATAATGTCTGTCTAGAAAATCAAACCTTAGAAACTGATGATGATCCTTGTGGATAGGAATATGAAAGCCACAGTAGTCATATATTGACCCTCCTGGATCATTGGTAAGATTGTTCGTATAGTCTCCATCTTGAACAATGGGACTCTGAGAAACCTGTTTAGACACTTGAGATCTAAAATGGGTCTGAAAGTTCCCTCTTTTATGGGAATCACAAAAAGATTTGAGTAAAACCCCTGTCCCAATTTTGGAACAGGACAAATTACTCCCATGGTAGAGAGGTCTTCCACACAGCGTAAGAACACCTCTCTTTTTATCTAGTCTACAGACAATCTTGAAAACCAAATGATACCCGTGAGTCACTATTTCTAGTGCCCAGGGATCCTGAACATCTCTCGCCCAAGCCTAGGCGAAGAAAGAAAGTCTACCCCCTACTAGATCTGGGCCCGGATCAGGGGCCGCCCCTTCATGCTGCCTTAGTAGCAGCCGCAGGCTTTTTGGATTGTTTACCTTATTCCAGTTCTGGTTGAAAATTCCCTTCCTGCTTTGTGGAAAAAGAGGAAGTTGAGAGTCCTCCTTTAAAATTCCGAAAGGAGCGAAAAATTGTTTTGTATACCCCTCATCTTAACAGACTTATCCTGAGATAAGGCATGGCCTTTACCTCCTGAAATGTCAGAAATTATTTCAATTCAGGCCCAAAAAGGGTCTTACCTTTAAAAGGAATAGCCAAAAGCTAAGTCTTTGATGAGACATCAGCAGACCAAGATTTGAGCCACAGCACATTACATGCTAAGACAGCAAAGCCTGCATTCTTCGCCGCTAATTTAGTAATTTGAAAAGCGGCATCAGTAATAAAAGAATTAACTAGCTTGAGAACCTTAATTCTATCCAAAATGTCATCTAATGGGGTCTCAACCTTGAGAGACTCCTCTAGAGCCTCAAACCATAAAAACTGCTGCAGTATTTACTAGAACAATGCAAGCCATCGATTGAAAAAGAAAACCCCTGATTAATAAATAATTTCCCTGATTAATTAATTAAACCCCTGATTAATAAATAATTTCTTTAGTAGACCCTCTAATTTTTTACCACAAAAGTCGTTTAAACACTTATTTATAGCATAAAATACACATTAGAAAAAACGTGTACTGTGCCTTTAAGAAAAGAAAAAGTGAACAATTTTTCCGAAATGCACAAAAAACGTTAAATTATTCCCAAATTTAAATTAATATCGTTGGTTAATAAAACAATACTGCACCCAGAAGCAAGGGCAGAAATAAGGCTTTAGAAGTACTTATATTAACATGTAGTCAAAAGATAGACAAAAATACACTCTGCACCTCGCCACAGCTTTGCTGTGGCTCCTACCTGCCCCCACGGTACTTTGAATCAAGTTCCAACCCTTCAGACCAGCTACACAGTCCAGGAGCCACCGAGTTACTGTTTGCTGCTGCTAAGCCTGAAGGAAGTGCACCAAATTAGGCTCCGCCCCTTAAGGTCAAAAGTCAGAGTAGGCCCAAACAACACCGCATGGGAATGTGGTTTTGCACTAAAGTAAAAATACACACACAACCCTCAAGCATAAAACCAATAAGTTTTAAGTGCCAAAAAATAAAAAACATAAAACATTGTTTCTTACATTGTCTCCCATGTCACATAATACCCAAATATCAACTAATGATAAATATAATATAGGGACTCCAGTAACACCCCTCTTATTAAAATAGGTTTTACTGCTTACCCCATTCCCATACAGGGAAATAATGCCAGCCAGTTCTGATACACCAAGTCTCCTCAGAAAAAAAGGCTGCACATACCTTAATGCTGCTTGTAGCATGAAACCGGTCTCCACACTGAAGATGTCTCATGGTTACCTTCAGAAGTCTTGTGGGAACCAGCGTGGATCTTCTTCCATATCCCCCTGAGGAAAATAGTACGCACCGGTACCATTTAAAATAAAAAACTTCTTGACTGAAGAAACTAAAACTAACACCTCACTTTACCATGTCTTCCTAGTATAACACAGGCAAAGAGAATGACTGAGGGTGGAGGGGAAGGGGAGGGGCTATATGTGCAGCTCTGCTGTGGTGCTCTTTGCTACTTCCTGTGAGCAGGGGGTTAATATCCCACAAGTAAGGATGAAATCCGTGGACTCGTCATATCTTTGTAAAAGAAATAAAAAAGCCCCCCAAAATAATAAAAAGCCCTACCCTATACTAAATTACAAATAGCCCTTAAAAGGGCCTTTTGCGGGGCATTGCCCCAAAGTAATCAGCTCTTTTACCTGTAAAAAAAAAGTACAATACCCCCCAACATTAAAACCCACCACCCACACAACCAACCCTACTCTAAAACCCACCCAATCCCCCCTTAATAAAACCTAACACTAACCCATTGAAGATCACCCTACCTTGAGAAGTCTTCACCTAACCGGGCCGAAGTCCTGAACGAAGCCGGCGAAGTGGTCCTCCAGACGGGCAGAAGTCTTCATCCAGGCGGCATCTTCTATCTTCATCCATCCGGCGCGGAGCGGCTCCATCTTCAAGATATCCGACGCAGAGCATCCTCTTCAAACGAAGTCCAACTGAAGAATGAAGGTTCCTTTAAATGACGTCATCCAAGATGGCATCCCTTGAATTCCGATTGCCTGATAGAATTCTATCAGCCAATCAGAATTACGGTAGAAAAAATCCTATTGGCTGATGCAATCAGCCAATAGAATGCAAGCTCAATCCTACTGGCGGATTGTATCAGCCAATAGGATTTTTTCTACCTTAATTCCGATTGGCTGAAAGAATTCTATCAGCCAATTGGAATTCAAGGGACGCCATCTTGGATGATGTAATTTAAAGGAACCTTCATTCTTCAGTTGGACTTCGTTTGAAGAGGATGCTCCGCGTCAGATGTCTTGAAGATGGAGCCGCACCGCGCCGGATGGATGAAGATAGAAGATGCCGCCTGGATGAAGACTTCTGCCCGTCTGGAGGACCTCTTCTTCCCGGCTTCGATGAAGATTTCTGCCCGTCTGGAGGACCACTTCGCCCGGCTTCGTCGAGGACTTCGGCCCGGCTGGGTGAAGACTTCTCAAGGTAGGGTGATCTTCAAGGGGTTAGTGTTAGGTTTTATTAAGGGGGGATTGGGTGGGTTTTAGAGTAGGGTTGGGTGTGTGGGTGGTGGGTTTTAATGTTGGGGGGTATTGTACTTTTTTTTACAGATAAAAGAGCTGATTACTTTGGGGCAATGCCCCGCAAAAGGCCCTTTTAATGACTATTTGTAATTTAGTATAGGGTAGGGCTTTTTATTAATTTGGGGGCCTTTTTTATTTTATTAGGGGGATTAGATTAGGTGTAATTAGTTTAAAAAACTTGTAATTATTTTATTATTTTCTGTAATTTAGTGGGGGGTTTTATTCGTACTTTAGATAATTTATTTAAATTGTATTTAATTCTATTTAGTTTAGGTAATTAATTTAATTATAGTGTAGTGTTAGGTGTAATTGTAACATAGGTTAGGTTTTATTTTACAGGTAAATTTGTCTTTATTATAACTAGGTAGCTATCAAATAGTTAATAACTATTTAATAACTATTCTACCTAGTTAAAATAAATACAATGTTGCCTGTAAATTAAAAATAAACCCTAAGCTAGCTACAATGTAACTATTAATTATATTGTAGCTAGCATAGAGTTTATTTTATAGGTAAGTATTTCGTTTTAAATAGGAATTATTTAGTGAATTGTAGTAATTTTATTTAGATATATATAAATTATATTTAAGTTAGGGGGGTTAGGGTTTAGGGGTTAATAACTTTATTATAGTGGTGGCGACGTTGGGGGCGGCAGATTAGGGGTTAATAAGTGTAAGTAGGTGGCGGCGACATTGGGGGCGGCAGATTAGGGGTTAATAAATAAAATGTAGGTGTTGGCGACGTTGGGGGCAGCAGATTAGGGGTTAATAAGTATAATGTAGGTGGAAGCGGTGTCCGGAGCGGCAGATTAGGGGTTAATAATATTATGCAGGTGTCGGCGATGTCGGGGGCGGCAGATTAGGGGTTAATAAGTGTAAGATTAGGGGTGTTTAGACTCGAGGTTCATGTTAGGTGTAGACATAAAAGTATTTTCCCATAGGAATCAATGGGGCTGCGTTAGGAGCTTTACTCTGCTTTTTTGCAGGTGTTAGGTGCAGCGCTGGTATTGAGGTGAGATGTGGAGCTAAATTTTGCTCTCCGCTCACTTTTCTGCGGCCACGCCGTGTTTCTAAAAACCCGTAATACCAGCGTTGTCTGTAGGTGAGCTGTGAGGGAAATCTGCTCGTTAGCACCGCACACCATTACCGACAAAACTCGTAATCTAGGTGACAGTTTTTCTCCATCACTCAAAATGATGTAATATGTTTTCTATATGTGTAGTAGAAGTTTTAATGAAATACTAGAAAGTAAACAAAATCAGGCATAATAAAATAATTCAAAACTGCTATATTGTGTGTAAAATTGTTTTGGGAAATCCAGAGCAGTCCAAGGATGTAACCCTTGTAAACTTGGAGTGTGCTTGCTTGGTTTCCTTTTCTGTGGCTAGCCAGAGACCAGATATTAAATAGAACTTACAATATAATATAACCACTCAATGTCTAGCAATTAGCAGGGTTAGATAAACTGCAGTAAATGGCTTATATCTTACATTTGTTATATTTACTATAAAAGATTTTCTAACATGACCAATTCACTCACCTATGTGGAAAAAAAATAGAAGAGCCAAAAGTGAGGTTGCATACTGCAGTTTGTTCCATGCAGCTAATCAAATGCTGCATATAATAACAAAAAAAAAACAACTGCCTGAGAGGCCAGAAAATTGAACCACCAAAGAAAGAAAAGCGATTAATCTACTTTCAATGCACTTCCTATTTAGCCATGTATGAGAAAGATATAGTTATATCGGATTTATAGGACATTATAGCTTAATTATTAAGCTTTAAAATATTTTAGGCACAAGCTATAGTTTCAAATGTTTCTATTTTTACATGAAATATATTAAATCAGTTCCGCATTTTTTCCTTGAATACATTAAAGGGCCATAATGGTCAAAAAATTACATGTTCTAATTTGTTAGAGTGTGTAATTTTAAGACCATCGACCCTAAACTGCTGTGTGTTTAACCCAATCAGCAACAACTCAGATGTGTGACTTGCGCTGCTGTTTGGATCGGTGGCGGTTTCTGCTAGGGACCCAGAGTGCTCTACTTCTACTTTGTGTTTAACACTTGCTATGGGTTGATTGTCTTAAATTTACAATTGAATGATATAAATTACAGGGAAATATATCTATTAGTACCCCATAAACAAAAATAGGTTAGTTGCCAGTGTTATCAAAAAATAGAATAAACCTTGGCAATCAGAAAGGTATCATAACCCTCATAACAAAATTAGTGTGCTGGGGGGTGCTCACTGTCCTAATGTAAATAGTTAAAAAAGAGACAAGGGAAAGTGGACAGTAATGGAGCACTCAGCTCGTACTGATTAGTACACAATTGAGGTAGGAAAATCCACCAAAAAAAGGGGGAATATATATTAAAACTTAACATTTATTATTGAAATAAATAAAATGTGTAAACTGACCGTGTAGGTGTACATAAAACGTACATTAAAAATTAAACACATAGAGATGAGAACCAGTAATACCAGATTTCTAAATTAAGGATCAAGTGAAGGCAAAGGCAACCGCGCAAACCAGAAAAGGCTCACGGACTGCACAAAAATGAAATAACCTACAAAAGAGGATTAACCTCACAACATGTGCCCTATAAAGTGCAATACTGGAGCGGTAAGTGCAGCTCTGAGACTCAACGCCTGATGCCAAAGCACAGTAAATCAATATCAGGTAGCTACCAAGGTAGTCTATACGTAACTTATTATGTGGAATCTGATATAGGCATTAACTGGTCTCTGTTAGCGCCTGATGCGCATTTCTCTGTGTCTCGGCATTCTCAAAGGCTAACCTGACTTCGGGAAGCCATCCTACCTAAAAAGAAATCTGTAGCCAATCAGGGATGCAAATATCAATAATAAATGTTAAAGTGAATGTCAATTTTGATGATAAAGTGCCCGGTTTTAAAAAATTCGATTAAAAACAGGGGCACTTTAATTCATCAAAATTTACATTTCTCTCCTGTTGTGAAAAAAAACTTACCTTTTACTCTTGACAGCAGCTCCAGCTTCCTACTGTCGTTGCAAGCCATTTCTGACGTCAGAAATGATGGACAGGTCATCCTCCAATCATGGCTTCCCCCTGGGGAATCAGTGTCTGATTCAACGCTTTGATTGGAGGAAGCCGGATTCCTCATTTTAGACCCAGGAAGAGGTTTTGCAACGGGTGGAGGAAGCTGCTGTGAAGAGTAAAAGGTAAGTTTTTTTTTCTCAACAGGAGTGAAATGTAAATTTTGATGAATTAAAGTGCCCCTGTTTTTAATTGAATTTTTAAAAACCGGGCACTTTAGAACCAAAATTGACATTCACTTTAAGTTTTAATATATATTCCCCCTTTTTTGTGTGGCTTTTCCTACCTCAATTGTGTACTAATCAGTATGAGTTGATTGCTCCATTACTGTCCACTTTCCCTGGTCTCTTTTTGAATTTCTTAAATTTACAAGCACTAATGAATTAGAGCAAGTCGTTTTTCAACAACTATGGCTAAGGAACTTACTTTCTCTATTTCTGTTCTCTGGATTCTTTCAATAAATATCACATATATTAGGGTTTCTAATATCTATTAAAACATTGTTTTAGCCAAAGTGGTCACACTACACACTACACAGATGCAAATGTCGGCTCAAAAGCATGTCAACTCCACTGGCCGCCCATTACCAGTTTCATCATTTTTTGTTGTTTTAGAGAATTAGCTCATTACAATATTGGGCACCAAGCACTGTCCTACCACAGTGTAGACATTTCCTGAGACTTGTAACACTACAAGTGCAATATAATATATGCACTTTCATAATGGACACTCATTTGATACTGATATCAGACCCTTTTGGGGCTACGTAAAAACAACCAGATTATAATAGTAAGACAAGTCCATTAAATTAATATAAACAAGGCTAAACCATGCAATTGTATTGAAATACATGTACACTTTAAATGATGCCCCACATTAAATCCAGTAAAAGTAATTAGAAAAACCATAGCACTTACAGTAGTAATTGTATTAAGAGCTGTGTCTGCACCAATACTAAAATCAGATCCAGGAACATTGTTGGAAACAGTGGCAGGAACCACTGCTATAGGTATGCACAACTCCTCAAACTTGGAACGACCTTCCATCAGTTCAAGACTTCCCGTGAAAGCCTAAATAAAAAATACATTTTAATTACTAACTAAATACAAAGAACAATTACTAGACACATCCACTTAAAATTTCTGATTTCATCCAGTTGATGTGGATTTTGTGTTTTTTAAATAGAGATCATCTTGGCTTTTTCAGTTTGGTTGACTTTGTAGGCCATTAGCTTTAATTATGAATAACAGACTGATATACTATAGGAAAGTTTTGCTTTGTGAATGGCACAAATGAGCTAAAACAGACTATACTAGTAGATCAGGATTGCTCATTCTCAGGAGTGCATCCTGTCCATTTTAATCTTTTTTATATTAAGTTTTCCTAAGGGACATAGTGTACTAATAACACGTATCATTTGCTCATGAGGCCTAGACAAATTTACTTCATCTCAGCCTTGAGGCTAAACATCATTTTTGTTTCTCATGTACCAGTGCTTATAATGGTTTATAATTCAGAACTGTTTTCAAATAGTGCCAGATTGAAATAGTAGTATGTTCTTCTTTGTGAACAGCACATAAATAAGGCTACACCTTGAGAATATACTACAATATAAAGAAAGCTAATGTCTATTGTTAATTCTCACACATGGGTTTCTAATTTCCTAGATGAGAAGTCATTAGAGGACATATAACGTTGCTACGAGGATATAATAAAATATTACCACATGACACTGTGGGGACAGTGCTGAATTAAAGTTATTTAAAAGAAGCTAGAGAGCTGCAAAATCTGAGCATGTTAACAACATAGGGCCAGATTACGAGCGACGCTCTGTTCTGCGTGAGCGATATCGGGTTTATCGTATCTGTTTGCACACGTCGGAAGGAGCACTCATATTACAAGTTGAACGTAAATGCAAACGCTTGAGTGCAATCACAATTTACACTAGAATAATAACTGCAACCTCAGAGCTCTGGTTAACTAAAAAGTCTCACAAAACCCATCAAATATACATTTAAAAAGTACAGTTATGCTCATAACAACACCATCTAATAAAAAAAAATATTGCATAAAAATTTTAAAGGGCTCAAACATATGAGGTGTTAGAAGAAAAAAAAAGGCATGTAAACGGCTTTAACATAGAGAAACATACATACACATATTTACATATTTATAAGTATGTATTTATATATGCAATATTCCTATTTAATAAAGTGGTATACTGTGTATTTACTGTAAATATTTCACATTCCAATGTTCTGCACATAGGGGAGTATGTTCTAAGTATTTATAAATAGATATTCTTATCTATCTATCTATCTATCTATCTATCTATCTATCTATCTATCTATCTATCTATCTATCTATCTATCTATCTATCTAGGTATAGATATATATTTTACCAAAAAAAAACATTAGATGTATATAGAAATATGTATTTATGAATAAATAAATAGAACATATTCTGCTATGTGAAGAACATTAGAATGTGAAATATTAATATTTTCATGTTGGGTTAGCGCACTTGAGAATATGCGATTGGTTTTGCGCGTGAGTAGGGTTCCCCCCCCCAACACTGTTCACACTTCATTGAATTCTATGTGGGAATACGCTAACATGGTTGTGATATTCGAAGTTCCGCTTTTTGAGTACCTTGGGTTATGTAGCGAAAAACCTTTTACTTTCAACTTGTAATACAAGCACTACCCGACGCATGGAAAAAGCTTACTTCTAGCAGAGTTGTGTGAGCGGGATCGTTAAATAGTGCTCCACTCATAATCTAGCCCATAATGTATAGCAGATAGGGTGCACTTGGAAGAAAATGACAATACGCCAGAAAGAAGATATTTTGTTGCATGGCCCCTTCCAGCAGCATATGAACTGGTAGATTGTGTTTGAATAGATAAAAAAGAAAACTGCAGTTTGGGAGGCGACAAGTGAAGGAATGATTTGCATTTTCTACTTTAAAGGGACACTAAACCCACTTTTTTTCTTTCATGATTCAGATAGAGCATACAATTTTAAGCAACTCCTATTATCAATTTTTCTTCATTGTCTTGCTATATTTATTTAAAAAGCAGGAATGTGATGCATAGGAGCCGACCCATTTTTGGTTGAGAACCTGGGTTATGCTTTCTTATTTGGTGGGCAAATGTAAGCCTCCAATAAGCAAGCACTGTCCATGGCACTGAACCTAAAAGGAGCTGGCTGCTAAGATTAACATTCCTGCTTTTAAAATAAAGATAGCAAGAGAATGAAGAAAAATTGATAATAGGAGTAAATTAGAAAGTTGCTTAAAATTTCATGCGCTATCTGAATCATGAAAGAAAAAAATTGGGTTCAGTGTCCCGTTAAGAAAATTTATTTCAAACTCTGGGTTTTGACAAAGACTCATCTCTTAATCTGGAAACCACTTTCATAAAATATGCTGAATGCAAATCGACTGAAGCAGTAACTAGCTGTAACAACAATATGGAAGAAACCAAGGCTTTAATTTTCTGGACAGTAAGAGTTGTAATAGTTTTTATAGCTGTAGCATCTAACTAGAGTTTGCGAGACACAAACTATCCATGTGTATTGAATCTTCCTTTTTGACAGGTTTAATCAATTTGATTACTTCTTCAGTAGAAAAATCCTTAAAGGATCACTGAACCCACATTTTTTCTTTTGTGATTCAGATAGAGCATGCAATTTTAAGCAACTTTCTAATTTACTCCTATTATCACATTTTCTTCATTCTCTTGGTATCTTTATTTGAAATGCAAGAATGTAAGTTTAGATGCCGGCCCATTTTTGGTGAACAACCTGGGTTGTTATTGCTGATTGGTGGATACATTCATCCACCAATTAAAAAATGCTGTCCAGAGGTCTGAACCATATAAATAGCTTAGATGCCTTCTTTTTCAAATAAATATAGCAAGAGAACGAAGATAATTTTATAATAGGAGTAAATTAGAAAGTTGCTTAAAATTTCATGCTCTATCTGAATCTGAATATTTGGGTTCAGTGTCCCTTTAATGACAAGTTTGGTTACTATCCTCAAGGACTATAACTGGACATGTGATATATTAAACATGTTGTAATCTTTATATAAAACTGTTGTATATCAATCCATGCATTAATTACTCATTTATCAGTGCCATCATATGATAAACTTACCTCAAACCCACCTATAATAATCAGCCCATGTAGGTTAAAGCTGCTTATATTTGCACTTATTTCTTCAAGATACTTCTTTGGAAGAACTCTGCATTAAACAAAGATCAATATTTAAGCATTACAAGAACATTTGAAGGACCATTAAACCCAATATTTAACAATTAATTGTACGTTTCTTTACTGAAATTAAAACATTATTGCATTATACATTCATTAATTAGTTTGCTGTAAAATACATCTGAAGTGTATGCTTGTTCCACCTTTCTTAGGGAGGCTTGAGTTAATACCGTTATTTACTTTTCTATGAACTAGTATTTTGCTCCTTTCTCCCTCACCTAGTCTCTCAAGTCAATTGCTCTCTTAAGGTGAGTTATAATTAGATTTGCGCATTTGTGCACATTGTTCCATAAAGAATCAGGAAGAAGGCGGCTACAAGCCGGATTTGGTTCTTTTCTGAGCCACAATATTCTTCTGAAAGTGCAAAACACTGAGATCTGTGCAAATCCAGATCTTAGTCTGTTGCACTTTCACAAGAATAACTGTGGCTCCGAAAAGAGCCGAATGAGGCTTGTAGCCGCCTTCTTCCTGATTCGTTATGGAACGATGTGCACAAATGCGCATATCTTATCATAATTTGTAATAGCAGTGGGCATACTAAGTAGTTTAGGTGTAAATATTATTGTTTATATATAAATATATATTTATTTTTAACTATTAGATTGAGATTTCTAAGGAATATATGCCTGTTTGTTTAAAACATAATTTATGCTTACCTGATAAATTTATTTCTCTTGTAGTGTAGTCAGTCCACGGGTCATCCATTACTTATGGAATATATCTCTTCCTAACAGGAAGCTGCAAGAGGATGATCACCCAAGCAGAGCTGCTATATAGCTCCTCCCCTCACATGTCATATTCAGTCATTCGACCAAAACCAGACGAGAAAGGAGAAACCATAGGGTGCAGTGGTGACTGGAGTTTAATTAAAATTTAGATCTGCCTTAAAGACAGGGCGGGCCGTGGACTGACTACACTACAAGAGAAATAAATTTATCAGGTAAGCATAAATTATGTTTTCTCTTGTTAAGTGTAGTCAGTCCACGGGTCATCCATTACTTATGGAATACCAATACCAAAGCTAAAGTACACGGATGAAGGGAGGGACAAGGCAGGAACCTTAAACAGAAGGAACCACTGCCTGAAGCACCTTTCTCCCAAAAATAGCCTCCGAAGAAGCAAAAGTGTCAATTTTGTAAAATTTTGAAAAAGTGTGAAGTGAAGACCAAGTTGCAGCCTTGCAAATCTGTTCAACAGAGGCCTCATTTTTAAAGGCCCAGGTGGAAGCCACAGCTCTAGTAGAATGAGCTGTAATCCTTTCAGGAGGCTGCTGTCCAGCAGTCTCATAGGCTAAGCATATTATGCTACGAAGCCAAAAAGAGAGAGAGGTAGCCGAAGCCTTTTGACCTCTTCTCTGTCCAGAGTAAACGACAAACAGGGAAGAAGTTTGACGAAAATCTTTAGTTGCCTGCAAATAGAACTTCAGGGCACGGACTACGTCCAGATTATGCAAAAGTCGTTCCTTCTTTGAAGAAGGGTTAGGACACAGTGATGGAACAACAATCTCTTGATTGATATTCCTGTTAGTAACTACCTTAGGTAAGAACCCAGGTTTAGTACGCAGAACTACCTTGTCTGAATGAAAAATCAGATAAGGAGAATCACAATGTAAGGCAGATAACTCAGAGACTCTTCGAGCCGAGGAAATAGCCATCAAAAACAGAACCTTCCAGGATAACAGCTTGATATCAATGGAATGAAGGGGTTCAAATGGAACGCCTTGAAGAACGTTAAGGACTAAGTTTAAGCTCCACGGCGGAGCAACAGTCTTAAACACAGGCTTAATCCTAGCTAAAGCCTGACAAAAAGCCTGAACGTCTGGAACTTCTGCCAGACGTTTGAGTAGAAGAATAGACAGAGCAGAAATCTGTCCCTTTAACGAACTAGCAGATAAGCCCTTTTCTAAACCCTCTTGTAGAAAAGACAATATCCTAGGAATCCTAACCTTACTCCATGAGTAACTCTTGGATTCGCACCAATATAAATATTTACGCCATATCTTATGGTAAATTCTTCTGGTAACAGGCTTCCTAGCCTGTATTAAGGTATCAATAACCGACTCCGAGAAGCCACGCTTTGATAGAATCAAGCGTTCAATCTCCATGCAGTCAGCCTCAGAGAAATTAGATTTGGATGGTTGAAAGGACCCTGTATTAGAAGGTCCTGTCTCAGAGGCAGAGACCACGGTGGGCAGGACGACATGCCCACTAGGTCTGCATACCAGGTCCTGCGTGGCCATGCAGGCGCTATCAGAATCACTGAAGCTCTCTCCTGTTTGATCTTGGCAATCAAACGAGGAAGCATCGGAAATGGTGGAAACACATAAGCCATGTTGAAGACCCAAGGGGCTGTCAGAGCATCTATCAGCACCGCTCCCGGGTCCCTGGACCTGGATCCGTAACAAGGAAGCTTGGCGTTCTGGCGAGACGCCATGAGATCCAGATCTGGTTTGCCCCAACGATGAATCAGTTGAGCAAAGACCTCCGGATGAAGTTCCCACTCCCCCGGATGAAAAGTCTGGCGACTTAGAAAATCCGCCTCCCAGTTCTCCACGCCTGGGATGTAAATCGCTGACAGGTGGCAAGAGTGAGACTCTGCCCAGCGAATTATCTTCTGGTTCCCCCTTGATGGTTGATGTAAGCCACAGTCGTGATGTTGTCCGACTGAAATCTGATGAACCTCAGAGTTGCTAACTGAGGCCAAGCTAGGAGAGCATTGAATATTGCTCTTAATTCCAGAATATTTATTGGGAGGAGTTTCTCCTCCTGAGTCCATAGTCCCTGAACCTTCAGGGAGTTCCAGACTGCGCCCCAGCCTAGAAGGCTGGCGTCTGTTGTTACAATCGTCCAATCTGGCCTGCGAAAGGTCATCCCCTTGGACAGATGTGGCCGAGAAAGCCACCATAGAAGAGAATCTCTGGTCTCTTGATCCAGATTTAGCAGGGGGGACAGATCTGAGTAATCCCCATTCCACTGACTTAGCATGCATAATTGCAGCGGTCTGAGATGCAGGCGCGCAAATGGTACTATGTCCATTGCCGCTACCATTAAGCCGATTACTTCCATGCACTGAGCTACTGACGGGTGTGGAATGGAATGAAGGACACGGCAAGCATTTAGAAGTTTTGATAACCTGGCCTCCGTCAGGTAAATTTTCATCTCTACAGAATCTATAAGAGTCCCTAGAAAGGGAACCCTTGTAAGTGGTAATAGAGAACTCTTTTCCACGTTCACCTTCCACCCATGCGACCTCAGAAATGCCAGAACTATCTCTGTATGAGACTTGGCAGTTTGAAAACTTGACTCTTGTATCAGAATGTCGTCTAGGTACAGAGTCACCGCTATGCCTCGCGGTCTTAGTACCGCCAGAAGTGAGCCCAGAACTTTTGTAAAGATTCTTGGAGCCGTAGCTAATCCGAAGGGAAGAGCTACAAACTGATAATGCCTGTCTAGGAAAGCAAATCTTAGGTACCGATAATGATCCTTGTGAATCGGTATGTGAAGGTAGGCATCCTTTAAGTCCACTGTGGTCATGTACTGACCCTCTTGGATCATGGGAAGGATGGTTCGAATAGTTTCCATTTTGAATGATGGAACTCTTAGGAATTTGTTTAGGATTTTTAAGTCCAAGATTGGTCTGAAGGTTCCCTCTTTCTTGGGAACCACAAATAGATTTGAATAGAATCCTTGCCCGTGTTCCGTCCGCGGAACTGGGTGGATCACCCCCATTAGTAAGAGGTCTTGTACACAGCGTAGAAACGCCTCTTTCTTTATTTGGTTTGCTGATAACCTTGAAAGATGAAATCTCCCTCGTGGAGGAGAAGTTTTGAAGTCCAGGAGATATCCCTGAGATATGATCTCCAACGCCCAGGGATCCTGGACATCTCTTGCCCAAGCCTGGGCGAAGAGAGAAAGTCTGTCCCCCACTAGATCCGTTTCCGGATCGGGGGCCCTCACTTCATGCTGTCTTAGGGGCAGCAGCAGGTTTCTTGGCCTGCTTGCCCTTGTTCCAGGACTGGTTAACTTTCCAGCCCTGTCTGTAACGAGCAACAGCTCCTTCCTGTTTTGGAGCGGAGGAAGTTGATGCTGCTCCTGCCTTGAAGTTACGAAAGGCACGAAAATTAGACTGTTTGGCCTTAGATTTGGCCCTGTCCTGAGGTAGAGCATGGCCCTTACCTCCCGAAATGTCAGCTATAATTTCTTTCAAGCCGGGCCCGAATAAGGTCTGCCCTTTGAAAGGAATATTAAGCAATTTAGATTTAGAAGTCACGTCAGCTGACCAGGATTTAAGCCATAGCGCTCTGCGCGCTTGGATGGCGAATCCGGAGTTCTTAGCCATAAGTTTGGTTAAATGTACGACGGCATCAGAAACAAATGCGTTAGCTAGCTTAAGTGCTTTAAGCTTGTTCATAATTTCATCCAATGGAGCTGTGCGAATGGTCTCTTCCAGAGACTCAAACCAGAATGCCGCCGCAGCAGTGACAGGCGCAATGCATGCAAGGGGCTGTAAGATAAAACCTTGTTGAACAAACATTTTCTTAAGGTAACCCTCTAATTTCTTATCCATTGGATCTGAAAAGGCACAACTATCCTCCACCGGGATAGTGGTACGCTTAGCTAAAGTAGAAACTGCTCCCTCCACCTTAGGGACCGTCTGCCATAAGTCTCGTGTGGTGGCGTCTATAGGAAACATTTTCCTAAATATGGGAGGAGGGGAAAAAGACACACCAGGTCTATCCCACTCCTTGCTAATAATCTCTGTAAGCCTTTTAGGTATAGGAAAAACGTCAGTACACACCGGTACCGCATAGTATCTATCCAACCTACATAATTTTTCTGGAATTGCAACCGTGTTACAATCATTCAGAGCCGCTAATACCTCCCCTAGCAATATGCGGAGGTTCTCAAGCTTAAATTTAAAATTAGAAATCTCTGAATCCAGTCTCCCTGGATCAGATCCGTCACCCACAGAATGAAGCTCTCCGTCTTCATGTTCTGCAAACTGTGACGCAGTATCTGACATGGCTCTCACCTCATCCGCGCGCTCTGTCCTTAACCCAGAGCTATCGCGCTTGCCTCTTAATTCTGGCAATTTAGATAATACTTCTGTCATAACAGTAGCCATGTCTTGCAAAGTGATTTGTAAGGGCCTCCCTGATGTACTTGGCGCCACAAAATCACGCACCTCCTGAGCGGGAGGCGAAGGTACTGACACGTGAGGAGAGTTAGTCGGCATAACTTCCCCCTCGTTGTCTGGTGATAATTTCTTTACATGTAAAGATTGACTTTTATTTAAAGTAACATCAATGCAATTAGTACACAAATTTCTATTGGGCTCCACATTGGCCTTTAAACATAGTGAACAAAGAGATTCAGACATGTTTAAACAGACTAGCAATGACAGACTAGCAAGCTTGGAAATACTTTTCTAAATAAATTTACAAGCAATATAAAAAACGCTACTGTGCCTTTAAGAAGCACAAAAAGCTGTCACAGTTGAAATAACAATGAACCAAAATAGTTATAGCAACCAATTTTTCACAGTAAATGTATTAAGTTAGCAAAGGATTGCACCCACCAGCAAATGGATGATTAACCCCTTAATACCCAAAAACGGATAACAATTTAATAATTAACGTTTTTAACACAGTCAAAACACACTGTCACAGGTCTGCTGTGACTGATTACCTCCCTCAAAATGAATTTTGAAGACCCCTGAGCTCTCTAGAGACGATCTGGATCATGGAGGATGAAGTAGACAGATTGTGACTGAATTTTTACTGCGCAAAAAAGCGCTAAAATAGGCCCCTCCCACTCATATTACAACAGTGGGGAAGCTCAGATAACTGTTTCTATGCAGAAAACAAAGATGGCCATGTGGTAAAAATCATGCCCCAATAAGTTTTATCACCAAGTACCTCACAAAAAACGATTAACATGCCATTAAACGTTTTGAACATACATTTTGAAAGTTATGAAGTGTTATTAATAAGCCTGCTACCAGTCGCTTTTACTGCAGTTAAGGCTCATACATTATTTCAGTATTAACAGTATTTTCAGAGTCAATTCCATTCCTTAGAAAAATACATTCAGTGTACACACACTCATCAGCCTAATACCAGTCGCTATCACTGCATTTAAGGCTGAACTTACGTTACATTGGTATCAGCAGTATTTTCTCAGTCAATTCCATTCCTCAGAAAAATAATTTACTGCACATACCTCGTTTGCAGGGGGGCCCTGCATGCTATTCCTCTTTTCTGAAGTTACCTCACTCCTCAGATGAGAACAGCCAGTGGATCTTAGTTACGTCTGCTAAGATCATAGAAAACGCAGGCAGATTCTTCTTCTAATGCTGCCTGAGAACAAACAGCACACTCCGGTGCCATTTAAAATAACAAACTTTTGATTGAAGAAATAAACTAAGTTAAAAAACACCACAGACCTCTCACAGCGACCTATCTTTAGTTAGGCTGCAAGAGAATGACTGAATATGACATGTGAGGGGAGGAGCTATATAGCAGCTCTGCTTGGGTGATCCTCTTGCAGCTTCCTGTTAGGAAGAGATATATTCCATAAGTAATGGATGACCCGTGGACTGACTACACTTAACAAGAGAAATACATGTTTAATAAAATATTATTAAGTTGGATTAGTGCTAGAGACAAGGCGTGGGGTACCCCAATCTCTTTTTTAAAATGAACACGTGCAAACATAAATTCATCCTCAAATTTCTATATATGTGTTGTATTAGTTTGTGATTGATTAGCAAGGGTCCTTTTGTTCTATGGGGCAGGGAAATTAGTGAAAAGAAAAAAACATGAAAATGTATACTAAAACAACAGTGTGTATCAAAGTATGCAATCGTAGGTCGGATTCATATGCTTAGAGCTATTGGCCGCACAAAGAACGGTTGTTTCTGGCCTTGTTCCTAGACTGATGCGTTATTGGGCGTTGCTTTGGAGAGCCGTGGGGCTTTGCACCTGTCTGCCTTCCCTTTAATTGCTTAGCTATAGCTCTCGTAAGTGTCAGTATCACTCCTTTTGATACTGGGTTTTTGCCCATACGGTCTTCAAGATTGTTCTCTCTTTTCTCTCCTATGGTCCATCACGGAGTATACTATTATCAAGCAGTATCAAGCATTTTGAGACTCTAACCCACCTTATTTCCACCACTTGATTTTTCACATATCCTTGCATACTTTGATACACTGTTGTTTTACTATTTTGTTATATTTTAGTGTATACTGTTACAAAGTAATAAATGCTTTTGGTCTTTACATGAAAATGTATACTCATTTGACAAAATAAAGCTGCATTATGTATTGCATAATTATTTTAAGGTATTTGAGTTTAATGTCCCTTTAAGTATAAAGGGACAATGCTATTTAATGAAGCTATATACCTTTGTAACACACAAATCTGATTCAAGCAAATAAAACAGTTATGGAGTAAAGTATGCAAATTATTCTATTGAAAAAGGAAACATAATAACAAGGCAATGTGTATTTTACAGAGATATATCTCAATAGTACATTTCTCATTAAAGGGATACTAAACCCACATTTTTTTTTCTTTCACGATTCAGATAGAGCATGCAATTTTAAGCAATATTTTAATTTACTCCTATTATCAATATTTCTTCATTCTCTTGCCATCTTTATTTGAAAAAGCAGAAATGTAAGGTTAGGAGCCCCCAATCAGCAAGCAATACCCAGGTGCTGAATCTACAATAGGCCAGCTCTTAAGCTTATACATTCCTGCTTTTCCAAATAAATATAGCAAGAGAATGAAAAACATTTATAATAGGAGTATATTAGAAAGTTGCTTAAAATTGCATGCTGTATCTGAATCATAAAAGAAAAAAAAATGGGTTTAGTATCTCTTTAATGGAAAAATATTTTATCCATTTGTCAGAAAATACAATGCAGGACAGATATATATGTATTCATTTTGAAACCAAATACATTATGCCTTTTCCATTTTGTACAATAATATATACATTTATTTTCTGATATATAATGCAAAAAGGCACTTACCTCTTAGTTCCAAGCCGTGAGCCTCCTTGTCCAGTCCACCCACCAACACCAGCCCATCCAATCTCTTCAATCTATGTTAAAAGAGAACTCTCTTGATAAACATACAGAGGTGAAAAGACCGTATTACTGTACAGCACATTCAAATATAAAAGTCTATATTGTGTCGTGTTACAATATCGAGGTGTGTTAAAGGAAAATTATAGACCAATTTTCATTTAATTGCATGTAATAGAGACCACTATAAAGAATAATATGCACAGATACTGATCTAAAAATCCAGTATAAAACCATTTAAAAACTTAATTAGAAGCTCCCAGTTTAGCTCTGTTAAAAAGGTTACTGGAACACCCACTGCAAGTGGGAAATTGCAGACACTACTCCCTCCCCCTTCATTTGCATATGAAAAGACTATTTACACAAACAGGAGCAAGCTGGAGTAGGTATACATCAGTATTCTCCTAAAACTTTGGGGCTTGGTTAGGAGTCTGAAAATCAGCGCAATGTTATTTAAAAATAAGCAAAACTATACATTTTTTTTATAAACAAACAAACTGTATGGGCTATATAAAAAGATCATCTAGAAAACATTTATGCAAAGAAAAATCTAGTGTATAATGTCTCTTTCAATAAACATGAAACCCATATTTTTGCTTTGATGATTTAGAAAGTGCATGCAATTTTAAACAACTTTCTAATTCACTTCTATTATCTAATATGTTTCAGTCTCTTGATATCCTTTGCTGAAAAGCATATATAGATAGGCTCAGTAGCTTCTGATTGGTGGTTGTACATAGATGACTCGTGTGATTGGCTCGCCCATGTTCATTGCTATTTCATCAAAAAAGGATATCTGAAGAATGACGCAAATTAGATAATAGAAGTAAATTAAAAAGTTGTTTAAAATTGTAACCCCTATCTGAATCATGAAATATTTTTTTTGGGTTTAATGTCCCTTAAAAGTAACTAGGTTTTGTACTTTGATCCTATATGTTTACTTTGATCCTATATTTTTTTTTTTAAATATTCTTCATATATTTATATACAAATACATTTGCTTGGCTCCTAATTATATTTTTTCATTGGTTCCTTGATGTTTTTGCTGCCTATAAAAGTAAATAAACTTATTAAGCTCTGTTATATACTACAGTCGGAAAAGGAACAAAATCTGAGAGCCGTTTTGGAAAAATAAAGTTTAATATTTAATAGTGTTAATTTGTTCTGACAGGTGATCTTGCTTTTTGAGCTCCTCTCAGATTGTGTTCCTTTTCTGTCTCTAGTTTTATTTACGTTTTTTTTAGGGGGATAGTAGTCCTCTTAAATGTAGCGCCAAGAGATTTGTATTTTTTTCTGTTATAAACTACATACATCTTTATTATACTTTATTTTGTTAAATTCATTACATTTTTTTATTTAGAACTAATTTGGAATGACAATATTTTTGTTTTATTAAATTAGACAAAATATGATACTGTATCGAAAGTCCAGAGTCTGGTTGTGCAGAAGTGGAAGATCAGGGAATGTTCTAGCTCTGTAAATAGTTTTTGAAAATGCATTGTTATTCTTTTTCATTTGTTTTCCTGAGCTGCTCATTTCTTAATCTAGCAATAACTCATTTTAATTTATGTTTGAACAAAAGACTCTCTGGCTGGCAAATCTGTGTGATTTCATAGAAAACGGAGGTACCTGTCCTTTTGCAAGTCCCTCAAATCCATCATGTACTGCAAACATTCGGTGACCTTGTATAATGCCGATTCTCACTGTAGATCTCACAGCTGCATTCATCCCAGCTGCAGGTGCTCCAACATTCAGCACAGCAAGATTGTAGCCGCTCTAGAAGACATAAGAATAGGAGAATGTGCGCTGCTTAATACTTGTTAATAATACCAGTGAATGTGTCACCATAAAATATTGTTAAAGGGATATTGATGTACAAAGGTTAATCTATTTCTCTCCACTGGATATAACCCACTGATGTCGCTTTTTTTGTTTTTAATAAATAAATAAAATTTAAATCATACATATATATTAAATATTTGAGCTATTTTTGTAGCTTTTCAGAGAGCCAGTTGAACATGCCTCATATCTTGCTGGCTTCAAGGTTACAAAAGTTTGAGGATGCTATGTGGTAATAAGTAAATTCCTTCCCTATTTCAGCATCTGACATGCTTTAGGAAATACTGCTGTGAAAGATTATTATAAATTTTTTTTATTTTTACACTACCAAAACATAAAATAAAAATAAATTAGAAAACAATACAACCTAACTTGCCAAACATTAAACCTATTTAAGCAGATTTGAAATCAGCTGTTTAAAATAGTCCACATAATAACTAGCAAAGGCACACAGGTTCCAGCTACCAGTTGCCAGTAAACAGCCCCTTGAAACATACATTTTGACGAAAGATAAGAACCACAGGCCCAACAAGTGTGCTCAAAACTTATCTAGTATGTAGGACAGCCTTATGCGTATACCAGGTATTTTTGAGGCGTTGTTTGTCCTTACCACATCTAATGGAAGTTTATTCAATGAATCAACCACACTTTCTGAGAAGTTCTTCTGCAAATGACTCCTGAACTTACTACTCTTCAGCTCAGGGTTGCCGGCTGTCCTACACAAAACTACTGGACAATCTGACTGTGACTGGGAGCAATTGTAGGTGGGTTCACACAATGTTCCTCCAAAACCTCTAATTTAGCTTCTACTCTTGATCCCACAATGTATAATTTTTACAACTGAGCAGTCATTTTTATCCCTTAGCTGCCAATAACATATAAATTAGTAATTTTACCTCTTTGGCTAACAAACATAAACAAATGTGATTTTACCCCCTTGAATGCCCTTCACTTCTTTTTGCTCCATATTTGTAATTTATTTAGAATTAGGAGGCCTTTTTATATTTAGCTAATAACACTCAGGGACTTTAAAAAGCTGGACATTTAAGTGTCCAGTATTTTTGGGAAGATTTTATTTGACAGCCTGTTAAAATACTGGACTGTCAGGTTAAATACTGGACACCTGACAACTCTACTTCAGTCTGAGTTCATGACTCCTTGTTCTCAAATTGTTCTCTTCGTGAAAAACACTCACAGCCTCAGCTTTACTAAGCCCCTTAATATACTTGAAAGTTACTATCACATCACCTCTTTCCCTTCTCTCCTTTAAAATATATATATTTAGGTAATCAAGACTCTCCTGGTGAGTTATATTTTTTAAAACCAGGTACAACTTTAACATCCCTCATTTGAAAAGATTCTGGAGATATGGCCTCAAGAACTGCACACAATATTCAAGATGAGGCCAAACAAGTGATCTGTAAAGAGGCATAAGGACCTTACTATTTCTGCTGCAAATACCTCTGCCAATACAACCAAGCATTCTATTGGCCTTACTTGCTGCAATTCTACATTGTTTACCAACAAGACTGAAACATCTTTTAAAAACAGAACACAAACTATTGTCTTGTCTATAGGACCTTTAAAAGAAGAATGATTTTTTTAACTGAATCATAAAATGTTTGTATAATCTGAAAATAGGTGTATCTACTTTATCTACTACAAATGAATACATGGCATCAAACCTGAAATAAATAATACAGTTTCTGACCAGGAAAGACAAATAATTAGAAATTAGGCCAGAAAACAATGGAACAATGGGTGATCTACATCATTGTTTCTCAACCGTTGTCCTCAAGTACCCCCAACAAGCCAGGTTTTCATTATAGCTGAACAACTGCACAGGTGAAATAATGAGCTAATGGGTGAGAGCAGGTTGGCAACCATGGTGTTACTGATCATCTGATTACTTCACTTGTGCGCTGGTTCAGTTATAATAAAAACCTGGCCTGTTGTGGAGTACTTGAGGACTGTGGTTGAGAAAAGTGATTAAAGGGACAGTAAACACATTGTAATTACATGAATTATGTGTATAATTGAACATACTAGGTGAGTTTTAAAATGTTTACAATGCACATACCCTTGTTTGCTTCTATTGTTTTTCAATAGTCAAACTCCACCCACCACTTATTTGGAGGACTTTTTTTACTGAAGTATACACTGTTAACTATGGTGATTTTGTTAGCAAAGTTATCAGTATTCTGCTGGTTTTTTTAATCTTATCTCTACTGAAGGGGTAGGATACGTGGAAGGGTAGGACTTGTGAAACCAGCCATGTGCTCTTTCAGGTCTCAGAATTTTAAAACGTTTAGGAAAAAGTGCTCCTGTGAACACGAAACTAGTCAGGATGTTTGCCTGCCACATACCTTAATTTAAACTGTTCCAATACATTTTTGTTTTTATCAGCCCTTCTCCTTGGTGCCTTATTAGTGCGGCTGTTCCTTTTTCTTTGAAAAATAATGAAAGTATACATTTTATATTACAATGTCAAAATGATTACTGTCCCATTAAGTTACTTATTTGCTTTATCTGTTTGGTAAACAGACATGAAGGTATTATACTTTTTCTTCCTAAACCGATAGGCATATAAGCCCCTCACTGAGAAGCACCATAAATCTGTGTAGAAACAAAAATACAGAAAGATTGTGGTCATGAAACCTCCTTACGTCCTCAGGCAGTGGCTGGCAAAGTTCACATGAAAAGAAACAGAATGGGGTCCTATGACTCCAAATGACCTAACAGGAATCCATCCAATAGTTAAAAAAATGGAAAAACAGGGAAGCAGGATTCCCGAAAGATTTTTTTTTAAATGTCTGCTGATCAGCAACTGGACGACTACTAAACTAAATCACCTGTTTCATATCCTGTAGTGATGAACATAAAAGCAGTGTAGCTGATAAGGGTTTGCACAGATTACCCTTTGCCAGATCACTCAACTGTTAATCATATCGATAATTAATTTATGGAATGCAGTATATTATGCTGTGCTGTATACCGATTTACATAGTCTACATTTAAAAGCAAATGTACATATTTGCTATAAATCCATAAAAATACATTGCTTCATACCTTAGTGGAAGGAGGTCTTATATGAGCCAATGTTCTATAAACATTCCAGTTGTTTTCAAAACTCCTGAAAACAAGAAAACACAGTTACACTCAAAATCAGAGAACATGACACCAAGTTAAAGTCAGTTGGTCCCATTTAGTCTGAACCTTTATTACCTTGTCAAAATGTCAAAGCACCAGACAATAATTGCTCCCATTGTAGTGTATGCCTTGTTTAATATTATGTACTGTACAAATCCCCTATATAAATAGTTTACATACAGTGGGGCAAAAAAGTATTTAGTTAGCCACCAATTGTGCAAGTTCTCCCACTTAAGAAGATGAGAGAGGCCTGTAATTTTCATCATATGTATACCTCAACTATGAGAGACAAAATGTGGAAACAAATCCAGACAATCACATTGTCTGATTTGGAAAGAATTTATTTGCATATTATGGTGGAAAATAAGTATTTGGTCACCTGCAAACAAGCAAGATTTCTGTCTCTCACAGACCTGTATCTTCTTCTTTAAGAGGCTCCTCTGTCCTCCACTCATTACCTGTATTAATGGCACCTGTTTGAACTTGTTATCAGTATAAAAGACACCTGTCCACAACCTCAAACAGTCACACTCCAAACTCCACTATGGAGAAGACCAAAGAGCTGTCGAAGGACACCAGAAACAAAATTGTAGACCTGTACCAGGCTGGGAAGACTGAATCTGCAATAGGCAAGCAACTTGGTGTGAAGAAATCAACTGTCGGAGCAATAATTAGAAAATGAAAGACATACAAGACCACTGATAATCTCCCTCGATATGGGTCTCCACGCAAGATCTCACCCGTGGGGTCAAAATGATCACAAGAACGGTGAGCAAACATCCCAGAACCACACGGGGGGACCTAGTGAATGACCTGCAGAGAGCTGGGACCAACGTAACAAAGGCTACCATCAGTAACACACTACCCCGCCAGGGACTCAGATCCTGCAGTGCCAGACGTGTCTCCCTGCTTAAGCCAGTACATGTCTGGGCCCGTCTGAAGTATGCTAGAGAGCATTTGGATGATCCAGAAGCGGATTGGGAGAATGTCATATGGTCAGATGAAACCAAATTAGAACTGTTTGGTAGAAACACAACTCGTGTTTGGAGGAGAGAGAATGCTGAGTTGCAACCAAAGAACACCATACCTACTGTGAAGCATAGGGGTGGGGCAACATCATGCTTTGGGGCGATTTCTCTGCAAAGGGAACAGGACGACTGATCCGTGTACATGAAAGAATGAATGGGGCCATGTATTGTAAGATTTTGAGTGCAAACCTCCTTTCATCAGCAAGGGCATTGAAGATGAAACGTGGCTGGGTCTTTCAGCATGACAATGATCCCAAACACACCGCCCGGGCAACGAAGGCGTGGCTTCGTAAGAAGCATTTCAAGGTACTGGAGTGGCCTAGCCAGTCTCCAGATCTCAACCCCATAGAAAACCGTTGGAGGGAGTTGAAAGTTTGTGTTGCCCAGCGGCAGCCTCAAAACATCACTGCTCTAGAGGAGATCTGCATGCAGGAATGGGCCAACATACCAACAACAGTGTGTAACAACCTTGTGAAGACTTACAGAAAACGTTTGACCTCTGTCATTGCCAACAAAGGATATATAACAAAGTATTGAGATGAACTTTTGATATTGACCAAATACTTATTTTCCACCATAATATGCAAATAAATTCTTTCCAAATCAGACAATGTGATTGTCTGGATTTGTTTCCACATTTTGTCTCTCATAGTTGAGGTATACCTATGATGAAAATTACAGGCCTCTCTCATCTTCTTAAGTGGGAGAACTTGCACAATTGGTGGCTAACTAAATACTTTTTTGTCCCACTGTATATTGCAGTCTCAATACCTACATAAAGCTAATTAGATCATGTTATGAATTTTATGTGGTCTGAAACATGAGAAAAGCAAGGAGGTTACATACATTTAAAAGGTTTTATTTTCATTAAAGGGGGTATTTTGCTTGCTGTAGCAATCATTGCAGTACTAGATTTACAGAACTTTATCTTAATGTACAGGAATATTAAAAGTTTACTGACTTTCCAAACCACACACCTATTTCTGTTTGAAAAGAGACTATACTTTTTCCATTACAGTTAATCACCGGCTGCATTGGGCAGCTAAGTATATAGAACACAGATGATATGAAGTGTATTAAAAAATACAAGATTTAATGCAATGCTTGCTTTTAAAACTAAACACCTTTAACTAATAAGATCTTATTTTTAGGATTTACTTATATATTATAAAACAAAATTTATGCTTACCTGATAAATTTCTTTCTTTCTTGACACAGTGAGTCCACGGGATCATCAATTACTGTTGGGAATATCACTCCTGGCCAGCAGAAGGAGGCAAAGAGAGCCACAGCAGAGCTGTTAAGTATCACTTCCCTTCCCACAACCCCCCAGTCATTCGACCGAAGGAAAGGAGAGAAAGGAAATAACACAAGGTGCAGAGGTGCCTAAGGTTTATATAAAAAAAACCTGTCTGAAAAACAGGGAGGTCCATGGACTCACCGTGTCAAGAAAGAAAGAAATTTATCAGGTAAGCATACATTTTGTTTTCTTTCTTATGACACGGTGAGCCCATGGGATCATAAATTACTGTTGGGAATCAATACCCAAGCTAGAGGACACAGATGATTAGGGAGGGACAATATAGGTAACCTAAACAGAAGGCACCACCGCTTGAAGAACCTTTCTCCCAAAAGAAACCTCAGCCGAAGCAAAAATATCAAATTTGGAAAAAGTATGAAGAGAAGACCAAGTTGCAGACTTGCAAATTTGCTCTACAGGAGCCTCATGATTGAAAACCCAAAAAGAGGAAACAGCTCTGAGAAGGAGCCGTAATTCTCTTAGGAGGCTGCTAAAAGCCGTCTCATAAGCCAAATGAATAATACTTCTCAACCAGAGATAATGAGAAGTGTCAGAAACTTTCTGACCTCTACGTTTCCCAAAGAAACAGACCACTGGGACAGAAAGCTGCGATAGTCCATATTCATCTGCAGATAGAATATAAGAGCCCGCACAACATCCAAGTTGTGCAACAAACGTTCCTTATGAGAGGAAGGATTAGGACCGAAACAACTATAGGAAGGAAACATAACTAGTACTAGGAACCGCCTTATCGGTATGAAAGATAAGATAAGACGAATCATACTGCAAGCTGAGAGCTCTGAGACTCTCTGAACAGAAGAAATAGCAATAAAAAAACCTTCCAAGATAATAACTTAATATCTATGGAATGCAATGGCTCAAACAGAGCCTGCTGAAAAACAAGTTTATTGCTCCAAGGAGGGGCAACATATTTAAACACAGTCCTGAATCTGACCAAGGCCTGACAAAAAGATTGCACATCTGGCACGTCCACCAGATGCTTATGTGGCAAAATAGAAAATGTAGAAACTGACCCTCTAGGGTACAGACTGATAAACCCTTCTCCAAACCTTCCTGGAGAAAAGCCAAAATCATAGGAATCCTGACCCTACTCCAAGTGTAGCCCTTGAATTCCTAGATATATACGCCACACCTTATGGAAAATCTGTCTAGAAACAGACTTTCAAGTCTGAATCATGGTCATAAAGAAACCACGCATAGACAGAACTAAGCATTCAATATCAAAGCAGACAGGTTCAGAGAAACGAGATTGGGAAGAAAAAAGGAACACTGATCCGAAGTTCCTTCCTTAGAGACAGTCTTCAAAGTGGGAGATACAACATCTCCACTAGATCTGCAAACCAGACACTGCAAGGCCACGCAGGGACTAAGAAATCTGACCTTCATCAGAATCACTGACGCTCCCTCCTGAACCGAGTAATGACTCGTGGAAAAAGAACAAATGGAGGAAAAACAGGTATGCCAGCCTGAATCCCTCAGGGCCGTTAGGCCATCTATCAGAGTAGACTGAGGGTCTCTTGATCTTGAACCGTACTTTGGAAGTTTGGCATTCTGCCAAGACACATTCGAGCCACCTCCAGCACCCCCCATTTGAAGGTTAAGCAGGAAAATATCTCCGGATGGAGTTACTACTCCCCAAGATGAAAAATCTGTCTGCTCAGGAAATCTGCTTCCCAGAAGCACACTCCTGGAAAGGGTGGCCGATAGACAGCAATAGTGAGCTTCTGCCCACAGAACAATCCAAGCCATCTCCTATATGGCTAAGGAACTCGAAACTGCTACCTGATGGTTTGTAACTGTAACCACAGAAGTTATGTTGTCTGAGTGGAAACCAGGTTAAAGCCAAGCCATCAGAACATTTGGAAATCGTTCTCAACTCCAAATTTAGATGGGAAGAGCAGACTCCTCCCGAGTCCAAAGACCCTGCGCTTGTAAAGAGTCCCAGCCCAGCAGGCTGGTGTCCGTGAACACAATCACCCAGGAACATCTTTGATAACATGTGCCCTGAATCAGATGTTTCTTGAACAATCTTCTGAGACAGATCCGCAGGACCCCCGTTCCATTGACTGAGCATGCACAACTGCAGAGTTCCCAAATGGAATCGAGCAAAGGGAATAATGTCCATAGAAACTATCATCAGACCAGTTTGAACAGAAGGCTGAAGAGAAAGACCAGAGGAAAAAGTCTTAGATTTTCTGACCTCTGACAGAAACAATGCTCCCAGATAGGGTATCTATTATGGACCCTAGGAAAAAACTATCCTTGTCATTGGAGCAAGGGGACACCTTCCTGAGTTCACTTCCATCTGGGAACGAAAAACAAAACAAAAACAACAAGATTGCTTGTTGAAAGACGTCGCCTGAACCAATAACCAAGTACAGCGCTACAACAATTTCCCAAGACCTAATCACTGCTAAGAGAGCACCCAGAACCTAATAAATTATGGAAGCTGTGGCAAGGTCAAATGGAACACAAACTGAAAAGAATTGCTAGAAAAGCAAATCCCAGAAACTTTATATGATTCCAGAAAATGGAAACATGAAAATACTTAGTTTTCAGGTTTATGGTCTTCATAAAATGACCCTCTTGAACTAATGAAGGACGGTACTCTAAGAACTTTTTCTAGACACTGTAGGTCCAGAAAAAAAGGAAGTTCCCAATACTAGGGAACCAAGTCCATATTGAATAGAACCTTAGGCCCTATTCCTGTACAGAAGGTGGAACCACATTCCCAGGGAAGAAAATTTCCATACGCAATTCAAAAAATGCCTCTCTCTTATCCGATCAGCAGATAGGCTTGAGAGGTAGGACCTGCCTCTGGGAGGAAGGTATTGAAAACCACTCAGAAACCTTGAGACACTATGGTCACAGCATATTCTCTGAAGGAAGCAGAGAAAAAGAGCTTCCCCACTTGGTCTGATTCCAGAGCGGGGAAAACACTTCAAACTGAGCTATACTGTACTCAGCTGCAGGTTGTTACTCTGACCCTTAGGTCTATTCTTCTTGACTATAGGTAGAAAAGACCCTTTTCCACACGAAAATCTGAAATATTTTTGACAGACCAGGAACAAAAACAAGGTCTTACCCTTGTAAGGAAACACTAGAAGTTTGAGCTGAGAGGGAATCCTCAAACTACTATAGTCAACACGCCCTGCGGGCTAGAATAGCGAAACCAGAACCTGGTTCTCAGCTTAAAAAATGGAAGAATCAGGAAGAAAAGAATTGGTTAGCTCAAAAGCCTTGATTCTGTCCTGAAACTCCTCCAAGGAGGTCGCTACCATGATCCTAAAAAGGACAGCTATACCTGACAGGGATCAAAGTTTCTTTAGTCAGATTAGAATTAGCTCTGTCTACTACAGGCACTGTAAGAATCATTAATGGAGTCAGCGGCAGGAAAACATAATCTTACAAACAGGAGACAGGTAAAGTTATCCCTGGCTTCTCTTGCTCCTGTGCAAAAAGAAAACTCCATTGCCCAGCTTGGAGCAGAACACTCTTTCACTGAGGAAAGAAAATCGTAGTAACTAAGGAGATTACTAGATATCCCAGTGTAGACAACGACAGAGTCCTCAAACAATACACAGAGGAGTTCAAGCTGAATTTGAAGGATACTACTTCAGCATCAGATGAAGGAATTATACTGTACAATCTGAGATTTTACTCTCAGAGGCTACAGACATATCGTCCTCATCAGCACCAATGAGGTAGGCCAATCTGAGTAGCAGCAGGTGAAACAGAAACCCTACTATCTGAATCTCTAAATCTTCCTCTTGAGATTTCCCTTTAGTAAAGGAAAAGCAGATCATGCCGCAGATAATAACTGGGCTCCAATTTCTGCCAGCAAGAAAACTCCACCAGGAGATAACGAGGAACCGCAGGGCATTGCATGTGACACCATAGAGGCTTGAGACGGTTAGGGAGAATACTGTGGCACTGCCGGAAAGCCTCATCCTAAGAGACAATAGGCTCAAGGGTAAACACTCTAACAAATGTCCAGTACAGAATTGTATACCGAAACAATTTGTGCAAACCAGCATGATACAAAAAAATACACACACCCATGCTGGCAGACAAATAAACAAAACCCTGATACAGCCCCCAAAAGGGACTAAACCCACCAGGAAGCTGAATCTAGAAAAAAATTGAAAATAACATTTTTACATTTAAAGTAGTACTGTCTCTTTAAATGGAATCCGTTTTGTCGCTTAATACTCCGAGAGAAAAACACAACATACTGGCCCTTTAATTAGACTAACTAATAACGGAGCTAAATATTCCCCCTCTTCTCCCACTTCAACGATAGTCCGTTAGCAAAAAAAGTCATTAGAAAAATAAAACGGACAGGATATGTAACCAATGTATCCTATAGGAGGCACTCAACCCAAATAAGCATTAATGGAAACAATATATGCAGTAAATGGGATAATATCTACACAGATGTAATGAAATAATACAATTATCAAACAAAAGTCCCAATTTCCCAATCACCCAGATTGAAAGGGTTGGTAATAGTAGACAGCAATAAAAACAAGACGGCTTGCTACACATAACAGCCGTAACAGCTCTAAACAGCAAACTACATGCTGTATTTACATACGGACGCGGTCGATGCCGCTCTGGAGAAGAAGAGGGAGGAGCTGACCAGGCTGTGAGAAGCTGCAACATTAATCTAAAGCGTGCGCTTCCCAGCCGAAAAAGAAATACATAAGAACCACAAGCCGCAATGAAGCAAAATATTCCCCCTCTTGCAGTGCGAAATTGCGCTAAAAGGAAAACACATTAATGCACCCTAAATAAAGGTACCGATGCAGAGCTCTACCTCACAAGACCCTTAGGCTAAGGAGGGAGATAACATTAACGGAGTCTTCTCTTCCGGATATAAAATAAACCAGAATCCGGCTCAGAAAGAACAAATGCTCCACAAGGGAAAATTAATAACCAGATGTATATTTTGTGCCTTGAATAAACTAAAGCCCAATAAGAAATTAACCCCTTCCTTTCATGAAGGGAGTTTACAGTCTCTTGTCACATGCCTAACAGTGCCTGCATTCTGCCTTAACAATCCCCACTCAGGATTATGTGAAGACCCATCAATAAATTCCAGAGAGCCCAATATATTTTCAATGACTCTAAAGTGCCAGCCTCCGAGCCCCAGAAGACAAAAGGCACATACCTGCATCTAGCTGTCCGGCAGGGGGACCGCTCTCACACAACGTGGAAGGACGCCAACTCCTTACAGAGGTCTGTGAAAAAAAGAAAGACAGAGTAAACCTACTCAGGCTTTCTATACTAGGGCAGCAAACATGTCAGGAAAACTCAGTAAGGCCCACCTCACAAGTATCTAACTGCTTTAAAGCCATAACTGCCCTACTGAAGAGACTAACGTGGAGTACGGCTAGACCTAATCTTGAGAGTAAAAGTCAGAGCAAACCTGCTATGGCTTTCAAAAACTAAATTTATGTTTACGTGATAAATGTATTTATTTCTTGACACGGTGAGTCCACGGATCATCTCTAATTACTATTGGGAATATCATTCCTGGCCAGCAGGAGGAGGCAAAGAGCACCACGGCAAAGCTGTTAAATATCACCTCCCTTCCCTCCAACCTCAGTCATTTGACCGAAGTAAAAAAGAGAGAAAGGAAGTAACAAGGTGCCTGAGGTTTATAATACGACCAAAAACCTGTCTACATAAAACAGGGCGGGACGTGGACTCACTGTGTCAAAAAAGAAATACATTTATCAGGTAAGCATAAATTTTGTTTTCTTTCTAATGACACGGTGAGTCCAATGATCATCTCTAATTAGTATTGGGAATCAATACCCAAGCTAGAGGACACAGATAATAAGGGAGGGACAAGACAGGGAACCTAAACGGAAGGCACCACTGCTTGAAGAACCTTTCTCCCAAAAGAAGCCCCAGCCTAGGCAAAAGTATCAAATTTATAGAATTTTGAAAAAGTGTGTAGAGAGGACCAAGTTGCAGCCTTGCAAATCTGTTCAACAGAAGCTTCATTTTTGAATGCCCAGGAAGAGAAAACAGCCCTCATAGAATGAGCCGTGACTCTCTCAGGAGGCTGC
Source organism: Bombina bombina (assembly GCF_027579735.1). Classification (NCBI taxonomy): domain Eukaryota; kingdom Metazoa; phylum Chordata; class Amphibia; order Anura; family Bombinatoridae; genus Bombina; species Bombina bombina. Next base: position 1,035,436,734 of record NC_069501.1, read on the forward strand.
TGTCCAGCAGTTTCATAGGCCAAGCGAATAATACTCTTCAGCTACAAAGAAAGAGAAGTAGCCGTAGCTTTCTGCCCTTTACGTTTCCAAGAGAAAACTACAAACAGAGCAGAAGACTGGAGAAAATCCTTAGTCGCCTGTAGATAGAATTTCAACGCACGCACCACGTCTAGATTGTGCAGCAGACGTTCCTTATGAGAAGAAGGGTAAGGACACAAAGAAGGAACAACAATCTCCTGATTAATGTTCCTATCCGAAACCACTTTAGGGAGAAACCCTAACTTAGTACGCAAAACTATCTTATCCGAATGAAAAATAAGGTAAGGAGATTAAAACTGCAACGCCGAGAGCTCTGAGACTCTACGAGCAGGCGAAATAGCAACAAGAAACAAAACCTTCCAAGATAAAAATTTAATATCTAAGGAATGCATAGGCTCAAATGGAGCCTCCTGAAGAACCTTAAGAACCAGGTTAAGACTCCAGGGAGGAGTAACAGGTTTGAACACAGGCCTGATTCTGACCAAGGCCTGACAGAATGATTGCACGTCTGGTACATCCGCCAGACGTTTATGTAACAAAATAGACAAGGCAGATATTTAACCTTTCAAGGAACTGCCGGATAAACCCTTCTCAAAACCTTCTTGGAGAAAGGCCAGAAGTCTAGGAATCCGAACTCTACTCCACGAATAGCCTCTGGATTCACACCAATACAGATATTTACAGCCATATCTTGTAGTAAATCTTCCTGGTAACAGGCTTACGAGCCTGAATCATGGTCCCCGCTTAGATAAGATTAAGCATTCAATCTCCAAGCAGTCAGCTTCAGAGAAACGAGATTTGGATGAAGGAAGGACCCCTGAAGAAGGTCTTTCCTCAGAGGGAGTCTCCAAGGAGGGGAGGATGACATCCCCACTAGGTCTGCATACCATATCCTGCGAGGCCATGCCCGTGCAATGAGGATCACCGACGCCCTCTCCTGTTTGATTTCGAGCAATGCCCCAAGGAAGGAGAGCGAACGGAGGGAATAGATATGCTAGACGGAAATTCCAAGGGACCGCCAGAGCATCTATCATTACAGCCTGAGGATCCCTCGACCTCGACCCGTACCTCGGGAGCTTGGCATTCTGACGAGATGCCATGAGATCCAGATCCGGCTGTCCCCATTTGAGAACCAAGTTGGAAAACACTTCCGGATGGAGTTCCCACTCCCCTGGGATAAAATCCGCCGCCCATTTGTCCACTCCTAGAATGTGGATCGCAGATAGACAGTTGTCTCCGCCCACTGAATAATCTTGGCTACCTTTGTCATGGCCAAGGAACTCCGAGTTCCTCCCTGATGGTTGATGTAAGCCACTGAGGTTATGTTATCCGACTGGAACCTGATAAACTGGGCTGAAGCTAGCTGAGGCCAGGCCAGAAGAGCATTGAAGATTGCCCTCAGCTCTAGAATGTTTATGGGGAGAGCAGACTCCTCCCGAGTCCATGTCCCCTGAGCCTTTAGTGAGCCCCAGACTGCTCCCAATCCCAGCAGGCTGGCGTCCGTTGTCACAATCACCCAGGTGGGTCTGCGGAAGCAGGTTCCCTGATAGAGATGCTTCTGAGACAACCACCATGGAAGAGAATCTCTTGTCGCCTGATCCAGATGTAACCGCAGAGACAGATCCGCATAATCCCCGTTCCATTGCCTGAGCATGCATAACTGCAGAGGTCTGAGGTGGAAACGGGCAAACGGAATAATGTCCATGGCAACTGCCATCAGACCGATCACCTCCATACATTGAGCCACTGACGGCAGAGGAGAGGACTGAAGGCCCTGACAAGAGTCTAAGATTTTTGATTTTCTGACCTCTGTCAGAAATATTTTGACAGGGAATCTATTATGGTTCCCAAGAACACTACCCTTGTAGCTGGAATTAAGGAACTCTTTCCCAAATTCACCTTCCATCTGTGGGAACGCAGAAAGGATAACAACATCTCCGTGTGGGAGTTCGCTTGTTGAAAGGATGGCGCCTGAACCAGAATGTCGTCCAGATAAGGCGCCACAGCAATGCCCCGCAACCGGAGCAGTGCCAACAGGGATCCCAGGACCTTTGAAATTTTTTTAGGAGCTGTGGCAAGGCCGAATGGAAGAGTCACAAACTGGAAGTGTTTGTCTAGAAATGCGAACCTCAGAAACCTGTGATGATCCCTGTGAATGGGAACATGCAGGTATGCATCCTTTAAATCCACTGTTGTCATGAATTGACCCTCTTGAACCAAGGGAAGAATGGAACGAATAGTTTCCATCTTGAAGGACAGTACTCTGAGGAACTTCCCTCTTTTTTGAGAACCACGAACAGATTGGAGTAAAATCCCAGACCCTGTTCCTGCATTGGAACAGGAACTATCACTCCCAGGTCAGAAAGGTCCCGAACACAGTGTAACAACTCCTCTCTTTTTATGTGGTCTACAGATAATCTTGAGAGCAGAAACCTGCTCCTGGAAGGAAAGGTCTTGAACTCTAGTTTGTATCCCTGGGACACAATGTTCACCGCCCAGGGATCCTGAACATCCCGAACCCAAGCCTGACCAAAGAAGGAAAGTCTGCCCCCCACAAGATCCGATCCCGGATCGGGGGCAGACCCTTCGTGCTGACTTTGAGTAATTAGCGGGCTTCTTAGATTGCTTTCCCTTGTTCCAAGACTGGTTGGACCTCCAGGAAGGCTTGGACTGTTCCTGCTTGGTAGAGGGAGAGGAAGGCTTACCCTTGAAGTTTCGAAAGGAACGAAAATTACTCTGACGTCCCTTCTGCTTATTCCTCTTATCCTGAGGGAGGAAATGACCCTTTTCTCCCGCAAGGTCTTACCCTTGTAGGGAATCACCAAAAGCTTAGACTTAGACAAAACATCCGCAGACCAGGATTTCAACCATAAGGCTCTGCGGGCCAGTACGGCAAACCCAGAAATCTTTGCTCTCAGCTTAATAACCTGTAGGGAAGCATCCGTAATAAAATAATTAGCCAACTTAAGGGCCTTGATCCTATCCTGGATCTCTTCAAGGGGAGTGTCTGTTTGAATAGAATCAGACAACGCATCAAACCAGTATGCTGCCGCACTAGTGACGGTAGCAATACACACCGCAGGTTGCCATTGTAAACCCTGGTGAACATACATTTTTTTGAGCAATTCCTCCAACTTCTTATCCATAGGATCCTTAAAGGAACAACTATCCTCTATGGGAATAGTGGTTCTCTTAGCCAAAGTGGAAATTGCCCCTTCCACCTTGGGGACTGTCTGCCAAGACTCCTTGACAGAGTCAGCAATAGGAAACATCTTTTTAAAAAATAGGGAGAAAAAGGTATACCAGGTCTCTCCCATTCCTTAGCAATAATCTCTGTAGCCCGATCTGGTACAGGGAAAACCTCCACCATGGAAAGTACATCAAAATACTTGTTTAGCTTGCTAGACTTCTTAGGATTGACTATGACCGTAGAGTCGGAGTCGTCCAAGGTAGCCAAAACCTCCTAAAGTAACAAACGGAGGTGTTCTAGCTTAAACCTGAAGGATACAACTTCAACATCAGAAGAAGGAATTACACTGTCTGAGTCTGAGATTTCACCCTCAGATGCTACCGAAGTATCTTCCTCCTCAGACTTCTGGGAGGGAACATTCGGAATAGCCACGACTGCGTCAGAAACCTTACTTACTTATTCTTTACATTTCCCCTTGCGCTTTCCCTGCAGCATAGGAAAAGCAGACAGCGCATCAGATACCGCAGGAGATATGAGGGTAGTGATGTCTTGCCGTGTAACTCCAGGCAGAGCTTGAGAGGAATCGCAGGGCACTGCATGTGTGGACGATAAAATTTGGGACACTTGAGGAGAAAGCTGCGGCATATCTTGAAATTTTTAGGAGACTCCTGAACAGCATCCGCCCTAGACAATGTTGGCTCAGAATCAAAAAGGTTATCCCTGTAATTCAATGTTCTCTCAATACATGAGAAACAGAAAGGGATTGGTGGTTCCACGTTAGCATCAAAACAAAGTACAAGTAACATTTTGCAGAGCCTCCTGGTCCATCTTTACCCAGAATTGAATAAATTAAAAATAAAAGTACTTAATTATTAATCAAAAGTTCACACAAAAAAAAGTTACTGTCCCTTTAAATATAAAATGAAACTGCTTTATTTTTACAGCAAAAATATGAAAAAGTTGTTATTAAACACCCTGGACAGCGCAACCAAATTTCTCCCCTCCGGAACACAGGAATTGAAGAGAAAAGGCGCGCAATAGAAACCTTAGCGCCTCAGCTAGCCCCGCCCATCGTGGGCGTAACAAAATTAACCTCCCGGTCGGCATGATTATCACTGAGGTAAAAACCGCCGGGAGCAAGTAAAACACACACCACCTCTTAACATATTGACTGAGCCTATCTCCTCGTCCCCAGTGCCTGCAACCACTGCCTAATATAAGCCCCTTAACTTGCTAGGAGCCATATATCTAGTGTCCCATCAAAATAAAATATTAAAGTGCCATCCTTTTCCTGTATACTGTTCAGAAAATAAAAATAGCACTTACCTCAATGAATTCTGCCAGGCAGCAGGGCAGCTCACTAGGTTTGAGAGGCATGCTCCCTCATATGGACCTGTGGAAAAAAGACAAAGACTGAGTAATCTTACAGCGAGGATTGTACCCCGCAAGTTCCCATTGCTTAAAAGCCACCACTGCTCTACTGAAGAGACTGACATGGACTACCAGTACACACCAGGAGAAAAGCAGAACAAACTTGCACTGCTGAAAAATAATAAAATCTTGATTGAAGAATCTTCTTCTAGACACCTAAACTTTACCACCTCCTTGCTCTTAACGTAGGCAAAGAGAATGACTGGGGTTGGAGGGAAGGGAGGTGATATTTAACAGCTTTACTGTGGTGCTCTTTGCCTCCTCCTGCTGGTCAGGAGTGATATTCCCAATAGTAATTAGAGATGATCCGTGGACTCACAGTGTCATTAGAAAAAAATAATAAAATCTTGATTGAAGTGAAATAAATCCATTCTTCTTCAGACACCAAAAACTTCACCTCTTCCTTATGCTGAAGGCAAAGAGAATGACTGGGGGTTGTGGGAAGGGAAGTGATACTTAACAGCTTTGCTGTGGTGCTCTTTGCCTCCTCCTGCTGGCCAGGAGTGATATTCCCTACAGTAATTGATGATCCTGTGGACTCACCGTGTCATAAGAAAAAAATATAAATTCTTTAGGACATACCTTATCTCTTCTGAATCATTATGTAATGTACACTTAAAGGGACAGTCTACTCCAGAATATTTATTGTTTAAAAAGATAGATAATCCCTTTATTCCCCAGTTTTGCATAGCCAACTTTTTACCTCTGTGATTACCTTGTATCTAAGCTTCTGCAAACTGCCCCCTTATCTGAGTACTATTTAAAGACATGCATTTTAGCCAGTCAGTGCGGACTTATTCGTAACTCCACAGGAGTGAGCACGGTGTTATCTATAGGACACACATTAACTAGCACTGTCTTGCTGTGAACAGCTAATAAATGCACTTACATAAATGTGGCCTTCAGGGAATGGGTAGTAAAGGCATTATCTATCTTTTTACACAATAATTTTTTTTTATTAGACTGTCCCTTTAAGTTTTTTAAAAAAAAATACTTTGTTCTAATTTATGAAAAATGCCAGTACTTTATTATTAATAATAAATCTTTACAGCATACTATAATTCTTGTTACAGAACTGTTTTCTAAGGCATTTACCTTCCTCTTAATTTAAGAGCATCATTAAAGCGCTTCTCATTCATCGCCTGTGTGACATCCTTGGTCTGAAAAAAAAAAAAAAGTCTTATCAAATACAATCTCACCATAAACACAGCAGCTACCTATAGGAAAACAATTAAAAAGCAACACAGAAAACTATTTTGAAGTTGCTTTAAACAACATAAATTATGCTTACCTGCTAATTTCCTTTTCTTCAGATGGAAAGAGTCCACAGCTGCATTCATTACTTTTGGAAATTAAGAACCTGGCCACCAGGAGGAGGCAAAGACACCCCATCCAAAGGCTTAAATACTCCTCCCACTCCTCTCATTCCCCAGTCATTCTGCCGAGGAACAAGGAACGGTAGAAGAAATATCAGGGTGAAAAATGTGCCAGAAGAATAAAAATACGGACGCGCCACATAAAAAATACGGGTGGGGAGCTGTGGACTCTTTCCATCTGAAGAAAAGAAAATGATAAGGTAAGCATAATTTATGTTTTTCTTCATAAATGGAAAGAGTCCACAGCTGCATTCGTTACTTTTGGGAAAACAATACCCAAGCTATAGAGGACACTGAATGCCAAGATGGGAGGGTACAAGAGGCGGCCCATTCTGAGGGCACCAGGCCTGAAACCACTACCCAACAAAACCCCGCTTTGTCCAAAGCCGAGAACATTGAAAGGAAAAAGCCCCAAGGACACTGACCCGCAGATAGTCTGGAAGCCTAGCTAGAGACAGCAAAATCAGACTCAACTGAGACAACAGTACTCCAGGAGACACCGTCGCCCAGGGGTCGGCCCCCAACCACACACCCCTTACTAGCGAAGGGAACACCAGTCCAAAACTCCCAAAGGGACAGAGCAAGAAAGGAGAAAGGAGATCGAACGGACACCACAAAATTCCATAAAGGAAGACCCCTAGAACGAGCATAGCTCATAAAGACCCAATGGGTCCAAAACTAATAAGGGGAGGCAACGCCCAGACCAACATTACACAAGGTCTAGGACCAGGCATTCAAACAGCGATTTCTACTCTCCATGTCGAGTGGAAGCACTGAAATGACAACTGAAGACCTATCCTCAAGTCGTCACCACTTAGAATACTGAGGTATTCAACACAAACACATGTAACAGACCCAGACGGGATAAACACCCGAGTCAGAAAACTTTACTAAGAAGTAAAATTCGGCTAACATGATATCGGATTGTAAAAACTCCAAGACAGAGGGCACCTTCTAGGCAATCCCAGCCGCCAGACCGACACATAAGTCCCAAAGGGGAGAAGTATAGAACCTCAACTAAGAAGTATAGAACCTCAACTAGGCCTATTACACAAAGCAGCCAGATCCTTGCACACATATGGGTAGGTTAAGGGTAAGTGCCAAAAAAATGTACCGCCAATACTCTAAGCTAAAGGATTGGCGGTACGTTTTTTTGGCACTTACCCTTAACCTACCCATATGTGTGCAAGGATCTGGCTGCTTTGTATTCGTTTTTTGTTGAGGGAAGGAGGTGAAGTTCCCTGTATGTGAAGTTCCCTGTATATCCCCTTTTGCACCTGTCGGACCGGAACTATTGCTCTAGCTACAGCTCCCGTGGGAGCGCTGAAGAAGTGACACAGAGCGGTGCTACAGAGGCAGTGGAGACGCAGCGCGGCACACAGAGAACGAAACCGCATACATACTGAACGCTTACCAACGGACTTTGGAATAGGCCTATTACACCCCTGCAAAACAAGGGAATACCACGAGGACAAGGTCACTCGATCAAAAGCTAGTCTCCACCTCACCTTACGAGACAGAGGAGTACCTGAAACCAAGGATTCAGAGCATTCCCAGATCCAGAAAAAAATCCTAAGCAGAGTCAAAAAGAACTCACGAAGGGAAATACAGGTCCCCAAAGGAGACCCAACTCACATGGACAAACGGACAAAATCCAAAGGGTCTCAAGAAGAGAGCAATCCTCTCCCGAAGGGAAACCCAGGGCCCCATAAGGAGACCTAACCCACATGGGGAAGTCCACAGGTCTCACTGACCAGAGTACACCGGAAAAGGACAATTCCTAGAGCCTCCGAAAGGCCAACCCGCCTTAAACCAGAGGTAAGGAGGTGCTAAACCTACAATCCTCCCACATGAGGAAGAATATTCTAGGTCCCGAGAGACTCAGAAGCAAAATGAGTTAAGAAGGAGGTGCTAAACCTACAATCCTCCCACATGAGGAAGAATATTCTAGGTCCCGAGAGACTCAGAAGCAAAATGAGTGACCAGTCATAGCTCATAAAGACCCAATGGGTCCAAAACTAATAAGGGGAGGCAATGCCCAGACCAACATTACACAAGGTCTAGGACCAGGCATTCAAACAGCGATTTCTACTCTCCATGTCGAGTGGAAGCACTGAAATGACAACTGAAGACCTATCCTCAAGTCGTCACCACTTAGAATACTGAGGTATTCAACACAAACACATGTAACAGACCCAGACGGGATAAACACCCGAGTCAGAAAACTTTACTAAGAAGTAAAATTCGGCTAACATGATATCGGATTGTAAAAACTCCAAGACAGAGGGCACCTTCTAGGCAATCCCAGCCGCCAGACCGACACATAAGTCCCAAAGGGGAGAAGTATAGAACCTCAACTAAGAAGCTAGTCTCCACCTCACCTTACGAGACAGAGGAGTACCTGAAACCAAGGATTCAGAGCATTCCCAGATCCAGAAAAAAATCCTAAGCAGAGTCAAAAAGAACTCACGAAGGGAAATACAGGTCCCCAAAGGAGACCCAACTCACATGGACAAACGGACAAAATCCAAAGGGTCTCAAGAAGAGAGCAATCCTCTCCCGAAGGGAAACCCAGGGCCCCATAAGGAGACCTAACCCACATGGGGAAGTCCACAGGTCTCACTGACCAGAGTACACCGGAAAAGGACAATTCCTAGAGCCTCCGAAAGGCCAACCCGCCTTAAACCAGAGGTAAGGAGGTGCTAAACCTACAATCCTCCCACATGAGGAAGAATATTCTAGGTCCCGAGAGACTCAGAAGCAAAATGAGTTAAGAAGGAGGTGCTAAACCTACAATCCTCCCACATGAGGAAGAATATTCTAGGTCCCGAGAGACTCAGAAGCAAAATGAGTGACCAGTCATAGCTCATAAAGACCCAATGGGTCCAAAACTAATAAGGGGAGGCAATGCCCAGACCAACATTACACAAGGTCTAGGACCAGGCATTCAAACAGCGATTTCTACTCTCCATGTCGAGTGGAAGCACTGAAATGACAACTGAAGACCTATCCTCAAGTCGTCACCACTTAGAATACTGAGGTATTCAACACAAACACATGTAACAGACCCAGACGGGATAAACACCCGAGTCAGAAAACTTTACTAAGAAGTAAAATTCGGCTAACATGATATCGGATTGTAAAAACTCCAAGACAGAGGGCACCTTCTAGGCAATCCCAGCCGCCAGACCGACACATAAGTCCCAAAGGGGAGAAGTATAGAACCTCAACTAAGAAGCTAGTCTCCACCTCACCTTACGAGACAGAGGAGTACCTGAAACCAAGGATTCAGAGCATTCCCAGATCCAGAAAAAAATCCTAAGCAGAGTCAAAAAGAACTCACGAAGGGAAATACAGGTCCCCAAAGGAGACCCAACTCACATGGACAAACGGACAAAATCCAAAGGGTCTCAAGAAGAGAGCAATCCTCTCCCGAAGGGAAACCCAGGGCCCCATAAGGAGACCTAACCCACATGGGGAAGTCCACAGGTCTCACTGACCAGAGTACACCGGAAAAGGACAATTCCTAGAGCCTCCGAAAGGCCAACCCGCCTTAAACCAGAGGTAAGGAGGTGCTAAACCTACAATCCTCCCACATGAGGAAGAATATTCTAGGTCCCGAGAGACTCAGAAGCAAAATGAGTGACCAGTCAACCAACTTGAAGGCTCAATAAGGACTGAAACAATCCTTCCAGCCTCACGGACCCACGAGTCCTTGTTAGAATGCTTAGCTGAAACTTGTAAAATAAAAACAAGAAACACAAATAATAAGGTAAGCACTCGGCGCCTCGACCGGACCAGCCAGGTCGAACAGGCACCACGTGTCGGAACAGGCCCCGAGAAATAAGATCTAAACCCAAGCAGGACCAGCCTGCAACAGGGCCGTAATTGTCAAGCTGCCTAAATCCTCCCTCAGAGGGGAAGCAAATAACAGACAGAAATAGGACTAACATGTCCCTTAACAACTTCCGCAGAAGTAAACAGCAAGAATCAATACCAGAGATAGTTACCGAAGGAAACATATAATCAAAATAAAAGTCATCCTAACTGGATAAAATAAAATATAAGACAGCCCATAGGCAAACGCCTAAGAAGAAACAGGCATACCTGCAGGACCAGCCAAACGGAACCCTGATCTTCCAACAAAAACTGGGAAGGATCTCAACAACCGACATTCAGGAGATTACGCCATCCCCACATGTCTAATGAGGTGAACCATTCGAAGAAGAATACTGCGGATTCTCGTATCCGTTAAGGATAGGATCCTCTAATAACTCAAAAACGTGTCTGAGTAAAACGTGAAGGCGCGCTACTCTGTAACGAAAGGCACAACACTCAGGGACAGCTACACCCACAGGGAACTGTAAAGGCCCACCCAAGGCCGGGAGACCCGGGGCAATCGGGCACGAACACAAACGCAAATAAATGCCTGGGCTTTGCGGACGCATAATCGCCAAAATTATGTGAAAGCTAAAACGAACTGCAACCTCCGGGGGGAACAAGCAGCCCTGCAAGGAGGGATAAACAAGGAGGGATAAACATAATCCCTCCTTGATATTAACCATCGATTCCAAGAACCAAAGGAGCCTCACTGAGGCCCTATCCTTTATACTTAATAAGTCCTGCAGGATAGTACCTTACAGGAATCAAAGAAGATACAGTACATTCAGATGAAGTAACATGAAACAATCTTACTGGAATCTACGCTGTGGAACAGGAACATGGCCCTTCCAGTGTGACAAATATTAGCAGCGCCTCCTCCATGGACTTGAGAGAAGAAAGCAGGCAGTAAAGCGAAGTTCGACAACGCCGATTGCTTTTGAAGCTGTTAAAATGAGACGGGGTGGTTTCGCAGAAAGACTCTTCCTGCATCTCCGGACTCTAACTTTCATCCAGGCTCTCACTGAGAGGCTGACAGGATTACTTTAAACTCCTGTCCCATGTTGAAGAGTACTACTCTCCATAAGAGACAAAACAAACGTCTGACACTTCTCTGCCAACCTCCTGGGACGAAAGGCAAAGAATGACGGGGATGAGGGGAGTGGGAGGAGTTTTTAAGCCTTTGGGGGCCAGGTTCTTAATTCCCAAAAGTAATGAATCATTTTATTGTGAAAGTAGACTTGCAGACAAAACAAAAAGTATTCATTCAGTAATTTATAAAAACGTACAGCTTTCTGGCCTGATTGTAAATTATTGTACATTTTAAAAAAATATATATTTTCTTCATCTGTAATATTTTTTTCTTTTATATTGGATACCTTGAAAAATATTGTATTATTTGTAACCTTCCCCTACACCCTCCAGACAATTTTTGTCCTGTTTTCATTCCCTACTTATCTCCAGTTTGGATAACAAAATCTCTTTAAAATAAAAAAATGTATTTCTTCCTACTGTTTTATTACAGAGAAGAACCTGATAAGGCTTTCCTTTGTCTCTATTACTTTTTATTTTTGCTTTAGAACCTTTAGCTGTTAGACTTAGGAAGTCTTTTCCTGTGTTTAATCTGGAATTTGTCAACATATCTAAAGAGCTATGTCCCTTTAAAGGGACATGAAACCCAGTTTTTTTTATTTCATGATTCCGATAGAGAATACAGTTAAAAAAAAAGTTTCCAATTTACTTCTATTATCAAATTTGCTTCATTCTTTGTTGAAGAGATATCTATATAGGTAGCGTGCACATGCCTGGAGCAATACATGACAGGAAATAGTGCTGCCATCTAGTGCTCTTGCTAATGAATAACATTGCGGCAAAATTGCTGCCATATAGCGCTGAAGACGCACGCTCCTCAACTTACCTTCCTGCTGTTCAACAAAGGCTAACAAGAAAATGAAGATTTAGTAATAGAAGTAATTAGAAAAGTTGTTTAAAATGGTTTAATCATGAAAGAACAATTTTGGATTTTATAATTAAGAATGTTAAATTTTTTCTATATGTAACAAAAACAGAATTTATGTTTACCTGATAAATTACTTTCTCCAACGGTGTGTCCGGTCCACGGCGTCATCCTTACTTGTGGGATATTCTCTTCCCCAACAGGAAATGGCAAAGAGCCCAGCAAAGCTGGTCACATGATCCCTCCTAGGCTCCGCCTTCCCCAGTCATTCGACCGACGTAAAGGAGGAATATTTGCATAGGAGAAATCATATGATACCGTGGTGACTGTAGTTAAAGAAAATAAATTATCAGACCTGATTAAAAAACCAGGGCGGGCCGTGGACCGGACACACCGTTGGAGAAAGTATTTTATCAGGTAAACATAAATTCTGTTTTCTCCAACATAGGTGTGTCCGGTCCACGGCGTCATCCTTACTTGTGGGAACCAATACCAAAGCTTTAGGACACGGATGAAGGGAGGGAGCAAATCAGGTCACCTAGATGGAAGGCACCACGGTTTGCAAAACCTTTCTCCCAAAAATAGCCTCAGAAGAAGCAAAAGTATCAAATTTGTAAAATTTGGTAAAAGTGTGCAGTGAAGACCAAGTCGCTGCCTTACATATCTGATCAACAGAAGCCTCGTTCTTGAAGGCCCATGTGGAAGCCACAGCCCTAGTGGAATGAGCTGTGATTCTTTCAGGAGGCTGCCGTCCGGCAGTCTCATAAGCCAATCTGATGATGCTTTTAAGCCAAAAAGAGAGAGAGGTAGAAGTTGCTTTTTGACCTCTCCTTTTACCAGAATAAACAACAAACAAGGAAGATGTTTGTCTAAAATCCTTTGTAGCATCTAAATAGAATTTTAGAGCACGAACTACATCCAAATTGTGCAACAAACGTTCCTTCTTTGAAACTGGATTCGGACACAAAGAAGGCACGACTATCTCCTGGTTAATGTTTTTGTTAGAAACAACTTTCGGAAGAAAACCAGGTTTAGTACGCAAAACCACCTTATCTGCATGGAACACCAGATAAGGAGGAGAACACTGCAGAGCAGATAATTCTGAAACTCTTCTAGCAGAAGAAATTGCAACCAAAAACAAAACTTTCCAAGATAATAACTTAATATCAACGGAATGTAAGGGTTCAAACGGAACCCCCTGAAGAACTGAAAGAACTAAATTGAGACTCCAAGGAGGAGTCAAAGGTTTGTAAACAGGCTTGATTCTAACCAGAGCCTGAACAAAGGCTTGAACATCTGGCACAGCTGCCAGCTTTTTGTGAAGTAACACAGACAAGGCAGAAATCTGTCCCTTCAAAGAACTTGCAGATAATCCTTTCTCCAAACCTTCTTGAAGAAAGGATAGAATCTTAGGAATTTTTATCTTGTCCCAAGGGAATCCTTTAGATTCACACCAACAGATATATTTTTTCCATATTTTGTGGTAGATTTTTCTAGTTACAGGCTTTCTGGCCTGAACAAGAGTATCAATGACAGAATCTGAGAACCCTCGCTTTGATAAGATCAAGCGTTCAATCTCCAAGCAGTCAGTTGGAGTGAGACCAGATTCGGATGTTCGAACGGACCTTGAACAAGAAGGTCCCGTCTCAAAGGTAGCTTCCATGGTGGAGCCGATAACATATTCACCAAGTCTGCATACCAAGTCCTGCGTGGCCACGCAGGAGCTATCAAGATCACCGATGCCCTCTCCTGATTGATCCTGGCTACCAGCCTGGGGATGAGAGGAAACGGCGGGAATACATAAGCTAGTTTGAAGGTCCAAGGTGCTACTAGTGCATCTACTAGAGTCGCCTTGGGATCCCTGGATCTGGACCTGTAGCAAGGAACCTTGAAGTTCTGACGAGAGGCCATCAGATCCATGTCTGGAATGCCCCACAACTGAGTAATTTGGGCAAAGATTTCCGGATGGAGTTCCCACTCCCCCGGATGAAATGTCTGACGACTCAGAAAATCCGCTTCCCAATTTTCCACTCCTGGGATGTGGATTGCAGACAAGTGGCAGGAGTGAGTCTCCGCCCATTGAATGATTTTGGTCACTTCTTCCATCGCCAGGGAACTCCTTGTTCCCCCCTGATGGTTGATGTACGCAACAGTCGTCATGTTGTCTGATTGAAACCGTATGAATTTGGCCTTTGCTAGCTGAGGCCAAGCCTTGAGAGCATTGAATATCGCTCTCAGTTCCAGAATATTTATCAGGAGAAGAGATTCTTCCCGAGACCAAAGACCCTGAGCTTTCAGGGGTCCCCAGACCGCGCCCCAGCCCACCAGACTGGCGTCGGTCGTGACAATGACCCACTCTGGTCTGCGGAAGCTCATCCCTTGTGACAGGTTGTCCAGGGACAGCCACCAACGGAGTGAATCTCTGGTCCTCTGATCTACTTGTATCGTCGGAGACAAGTCTGTATAATCCCCATTCCACTGACTGAGCATGCACAGTTGTAATGGTCTTAGATGAATTCGCGCAAAAGGAACTATGTCCATTGCCGCTACCATCAAACCTATTACTTCCATGCACTGCGCTATGGAAGGAAGAGGAACAGAATGAAGTATTTGACAAGAGTTTAGAAGTTTTGATTTTCTGGCCTCTGTCAGAAAAATCCTCATTTCTAAGGAGTCTATTATTGTTCCCAAGAAGGGAACCCTTGTTGACGGAGATAGAGAACTTTTTTCTACGTTCACTTTCCACCCGTGAGATCTGAGAAAGGCCAGGACAATGTCCGTGTGAGCCTTTGCTTGTGGAAGGGACGACGCTTGAATCAGAATGTCGTCCAAGTAAGGTACTACTGCAATGCCCCTTGGTCTTAGCACCGCTAGAAGGGACCCTAGTACCTTTGTGAAAATTCTTGGAGCAGTGGCTAATCCGAACGGAAGTGCCACAAACTGGTAATGCTTGTCCAGAAATGCGAACCTTAGGAACCGATGATGTTCCTTGTGGATAGGAATATGTAGATACGCATCCTTTAAATCCACCGTGGTCATGAATTGACCTTCCTGGATGGAAGAATTGTTCGAATGGTTTCCATTTTGAACGATGGAACCTTGAGAAACTTGTTTAGGATCTTGAGATCTAAGATTGGTCTGAATGTTCCCTCTTTTTTGGGAACTACGAACTATGGAACAGGATGAATCACTCCCATTTTTAACAGGTCTTCTACACAATGTAAGAATGCCTGTTTTTTTATGTGGTCTGAAGACAATTGAGACCTGTGGAACCTCCCCCTTGGGGGAAGCCCCTTGAATTCCAGAAGATAACCTTGGGAGACTATTTCCAGCGCCCAAGGATCCAGAACATCTCTTGCCCAAGCCTGAGCGAAGAGAGAGAGTCTGCCCCCCACCAGATCCGGTCCCGGATCGGGGGCCAACATCTCATGCTGTCTTGGTAGCAGTGGCAGGTTTCTTGGCCTGCTTACCTTTGTTCCAGCCTTGCATTGGCCTCCAGGCTGGCTTGGCTTGAGAAGTATTACCCTCTTGCTTAGAGGACGTAGCACTTGGGGCTGGTCCGTTTCTGCGAAAGGGACGAAAATTAGGTTTATTTTTGGCCTTGAAAGACCTATCCTGAGGAAGGGCGTGGCCCTTGCCCCCAGTGATATCGGAAATAATCTCTTTCAAGTCAGGGCCAAACAGCGTTTTCCCCTTGAAAGGAATGTTAAGCAATTTGTTCTTGGAAGACGCATCCGCTGACCAAGATTTTAGCCAAAGCGCTCTGCGCGCCACAATAGCAAACCCAGAATTTTTCGCCGCTAATCTAGCCAATTGCAAAGTGGCGTCTAGGGTGAAAGAGTTAGCCAATTTGAGAGCATGAATTCTGTCCAAAATCTCCTCATAAGAAGAATCTTTATTGAGCGCCTTTTCTAGTTCATCAAACCAGAAACACGCTGCTGTAGTGACAGGAACAATGCATGAAATTGGTTGTAGAAGGTAACCTTGCTGAACAAACATCTTTTTAAGCAAACCCTCTAATTTTTTATCCATAGGATCTTTGAAAGCACAACTATCTTCTATGGGTATAGTGGTGCGTTTGTTTAGAGTAGAAACCGCCCCCTCGACCTTGGGGACTGTCTGCCATAAGTCCTTTCTGGGGTCGACCATAGGAAACAATTTCTTAAATATAGGGGGAGGGACGAAAGGTATGCCGGGCCTTTCCCATTCTTTGTTTACAATGTCCGCCACCCGCTTGGGTATAGGAAAAGCTTCGGGGGGCCCCGGGACCTCTAGGAACTTGTCCATTTTACATAATTTCTCTGGAATGACCAAATTCTCACAATCATCCAGAGTAGATAACACCTCCTTAAGCAGGGCGCGGAGATGTTCCAATTTCAATTTGAATGTAATCACATCAGGTTCAGCTTGTTGAGAAATTTTCCCTGAATCTGAAATTTCTCCCTCAGACAAAACCTCCCTGGCCCCCTCAGACTGGTGTAGGGGCACTTCAGAACCAATATCATCAGCGTCCTCATGCTCTTCAGTATTTTCTAAAACAGAGCAGTCGCGCTTTCGCTGATAAGTGGGCATTTTGGCTAAAATGTTTTTGATAGAATTATCCATTACAGCCGTTAATTGTTGCATAGTAAGGAGTATTGGCGCACTAGATGTACTAGGGGCCTCCTGTGTGGGCAAGACTGGTGTAGACGAAGGAGGGGATGATGCAGTACCATGCTTACTCCCCTCACTTGAGGAATCATCTTGGGCATCATTTTCTCTAAATTTTGTGTCACATAAATCACATCTATTTAAATGAGAAGGAACCTTGGCTTCCCCACATACAGAACACAGTCTATCTGGTAGTTCAGACATGTTAAACAGGCATAAACTTGATAACAAAGTACAAAAAACGTTTTAAAATAAAACCGTTACTGTCACTTTAAATTTTAAACTGAACACACTTTATTACTGCAAATGTGAAAAAGTATGAAGGAATTGTTCAAAATTCACCAAAATTTCACCACAGTGTCTTAAAGCCTTAAAAGTATTGCACACCAAATTTGAAAGCTTTAACTCTTAAAATAACGGAACCGGAGCCGTTTTTATATTTAACCCCTTTACAGTCCCTGGTATCTGCTTTGCTGAGACCCAACCAAGCCCAAAGGGGAATACGATACCAAATGACGCCTTCAGAAAGTCTTTTCTATGTATCAGAGCTCCTCACACATGCATCTGCATGTCATGCTTCCCAAAAACAAGTGCGCAATAGAGGCGCGAAAATGAGGCTCTGCCTATGATTAGGGAAAGCCCCTAGAGAATAAGGTGTCCAATACAGTGCCTGCCGGTTATTTTACATAATTCCCAAGAATAAAATAATTCCTCAAAGCTATGAAGTATTAAAATATGCTTATATATCAATCGTTTTAGCCCAGAAAATGTCTACAGTCTTAAAAGCCCTTGTGAAGCCCTTTTTTTCTTATGTAATAAAAATGGCTTACCGGATCCCATAGGGAAAATGACAGCTTCCAGCATTACATCGTCTTGTTAGAAATGTGTCATACCTCAAGCAGCAAAAGTCTGCTCACTGTTTCCCCCAACTGAAGTTAATTCCTCTCAACAGTCCTGTGTGGAAACAGCCATCGATTTTAGTAACGGTTGCTAAAATCATTTCCCTCTTACAAACAGAAATCTTCATCACCTTTCTGTTTCAGAGTAAATAGTACATACCAGCACTATTTTAAAATAACAAACTCTTGATTGAATAATAAAAACTACAGTTAAACACCAAAAAACTCTAAGCCATCTCCGTGGAGATGTTGCCTGTACAACGGCAAAGAGAATGACTGGGGAAGGCGGAGCCTAGGAGGGATCATGTGACCAGCTTTGCTGGGCTCTTTGCCATTTCCTGTTGGGGAAGAGAATATCCCACAAGTAAGGATGACGCCGTGGACCGGACACACCTATGTTGGAGAAACAGAGGATAATTATAGCGTCAGGTTTTCCTTACAATTACAAGGTAAAGTTATGTTTTGAAAATGAACTTTTCAATACATATTATATATCTGTTATTGATTATCTTGATGTTGACGAAAACAGATTTGTCAAGGCTTAAAGGACTAAACAAATACAGTAGAATTGCATAATTAATAGCACTTAACGAAAATTTTAAACGAGCAGTTGATTTGTTTCTAAACCAGTTTCAAAATTAACTTACATTTGCCGGCCCCCTGTATCATGTGACAACCATCAGCCATTAACAGACACTTACACATTGTGAACTCTTGCACATGCTCAGCAGTATCTGGTGCCTCAGAAAGTGTAGATATAAAAATACTGTGCACAAATTGATAATGGAAGTAATTTGGAAAGTCTCTTAAAACTACATGGTCTATCTGAATCATGAAAGTTTAATTTTGACCTTAGTGTCCCTTTAATATAAAACATAAAAAGGCTAGAATTAGTTTAAGGAACCATTTTTAGGAAGGATGATAGGAATTGGCCAGTATAAAGATGTATAACTGGTCTGGTTTACACCATTTTGCTTTTTAATGGTTTCTGGGAAAACACAAATTTACAATTTGGGGTTGAATTCATGTGGTTTTATCCCTATGGATTTTAGCATTTCTACCACATGACTTCATAGGCAGTTTACTTATAGAGGTGTAACTTCATCCTCTATATAAAGATGTTATTTATGTTTGGAAATCAGCAGAAACATTTAAATAGGGTTTATAAAAGTCATTTATATTCACACATAATTGATAATCTTATTTTTGTAAATCAGAGTGAGACATATAGGACATTCAGACTTAATGCTTACAGATGCCCTAAGGTATGACAGCTTTGGAAGCAGGTAGAATTTGGGGTTTCAAAAACTGCTTGGAACCCCTATAATTTTAAGGGAGCTACAGATTAATTTTCTACATTGGGACAAATATCTTTTGCAGTTTTCTTTCACTTTGATTATGGTTATTTTAATGTGAAGAAAGTGTATATGAAAAAAAATTGTATGAATAGTGAAACTCCATCTGTAGCCCATTTAATTAGTATTTGTTGAGCAATATGATACATGAGTAGATGTAGTTCATAGATTCTTTTTATGAATAAATGTGAGTGGTGTCTACAATCAAGGTACATCTGAGCAGACAATAAGTGGGAACGTGGAAGGTGAAGAGAGTTACTTTCTATGCTCACACCTTCAGCAGGAATAATGTAAGACTGCTATATTTACAGTCATTTGACTGTGTACATGTTTTTATAAAATAATTTATATTATTATCGGTCTATAACTCATTGTACTATAGTGAGGGTGATTACATTTTATATGTAAAGGTTTTGTCTAAGAGTTGTCTGTACTCTCTTTCCTTTAATAAAGGTAAAAAACAAATAAATACAGCTACTTTAATGTTATGTTTCCGCTTTGCAGAAATGTGAACTTTTTTAATATAAAAAATACTGCAAAACAACAATAAAAGTGTTTTTATTAATGTCACATATGTTAACATACTAACTTGTAGAATATACCTACCACTTGAACACATTCCATAAGCGGAAGCCGTATTGCTTGGTTACCAGACAAGCTGACCACACAAGCTGGTGTGTCAGGTGTTCCCTCCAGCAAGGCCATCACTGCTTCAACACCCATTCTGCTTCCCTTTAAAAAAGTAACAAACAAAATACTTGTTTTTTCTAATACTTTAATTATAAACATTATCAGATTAACTCTGATGGCATTTAGCTGCTTGGTGTATCTAGCCCACCCTCATTACAACTACCCAAGGCTAAGCACTTCTCTTTAACTTTCTGTATAATACTATAATTCTCCAGCTAAAATGAGAAGGCGTTTGAGGATTAGTTACTTCAAGAATAATTAATTAAACTAATCAGTTTTATATTTAATGCAATTAAATTACAAATAAATTGTTACCAAAATTCTGTCAAAGGCTGAAGGTGTTCCACCACGTTGCACATGGCCAAGAACTGTGACTCTGGTGTCATATCCAAGGCGCTTTACAACCAGCTGTTAAAATAATTCAAATGACATAAAGCATTACTATTCAGCATGTAGGGTGTAATGCCCTCTAATACTTCTGCCTCTATTTTCTTGCTTTTATTATACCCCTCTATAGATCTCCAAAATATGTCTCCCCATTACAAATAATAATAATAATCAGAGCAATAATCACGTACAACATAGATGCCATAGTATTACAATTAGTATATTTTCCATTTACATTTTCTCAACCAAGATACACTGTTTGCTTTTATTTTATAGCAAAATGTTATTTTTTTTTTAACCACAAACTGTACCTGCCCACTTACATTTTTTATATCTTCTGATGTGATAGGTTTGCCGTTTATATCAATGGCTCCTTCAGCCACAATAATAATATTTAGTCTTGATCCACGTCCTCTTGTCTGAAAATAAGAATGTCATTAGTATTTTCACCACTAGGGGGAGCTATTAGACTTTGTTAGATATTATCACCCAGATATTAAGAATATATGGTATATCCTTGCCTGACAGTTCTAAAGAATACATGAAATATTATGTCTGCTACTTTAAATCCTAAATCACAAATAAAGGGATTGTGTTGTTTTCACACTCACAATAACTGTAATATTTTGTGAATGTTACTAGTCCTGTTTCTTAACCCTCCATCCCCTGCTTTAATTTAACCCCTAAAACGAAATTAAACACATAGTTAAAGGCAGTACTGGAGCAGCAATGGGACCTAGCTCAGCACATCTAATGACTCAATGACAAGAGACATATATGTGCAGCCATCCATCACCAACGAGCTCCCAGTATTGTATTGTTGCTCCTGAGCCTACCTGGCTATACTTTTCAATAAAGGATTCCAAAAGAACAAAGCAAAACTTGCTAAGATACTTTAAAATCCCTTTAACAGGGCCATGTGCCCTTTTTCATCTATTTTATACATAGAGCCTGATAATCTAAAGCTCTCTGGTCTAGTGACATTATCTAACATGTTTTGCCAGTATTACAAGGTCCCTCAATGTTAGAAATGCAAATTGTAACTTAAGATCTGTTTAGCTTCTATGTGGGATCCTGGGTACGAAGGGGAAACACCTACATTACAATAGAATGCTCAAAATAACCCCCCAAAGGTTTTGTCTTTATACTTTGTCAACCGCTTTCAATTTGAATAAGTTCTATACATCAACAGTAATAACAGAGACTATTCTTGTATAATACGATATATATATATACACAGTAATATATGATATAATATACAATATCATGTATAATATTAGACATGTGCATTTGAGTTATTCGGCAGCGGTGAAAATGGTGTCTGCCAGCGGCATTCGGCTCTTTTTGGAGCAATTTTTTTCTTGTGAAAGTGGATTTGCACAGATCTTTGTGTGTTGCACTTTTACAAGAAGAAATCAAGCTCTGTAAAGAGATGAGTGCCGCAGGCGGCCACCATGTTTGCCATTTGTTTGCTGCCGGATAACCCACATGCATATGCCTAGTCTTTAGGTTAACTAGCATACATTTTTGCTTGAGTGGTTCTTCACTGATAGCAGAATATCCGTAGATATTTAACGCATTGTCAATGGTAAATAAATCATATAAGAACATAAACACAATAAAAGTTACCTCCCTTAGTCTTCTGCAAAGATGTTCTTCCCAGTCCTCTTCAGGGGGAGATTCTGGAACAAAAACCCAATCTGCTCCACATGCAAGGGCTGTCACTAATGCCAGGTACCTTTAAAAGCATAATGTGAAAAAAACAGCATAGCTTGGATAAAGATTCAGTCTCATTTAGTATTAGATCAACACAGCAGACTTTATGCAAACTTTATTTTCAAAATCTTGTCATTCAAGGTTTTCTGTAGTTATTCAAAATGTCTTTATTGTAAATTCTTACATCAGTAAATTTAAAATGAATGTGTATTCTGAAAAATATATACATGCAAATAATAAATTATTATTAATGAGGGTGATATAGCTCAATACATTGTGTTTTGTAATTCTGATTAACAGCAGCCAACAGATCAGGTTAATTGCTTGAGCAAAAGTTAAGTCAATATGATGCTCTTAGCCAGTCTTTAAAGGGATACAAAACCCATTTTTTTTCTTTCATGATTCAGATAGAGCATGTAGTTTTAAGCAACTTTCTAATTTACTCCTATTATCAATTTTTCTTTGTTCTGTTGGTATATTTATTTGAAAAAGAAGGCATCTAAGCTAAGGAGCTAGCACATTTTTGTTTCAGAACCCCGGGCAGCATTTATCCACCAATTAGCAAGGACAACCCAGGTTGTGAACCAAAAATGGTCCAGCTTCTAAACTTACATTCTTGCTTTTCAAATAAAGATAGAAAGAGAATGAAGAAAAATTGATAATAGTAGTAAAGTAGAAAGTTGCTTAAAATTGCATGCTCTATCTGAATCAAATATACAATTTGGGTTCAATGTCCCTTTAAGTTGCTCTAAATCTATCAATTTTACCTAAAAAAAGAGGACATGACTACATCTTAAGGATATCTTTTACTCAACACATTTCATGCATTTCTGTGATAATAAACATGTAACCAAATTAAAAATGCTTTGATTTGTAACAGCCAATAATTAAACAACAATTAAAGGGACAGTAAAGTTAAAATGAAACTTTCATGATACAGCTAGAGCATGCAATTTTGAACAACTTTCAATTGACTTCTATTATCTAATTTGATTTGTTCTCTTGGTATCCTTTGTTGAAAATCCTACCTAGGTAAACTCAGGAGCAGCAATGCACTACTGCGAGCAGGGCCGGCCTTTGGGCAAGGCGGATCTGGCGACCGCCTCGGTCCCCGCACTCAGGGGGGGCCCGCAAAGCCTGGTAATCCCCCAAAAAATTTTTTTACATTTTTTTTAAAATATATTTTTTTCGCGCCTTTTTGTTTTTTGGCGCAAAAAAAATAAATTGACACACACAGTAACTGGGCACTGGACACGCCAGGTGACAGCAGCATCTGAATGATTGGAGGATATAACTTTTATTCTCCAATCATTCAGTTGCTGTCACTGAGGACTCGAGGAAGAGGCGGAGCATGGCACCGGAGGGAGGAGGCGGAACATAGCTGCATGTCACGCTCATTACTTCTGCGCTCTGCTTCTTGTTGTTTCCTTCCTCCCCTGCGCTCTCTTGGTTCTCTTCCCGGAGAATGAGCTCTTCCTCCCTGGGCACTGTGATACTCTCCCCGGCAGCAGGACGCAGGAGGGCGGCAATGCGGCATGAAGGTGAAGCAGAGCGGTGTACAGGTCAGGTGGGGGCCGCCGGTAGTATAGAAGAACAAGTTACTGCTCAGAAAACCACATATCACCCTGGATGATGTGTTGGGGTTGCTTGCAGAAGATCACAGCCGGTTAGTCACAGTGTAGTTTCCTATTCCTCCAGGAACTAGATGACTGATTTATTTTTTAAGCTTTGACCAGCTAGCACCCAAGCTAATATGTTTGCTTATATATATTCATTTAATTTGTGCAATATTGTGCTATGTATACACGTTTACCTGTTGACATAGAAGGAACACCAGAACTTGCCTAACCTGTTTTAAAAATGCTGTGCCATTTTCTAGGTTGCTAATTACTATATACACTGCCATTCAGTAGACTGTTTCTTTAAGGCTTACTAGGCTTGTTTTTTGTGTCTATAAATAAAATCCATCCATCAGATTTAAAATTTATTTTCTCCTATATGTAGGTTTGTATGCAAATTCTGGTTACTTGTAAGAAGGCCCAGTGTTATCTTTGAAAGTGTAGTGGACCCAATTGGAATGTTTTATTTATATCTATCTTTATCTATCTCACCTGCTGGATATTTACAAATACAGGGTGGAATAATTTTATTGTTGGGGGGGCTGGGGAAATCATTTTATTGCTGGGGGCATCATTTTTGTTGGGGGCATCATTTTATTGCAGGGGGAGATGGGACATAATTTTATTGCTGGGGCATCATTTTTTGCAGGGGGGCCTGGGGCATATTTGTATTGCTGGGTGCATAATTTATTGCTGGGGGCATCATGTTATTGCTGGGTGCATCATTTATTTTGCAGGGGAGCTGGGGCATAATTTTATTGCTGGGGCATCATTTTTTTGCAGAGGGGCTGGGAGCATCATTTTCTTGCAGTTGGACTTGGCATTATTTTATTGCAGGGGGGTTTCATTTTATTGCTGGGGCTTCATTTTATTGCAGGGGGACTGGGCATCATTTTATGACTAGGGGCATCATTGCAGTGGGGCTGGGGTAATCATTTATTGCAGGGGGGCTGGGGGCATCATTTTATTGCAGGGGCATCATCTTATTGCAGTGGGGCTGGGGGCATCATCTTATTGCAATGGGGCTGGGGGCATCATTTTATTGCAGTGGGGCTGGGGGAATCATTTTATTGCAGTGGGGCTGGGGGCATCATTTTATTGCAGGGGGGCTGGGCATTATTTTATTGCTGGGGGCATCATTTTATTGCTGGGGGACTGGGCATCATTTTATTGCAGGGGGCATCATTTTATTGCAGTGGGGCTGGGGGCATCATTTTTTTGCAGGAGAGCTGGGGCATCATTTTTTGGCAGGGGTGCTGGGGGCATCATTTTATTGCAGGGGGGCTGGGCATTATTTTATTGCAGGGGGGCTGGATTTTATTGCTGGGGGCATCATTTTATTGCAGGGGGACTGGGCATCATTGCAGTGGGGCTGGGGGCATCATTTTATTGCAGGGGGGCTGGGGGCTTCATTTTATTGCTGGGGCATCATTACAGTGGGACTGGGGGCATCATTTTATTGCAGGGGGGCTGGGGGCTTCATTTTATTGCTGGGTGCATCATTTATTGCAGGGGTGCTGGGGGCATCATTTTATTGCTGGGGGCATCATTTTTTTGCAGGGGGCTGGGGGGATATTTTTATTGCAGGGGGCATCATTTTATTGCAGGGGGACTGGGCTTCATTTTATTGCAGGGGGCTTCATTTTATTGCTGGGGGCATCATTTTATTGCAGTGGGGGTGGGGCATCATTTTATTGCAGGGGGACTGGGCATAATTCTTTTGCAAGGGGTTTAATTGCATTGCTGGGGGCATCATTTATTGCTGGGGGCATCCTACTTTTGTTGGGGGCATTATTTAATTGCAGGGGAGATGGGGCTTCATTTTTGTGCTGGCGCTTCATTTTATTGCAGGGGGGTCTGGGGGCTTCATTTTATTGCTGGGGGCACCATTTATTTTATTTATTGTGTGAGCCGTGTGTGTGGGCCATGTGTGTGGGCTGTGTGTGTGTGTGTGTGTGTGTGGGCTGTGTGTGTGTGTGGGCTGTGTGTGTGTGTGTGGCTGTGTGTGTGGGCTGTGTGTGTGGGCTGTGTGGGCTGTGTGTGTGTGGGCTGTGTGTGTGTGGGCTGTGTGTGTGTGTGTGTGGGCTGTGTGTGTGTGTGTGTGTGTGTGTGTGGGCTGTGTGTGTGGGGGTGGGGCATTATTTTATTGCAGGGGGACTGGGCATAATTCTTTTGCAGGGGGTTTAATTGTATTGCTGGGGGCATCATTTATTGCTGGGGGCATCATACTTTTGTTGGGGCATTATTTAATTGCAGGGGAGATGGGGCTTCATTTTTTTGCAGGGGGGTCTGGGGGCTTCATTTTATTGCTGGGGGCACCATTTATTTTATTTATTTATTGTGTGTGTGGGCTGTGTGTGTGGGCTGTGTGCGTGTGTGTGAGCTGTGTGCATGTGTGTGGGCTGCGTGTGTGTGTGTGGGCTGTGTGTGTGTGTGGGCTGTGTGTGTGTGTGGGCTGTGTGTGTGTGTGGGCTGTGTGTGTGTGTGTTTGTGTGTGGGCTGTGTGTGTGTGGGCTGTGTGTGTGTGGGCTGTGTGTGTGTGTGGGGGGGCTGTGTGTGTGGGGGCTGTGTGTGTGGGGGGGGGCTGTGTGTGTTTGTGGGCTGTGTGTGGGGTGTGTGTGTGGGCTGTGTGTGTGTGGGCTGTGTGTGTGTGGGCTGTGTGTGCGTGTTTGTGGGCAGTGTACACCTGTGTTCCTGTGTGTGTGAGGGCTGTGTTCCTGTGTGTGTGAGGGCTGTGTTCCTGTGTGTGTGAGGGCTGTGTTCCTGTGTGTGTGTGAGGGCTGTGTACACCTGTGTTGCTGTTTGCGTGTGGGGGCTGTGTATACCTGTGTTGCTGTGTGTGTGTGTGGGGGCTGTGTACACCTGTGTTTGCTGTGTATGTGTCTGAGTGTGTGGATGTATGTGTATATAAATATCTCTCTGTGTATTATATCTGTGTGTTTGTGTGGTACAGTGCATTGCCCCATTTCTTTTAAGTATTTTTTGTTCTGGGTAGAGGCCCTGGGCTGTCTGTCTGCCTAGGGACCTGCACTTGCTAGGGCCGGTCCTGGCATCTCTAATGTTCTTGTTATCATAAGAAAACACATAAAAATAAGGCCCAGTTCAACTCAAATGTTCCTAATTGTCAGCATAATTCTTCATTATATACATAAACAGTTGTTCCAATAGTACAAATTGTATATTGCAATATATACAATGTTGTAGTGCTCCACATTAGTGGATTTATGTTATTTATATATATATAATGTTGTGCATTACCTTAAATGATTTTTTTTTTCCATTATAAAAGCTGTGGGGCGGGGTTGGGGCGAGAGACTGGGCGGGGTTGGGGCGGAGACTGGGCGGGGTTGGGACGGAGAGAAAGGGGGCCCCATTTTGTCATCCTGCCTTGGGCCCTGCAATGGCTAAGGCCGCCCCTGACTATGAGCTAGCTGCTGATTGGTGGCACCACATTTATGCCTCTTGTCATTGGCTCACCAGATGTGTTTAGCTACCTCCTAGTAGTGCATTGCTTCTCTTTTAACAATGAACAACCAAGAGAATGAAGCTAATATTATAATAGAAGTAAAAGAGAAAGTTGTTTAAAATGACATTTTGTCTAAATCTTGAAAGTTAATTTTGACTTGACTGTCCCTTTAAATACATTTCAATCAAACAACTCACCCACAGTGTCGACCCATCACTTCTAAAACAAAGGTCCTCTGGTGACTGAAAATAAACAAGATATACATGTGAAGTATAAATCAGCACGCACATCATTTAATAAATAATGGCTACTGTAGTTACTTGCATTTCATTCTGTAAAACTGTCTGTTTCCCTTTAAAAGGAGAGAAAGGTCAAAGTTGAAATGTATATGGGAGCATTTTAGTTTCAAATAGTAAAAAAGTTATTACTGTTTTTTAGTGTTCGTGCACCAGTATTCAAGCTCAGAGAGCTGGAGGTTGTGTGTATTGTGTCTGTCACTGATGATTCTCTGAGACGGTGTGCTGTTTGAATACTCGTGCACAGGCCCTCAGAGCATATGTGCGTATACCTCTGAAAACCAGTGACAACTTATACTAGAAGAATTTTTGAAAATTTTCTGAAAAATGCTTCTATTTAAAATTGAAATGCACATATGAACATTTCAAAGTTGACCTTTCTATCCCTTTAATACAATACGATCTTCCCTAACTGCATTTTATTCACTTAGTGGACTTCTGACCCCTACGTTTACCCGCATAGATGACAAACAAAGATGAAAATTGTCTGAATTCCTTAGTAGCCTGAAGGTAGAATTTCAAGGCACAAACCACATCTAGATTGTGAAGCAGAATCTCCTTCACCAAAGAAGGATTGGGACACAAGGAAGGAACAACAATCTCTTGATTAATGTTGCAATCTGACACTACCTTAGGAAGGAAACCTAACTTAGTACGTAAAACCGCCTTATTAGCATGAAAAACAAGGTAAGGGGGGTCACATTGCAAGGCAGAAATCTCTGAGACTCTGTGAGCAGAGAAAATAGCCAATAGAAACAAAACCTTCCAAGATAACAGTTTAATGTCAACATTATGCATGGGCTCAAATGGAGCCTGCTGCAACACATGAAGAACAAGATTGAGACTCCATGGCGGAGCCAACCTTCTAAACAACTTTAACCTTATGCCAAGAAAAACAATGCTCCTCACACCAGTGCAGGTAAGTCTGCTACACCTTATGGTAGATGTGTCAAATAACTGGCTTACAAGCTTGAATCAAAGTGTCGATGACACTCTCAGAAAAACCTCTCCTGGCTAAGACTAAGCGTTCAATCACAACGCAGTCACCCTCAGAGAATCTAGATTTTGATGAAGGAAAGGACCCTGTATCAGCAGGTCCCTGAGACAAAGTAACCTCCATGGAGATGAGGACATCCCCATCAGATCTGCAAACCAAGTCCTTCGCGGCCAGGATAAAGCAATTAGAATCACTGATGCTTGCTCTTGTTTGATGCGGGCCACCACACGAGGGAGAAGAGGTAATGGTGGAAAGAGATATACGAGTCTGAACATTCATGGAACCGCTACGGCATCTGTTAGAAACGCTTGAGGATCCCTCGTTCTCTACCTGTACTTGGGTAGTTTGACATTGAGACGGGAGGCCATGAGGTCTATCTCCGGCATCCCCCATCTGCTGCATTACTCTGCAAAGACCTCAGGGTGGAGAGACCATTCCCCCGGATGAAAGGATTACCTGTTGAGGAAGTCTGCTTCTAGTTGTCCACACCCGGGAATGTGGATCGCTGATAGTGAACAGTAATGGGCTTCCGCCCATTCTAGGATTTGAGATACTTCTCTCATAGCTAAGGAACTTCTCATTCCTCCCTGAAGGTTGATGTAGGCTACCAAAGTTATATTTTCTGTTTGGAATCTGATAAACTGGGACGAACCCAGGAGGGGCAAGCCTTCAGAGCATTAAAGATTGCCCGGAGTTCCAAAATAATGATGGGAAGAGTGGACTCCTCCTAAGTCCACAGCCCCTGTGCCTTCCTTGCACCCCAAATGGCTAAAAGGATGTTTTGGAGTCTTTTGTGCAAAAAAAAATGCTTAAACCAATTTCGATAAGTATAAATGATATATAAATAATATGTAAATATATATATATATATATATATATATATATATATGTGGAAATTCCTAATTTTGCAGATAATGTGAGTGATAGAATTATCTAATCTGTTTCACCTTGCTGGATGGTGTATAGAATCCCTATTTATGGGATTAGTAACTTATGTGATTAGTATGAGATCCAACAAATTTTCTTAGATGTTGGTAATCTATCCAGTCAGGTAGTCTTATGTAATATATAAGCAAGAGGAGAATCAAATTTTCTAGGGTATAGTATAAAAGCATTTATTTATTACATCAACTAGTCATAATGAAATGGATACCAAATTCATATAAAATCTAAAATAAGAAATCTAAAATAAGGAATATGAAATTGATATTGACATAAAAAATATTCAATTGATTTTACAATGAGAGAAAAAACTTATACAATTGATTTTTCAATGAGAGGAAAAAAATTGCAGTCGGTCAACTGTTTAAAAATGTTTAGTTGATAGAAAAAACTCTTCAATTAAAAGCCTCTGGTTGAGTATAGAAAGTTCATCAGTATAATTCCTGCTTAAAAAATATATATATATAAAGTCTTTAACTTGCCTGAAAAAAGAGTTGTAGAATAATTAATTAGTTGTAGAATAACATAATTTATGCTTACCTGATAAATTTATTTCTCTTGTAGTGTGTTCAGTCCACGGGTCATCCATTACTTATGGGATATATTCTCCTTCCCAACAGGAAGTTGCAAGAGGATCACCCAAGCAGAGCTGCTATATAGCTCCTCCCCTCACATGTCATATCCAGTCATTCGACCGAAACAAGACGAGAAAGGAGAAACTATAGGGTGCAGTGGTGACTGGAGTTATAATTTAAAATTTAGAACCTGCCTCAAAAAAGACAGGGCGGGCCGTGGACTGAACACACTACAAGAGAAGTAAATTTATCAGGTAAGCATAAATTATGTTTTCTCTTGTTAAGTGTGTTCAGTCCACGGGTCATCCATTACTTATGGGATACCAATACCAAAGCTAAAGTACACGGATGATGGGAGGGACAAGGCAGGAACATTAAACAGAAGGAACCACTGCCTGTAGAACCTTTCTCCCAAAAACAGCCTCCGAAGAAGCAAAAGTGTCAAATTTGTAAAATTTGGAAAAAGTATGAAGTGAAGACCAAGTTGCAGCCTTGCAAATCTGTTCAACAGAGGCCTCATTCTTAAAGGCCCAGGTGGAAGCCACAGCTCTAGTGGAATGAGCTGTAATTTTTTCAGGAGGCTGCTGTCCAGCAGTCTCATAGGCTAAGCGTATTATGCTACGAAGCCAAAAAGAGAGAGAGGTAGCCGAAGCCTTTTGACCTCTCCTCTGTCCAGAGTAAACGACAAGCAGAGAAGAAGTTTGTCGAAAATCTTTAGTTGCTTGTAAGTAGAACTTCAGGGCACGGACTACGTCTAGATTATGCAAAAGACGTTCCTTCTTTGAAGAAGGATTAGGACATAATGATGGAACAACAATCTCTTGATTGATATTCCTGTTAGAAACAACCTTAGGTAAAAACCCAGGTTTAGTACGCAGGACTACCTTGTCTGAATGAAAGATCAGATAAGGAGAATCACAATGTAAGGCAGATAACTCAGAGACTCTTCGAGCCGAGGAAATAGCCATCAAAAACAGAACTTTCCAAGATAAAAGCTTAATATCAATGGAATGAAGGGGTTCAAACGGAACACCCTGAAGAACTTTAAGAACCAAGTTTAAACTCCACGGAGGAGCAACAGTCTTAAACACAGGCTTAATCCTCGCCAAAGCCTGACAAAAAGCCTGGACATCTTTATTCTCTGCCAGACGCTTGTGTAAAAGAATAGACAGAGCAGAAATCTGTCCCTTTAGCGAACTAGCGAATAAACCCTTTTCTAAACCCTCTTGTAGAAAAGACAATATCCTAGGAATCTTAACCTTACTCCATGAGTAACTCTTGGATTCACACCAATATAAATATTTACGCCATATCTTATGGTAAATTTTTCTGGTCACAGGTTTCCGAGCCTGTATTAATGTATCAATAACCGACTCCAAGAAACCACGCTTCGATAGAATCAAGCGTTCAATCTCCATGCAGTCAGCCTCAGAGAAATTAGGTTTGGATGGTTGAAAGGACCCTGAATTAGAAGGTCCTGCCTCAGAGGCAGAGACCATGGTGGACAGGACGACATGTCCACCAGGTCTGCATACCAGGTCCTGCGTGGCCACGCAGGCGCTATCAGAATCACTGATGCTCTCTCCTGTTTGATCTTGGCAATCAGTCGAGGCAGTAACGGAAAAGGTGGAAACACATAAGCCATGTTGAAAACCCAAGGGGCTGCTAGTGCATCTATCAGCACCGCTCCCGGGTCCCTGGACCTGGATCCGTAGCACGGAAGCATGGCGTTCTGGCGAGATGCCATGAGATCCAGTTCCGGTTTGCCCCAACGAAGAATCAGCTGAGCAAATATCTCTGGATGAAGTTCCCACTCCCCCGGATGAAAAGTCTGGCGACTTAGAAAGTCCGCCTCCCAGTTCTCCACGCCTGGGATGTAGATCGCTGACAGGTGGCAAGAGTGAGACTCTGCCCAGCAAATTATCTTTGAGACTTCTAACATCGCTAGGGAACTCCTGGTTCCTCCTTGATGATTGATGTAAGCTACAGTCGTGATGTTGTCCGACTGAAACCTGATGAACCTCAGTGTTGCTAACTGAGGCCAAGCTAGGAGAGCATTGAATATTGCTCTTAATTCCAGAATGTTTATTGGAAGGAGTTTCTCCTCCTGAGTCCACGATCCCTGAGCCTTTAGGGAGTTCCAGACTGCGCCCCAGCCTAGTAGGCTGGCATCTGTTGTTACAATCGTCCAATCTGGTCTGCGAAAGGTCATTCCTTTGGACAGATGAACCCGAGACAACCACCAGAGAAGAGAATCCCTGGTCTCCTGGTCCAGATACAGTAAAGGGGACTTTACTTCCATGCACTGAGCTACTGATGGGCTTGGAATGGAATGAAGGACACGGCAAGCATTTAGAATTTTTGATAACCTGGACTCCGTCAGATAAATCTTCATCTCTACAGAATCTATAAGAGTCCCTAGGAAAGGAACCCTTGTGAGTGGAAACAGAGAACTCTTTTCCATGTTCACTTTCCACCCATGCGACCTCAGAAATGCTAGAACTATCTCTGTATGAGACTTTGCATTTTGAAAACTTGACGCTTGTATCAGAATGTCGTCTAGGTACGGAGCCACCGCTATGCCTCGCGATCTTAGTACCGCCAGAAGCGAACCCAGAACCTTTGTAAAAATTCTCGGAGCCGTAGCTAACCCGAAGGGAAGAGCTACAAACTGGTAATGCCTGTCTAGAAAGGCAAACCTTAGGTACCGATAATGATCTTTGTGAATCGGTATGTGAAGGTAGGCATCCTTTAAGTCCACTGTGGTCATATACTGACCCTCTTGGATCATGGGTAGGATGGTCCGAATGGTTTCCATCTTGAACGATGGAACCCTTAGGAATTTGTTTAAGATTTTTAAGTCTAAGATTGGTCTGAAGGTTCCCTCTTTTTTGGGAACCACAAACAGATTTGAGTAAAAACCTTGCCCTTGTTCCGTTCGCGGAACTGGGTGGATCACTCCCATCACTAAGAGGTCTTGTACACATTGTAGAAATGCCTCTTTCTTTACTAGGTTTGTTGATAACCTTGACAGATGAAACCTCCCTTGTGGAGGAGAAGTTTTGAAATCCAGAAGGTATCCCTGAGATATAATCTCCAACGTCCAGGGATCCTGTACATCTCTTGCCCAAGCCTGGGCGAAGAGAGAAAGTCTGCCCCCCACTAGTCTCCGGAAAGGGGGCCCTGTCTTCATGCTGTCTTAGGGGTGGAAGTAGGATTTCTGGCCTGCTTGCCCTTGTTCCATGACTGGTTGCCTTTCCAACCCTGTCTGTAACGAGCAGTAGTTCCTTCCTGTTTTGGAGTGGAGGAAGTTGATGCTGCTCCTGCCTTGAAATTACGAAAGGCACGAAAATTAGACTGTTTGGCCTTTGATTTGGCCCTGTCCTGAGGAAGGGTGTGGCCCTTACCTCCAGTAATGTCAGCAATAATTTCCTTCAAGCCGGGCCCGAATAAGGTCTGCCCTTTGAAAGGAATATTCAGTAGTTTAGATTTAGAAGTTACATCTGCTGACCAGGATTTAAGCCAAAGCGCTCTGCGCGCCTGTATGGCGAATCCGGAATTCTTAGCCGTAAGTTTGGTTAAATGCACTACGGCATCTGAAACAAACGCATTAGCTAGCTTAAGCGTTCTAAGCTTGCTCAAAGTCTCATCCAATGGTGCTGTGCGAATCGCCTCTTCCAGAGACTCAAACCAGAATGCCGCTGCAGCAGTGACAGGCGCAATGCATGCAAGAGGCTGTAATATAAAACCTTGTTGAATAAACATTTTCTTAAGGTAACCCTCTAATTTTTTATCCATTGGATCTGAGAAAGCACAGCTATCCTCCACCGGGATAGTGGTACGCTTGGCTAAAGTAGAAACTGCTCCCTCCACCTTAGGGACCGTCTGCCATAAGTCTCGTGTGGCGGCGTTTATAGGGAACATTTTTCTAAATATCGGAGGAGGGGAAAAGGGCACACCAGGTCTATCCCACTCCTTGCTAATAATCTCTGTAAGCCTTTTTGGTATAGGAAAAACGTCAGTACACACCGGTACCGCATAGTATTTATCCAGCCTACATAATTTCTCTGGGATTGCCACCGTGTCACAATCATTCAGAGCCGCTAACACCTCCCCTAGCAACACGCGGAGGTTCTCAAGCTTAAATTTAAAATTTGAAATTTCTGAATCCGGTCTCCCCGAATCAGAACCGTCACCCACAGAATGAAGCTCTCCGTCCCCATGTTCTGCAAATTGTGACGCAGTATCAGACATGGCTCTAGTGTCATCGGCGCGCTCTGTCCTTAACCCAGAGCTGTCGCGCTTGCCTCTTAACTCGGGCAGATTAGATAATACTTCTTTCATAACATTAGCCATATCATGTAAAGTGATTTGTAAGGGCCTTGATGTACTTGGCGCCACAATCTCACGCACCTCCCGAGCGGGAGACGAAGGTACTGACACGTGAGGAGAGTTAGACGGCATAACTTCCCCCTCGTTGTCTGGTGATAATTTCTTTATCGGTAAAGATTGATTTATATAATAATATCAATACAGTTGGTACACATATTTCTAGTGGGCTCCACATCGGCTTTTAAACATAATGAACAAGCAGATTTCTCTGTATCAGACATGTTTAAACAGACTAGCAATGAAGCTAGCAAGCTTGGAAATTACTTTCAATAAGTTTACAAGCAATATAAAAAACGCTGCAGCGCTTATCAAAAACACAGTTGAATAACAATGAACTAATTCAGTTATAGTCAACAATTCTTAACGGTAAATGTATTAATTAGCAGAGGATTGCACCCATTAGCAAAAGGATGATTAACCCCTCAATACCCAAAAACGGATATCAAACTAAGATTTAACGCTTTTATCAGTCAAACACACTGTCACAGGTCTGCTGTGACTGATTACCTCCCTCAAAAATGAATTTTGAAAACCCCTGAGCTCTCTAGAGACGTCCTGGATCAAGGAGGAAGAAGCAGGAAGACTGTGCTAGAATTTTAACTGCGCAACAAGGCGCTAAAAAAAGGCCCCTCCCACTCATATTACAACAGTGGGAGACCTGATATAACGGTTTCTATGCAGAAAAATACGTTAGCCATGTGGAAAAAAATCATGCCCAAAAAGGATTTATCACAAAAGTACCTCACAAAACGAGTAACATGCCAGTAAACGTTTTAAAAACAAACTTTTTCAATGTCATGCAAAGTTATCACTAAGCCTGCTACCAGTCGCTTCTACTGCAGATAAGGCTTAAGCATTATTTCAGTATAACAGTATTTTCTCAGTCAAATTCTAGTCCCTAGAAAATAACTCAACTGCGCATACATTTATCAGCCTGATACCAGTCGCTACTACTGCATTTAAGGCTGTACTTACATCATATGGGTAACAGCAGTGTTTTCTTAGTCAATTCCATTCCCAGAAAATATTGTACTGCACATACCTCATTTGCGGGGGACCCCGCATGCTATTCCCATTTTCTGAAGTTACCCCACTCCTCAGAATGTCGAGAACAGCCAGTGGATCTTAGTTACGTCTGCTAAGATCATAGAAAACGCAGGCAGATTCTTCTTCCAAATACTGCCTGAGATAGAAAAAACAGCACACTCCGGTGCCATTTAAAATAACAAACTTTTGATTGAAGAATAATTAAGTAAAAACTCCAACTCCTCTCGTGATCTCCTTCTTTGTTGAGGGTTGCAAGAGAATGACTGGATATGACATGTGAGGGGAGGAGCTATATAGCAGTTCTGCTTGGGTGATCCTCTTGCAACTTCCTGTTGGGAAGCAGAATATATCCCATAAGTAATGGATGACCCGTGGACTGAACACACTTAACAAGAGAAAATTAATTATAGATCCTTTATAAAGTTCATCAGTTTAAAACCTTTTGCTGGATATGGAGAGTTCATCTGTGTAATTCTGCTTAGATAATAATAATAACAATAAATCCTTAACATCCTTTAACTGTCTGCCCAATTCTGATCACAGTGATCTGGTCTCAGAGCCAACTATGAGTAATACTTGTATCTTTAGTGTAGAGATGGCATATCATTCATCGCAACCTAATATCAATATTGCGAGGCTTTACGGTCTTGTAGTATGAGGACAGTACAGTGTGTGGAGTGAAGTTAGATGCAAAATAGCGCTGTAAGAAGCGATCTCAAAATATGAAAGTTTGTTTCACTTACTGTCTGCCTCTGTTAGTACTAACAAGCCGATTCTGGAGCCTGGGTATCCGGTCCGGGTGTTCTTGAAGATTATTTCTGTTGGTTCTTTTTAGGCTCTGCGGTCTTCAGTTCAGTATGTTGTCAGGGTCAGAAAGGCAACTACAGTAGGAGAAAGAGTTTAAAACTTTCTGACGCTGCCCACAAATGGCTCCCCAGCTGGATAGACTGGTGTCCGTAGTCACAATCTCCCAGGACGGTCTCAAGAAGCACGTGCCTTGGGACAGGTGATCTTGACACAGCCACCAAGATAGCGAGTCTCTCAACAGGTTGTCCCGAACTATCTGTTGTGACAGATCCGAATGGTCGCCGTTCCATTGTCTCAGCATGCATAGCTGTAAAGGTCTGAAATGGTATCTGGCAAATGGAAAGAAGTTCCATACAAGACACCATGAGTCCTCCATAAACTGGGCCACCGAAGGTCTCAAGGAGGCCTGGAGGGCAAGACATGCTGTTGTTAGCTTGTTGTTAACGTCTATGATCTGTTAGAAAGATCTTCATGGACACTGAGTGTATAACTGTGCCCAGGAAATTCCCCCTGGTATCTGGAGTAAGAGAACCCTTTTCCAAGTTTATCTTCCATCCATGTGACCGAAGAAGACTTAAAAGAAAATCTGAGTGATCCCTTGCTAGACGAAAAGATGGTACCTGTACCAAGATATTGTCCAGGTAAGGAGCTACTGCTTTACCTCAGGTTCTGGCCACCACTAGAAGAGCCCCCAGAACCTTCATGAATATCCTTGGAGCAGTAGCTAAGCCAAACGGAAGTGCTATGAACTGGAAGTGCCGATTTAGAAAGGCGAACTTCAGGAACTGGAAATGCATCCTTCCGATCTATAGTAGTCATAAACTGTCCTTCCTGAACCAGGGGAAGGATTAATCTTATAGTCTCCATCTTGAATGAGGGGACACTTAGAAATGTGTTTAGGCACTTCAAGTATAGAATTGGACGAAAAGTTCCCTCCTTTTTGGGAACCACAAAGAGGTTTGAATAGAACCCCAGACCTCTTTCTGATGCAGGTACAGGGATAATTACTCCTAAGGAGACTAGATCCCATACACAATCTAAAAAGGCTGTCCTCTTCTCTGGTCTTGTAGACAGTCTGGAGAGTAGGAATCTGCCCCTCCACCTTTCCCTCCAGTAACCGTAGAGATGATAGAGTCCAGACCTTGTCCGAATAAGATCTTCCCCTTGAAAGGAAAAGAAGGGAGTCTGGATTTAGAAGTCATATCCGCAGACCAAGACTTCAACCAGAGAGCGCTGTGGGCTAAGACCGCAAAACATGAAACCTTAGCATTCAGGCGAATAATCTGCATATTCGCATCACAGATGAAAGAATTAGCTACTCTTAGAGCTTTAATTCTCTCCTTAATATCCTTGAGAGGAGACTCCACCTCGATAAGTTCTGACAAGAGTCGCACCAGTAGGTGGCGGCCCTGGCCACCGCTGGTTGAAATAAAAATCCTGTGTGCTGGAACATTCTGCTTAGAAAAGTTTCCAACTTCTTATCCATATGTTCTCTAAAGGAAAAGCTATCCTCAATAGGGATAGTAGTACGCTTAGCTACTACTACCTTAGGGATGGAGTCCCATAGCTCTAATTGAGAGTTAGGGACCGGGAACAATTTTTTAAAAGTAGCTGAGGGAGAAAAGGATTTTCCAATTCTTTCCCATTCGTTACTAATAATGTTTGCCATACGAACTGGTACCGGAAAAGTTTGTGGGATCTTCCTGTCTTCATAAACCCTATCCAATTTAGGGATCTTAGGTTCCTCAGGTAACTTGGCCTCTGGAACCTCTAGCGTAGACAGGACCTCCTTCAGTAAAAAAACGCAGATGTTCAATTTTAAATCTAAAGGAGGGCTCCTCCGCCGGAGGAGATTTAGTAATAGAAGTCTCCGACTCCGAAATTTCACCCTCTGACGCCACAGAGGTTAACTCATGCTCGGATAGTTGTGACATATTCGCTAGATCCGATTGGAAATTAGATTAATGTAAAACAGGAGAACTGTGTTTAAACTTTCTCTTACGTTTCCGAAAGATAGGTAGGGCACTCAGGCCCGTGGACACAGCCGATTGTAACTGCACGGTAAAATCCGCAGGAAAAAGGCCCCCTCCAGACGGAGAAATAGCTATGCCGTGGGGAACTGCATGGGAAGCGGTTAGGGTAGAAAGGGTAGTAATGTCTCAGTTCACAGAATCCAGAGAGGTTGATGGCTAAGAGGGACTAATTGCGCTAGGGTTAATAGCAGACTTAGCTCCCTTCTTAGACTTTAAAACAGTACCCAGGCAAAAGGAACAAAATTGAGCAGGTGGGCAAACCACGGCCTCCTCACAATTTAAGCTGTATTATTAATCACTACAGAAGGAGTGGAACCTTCTAACGTATTATTAGAGTCCTCCATAGTAGGTATGTAATCCCACAGTAGAAAGAAAAACGATACAAAAATAAACGTTTTAAATATAGAAATACACCTTTATAAAACCAATGGCTGGGGCACTCACCACCTCCTAGACCCAGACAAGTTATCAAGAAACTCTCTTCAGGAGTGCTGTCTGCAGCAGGATCCTAAGGAAGTGAATGAAGCTGCACTCGATCACATGGTGCACAAGGCAGGACCTCCCCTGCTATAAAAAAGTGTGTGAAGCTATTAGGAGCTGCGCAACGTACAAAGTGAAAGTGAAACCTGCCTGTTCCAGCCAAAAGTACACAGTCTAAATTACGTTTTTCATAAATGTTAAAGCAGTATATAAACTCCCCAAACTGTTCCCAATAAACTCTGAGGAGATATTAACCCTTGATCCTACTGAGGTATAGAGGAGTAACACTGTGACCCTATACAGGAATCCCTGCTATAACAATAATGCAAACTTACCCTCCAGGATCCGTGCTGTGGAACAGATACAGCCTCTCAAGTGTGAAAGCCTTGTAGCGATGCTCTGACAGTATGGAAAAGCAAGCAGTGTAATTCGTTAACACTGACTGCTCAGGAGTTGTTAGATAGATAGTCTGGATGGCTTCGCAGAAAAACTTTCCCTGCATCTCCAGACTCTAACTTTCATCAATACTCTCACTGAGAGGTTTATATAATTACTTAAAACTCCAGTCCTCTTTTGAAGGGAACATACCCGTTAAGGACTTTCCGAATCTTCTGACACTTCACGAAAGGCAAAGAATGACTGGGGGGAATAGGGGAAGTGGGAGGGATATTTAAGCCTTTGGCTGGGGTGTCTTTGCCTCCTCCTAGTGGCCAGGTGTTGTATTTCCCAACAGTAAGGAATGAAGTCTTGGACTCTCCCTGCCTTATGGAAAGAAAAGGACTTTTTTTTATAGAAAAATATGCATTGTTTTGCACTCCAAGGACATACTCCTTGAAAAGCCCATTCATTATTTTTATATTATATCCTTTGCTGTTGCTATTTTGGGGCAGGTATAAATGTTCTCCTATGTGTTGTAGACTGTTACAGAAGACAGAAATGCTCACACATTTATTTTAGCTAAACTACAAGGTCACTAATGAGGTGGAAGATTACTGCACAAATGAATCATAAGTACAGTAAAGGGTCTTTATTTTACACAAACGGTTTTCTTTTTCAAGTTAAAACTGTTTAGTTTGAACCACTGTAATTCATCACAGTGGTTTCTGGGGTATACAGTGGTTGTGAATTTTATGCACAATTGCTTAGAATCAGGGAGGATAATTGTTACCTTTGTGCAGTAGTTGTAATTGCATCTACAATCTCCATTATTCTATGCAGGGCTGAATCTGTGCCAATAGTCATATCTGTTCCGCAGAAATCATTATCAATGGAACCAACCAAGCCAACAATATTCAAGAAGCTGGAGTTTTTGGCTTCCTCTGCAGTTATCTTTCCTACAGACATGTGAAGAATAAATTGAACATATGCTGAAATATCTAATACACCAGTATGACAATTAAGCAAAACGTATGTCCTTGTGCCTTTAATAAAATTAAGATCACATCATCAGAAAGTTAGGGTAATCTTGATTTCTGCAATCCATTTCTTATAACCTTATCCTTTTCACTGGTATTCTTCCCTTATCAACTTCTTCTCTACCACTCATAAAATAGATGTTAATAAAAATCCTTTAGAATTTACCATCACTTCAATTTTCTTGTTATAAATAAAAACCTGGCTATCAGCCGCTTTCTTTCTACGGCCGCACTCTTCTTTGGTGGCTTTCACTTCAGCAATTCCCCCAAGCTTAGCGACAAACAAGGAAGTTATTTGGCCTGCTATCTTCACCCTGCTGGATCTTCCAGTGCATGCCCCTCCATTCCCTCTCTCTCCTTCAGCTCCTTGACAATTCATGCCATGTGCCCTTTCTCTTGACCACCCCCTGAACGTAAGCTTTTTTCCTTTACTGCCTGGCTACCTTAGTTTTGTTCTTACAACATCACAGTGGACACACTTTTTTCTTTAACTTCTTTGCTTGGCCTTGGCCTCTTCCATTTGACATATGCCAGCTCAGCAATTGACCTTGTATTTTCCCATTTGTCTCAGTTATCTCATACTTTGTTTCCTCTGTCTGACCACCACCTCTTAAAGGGACAGTAAAAATAAAATGTAACTTCCATGATTCAGATAATGTACAATTAAAGAAACACAAAAAAACATTATTATATACTTATTTATTCAAATTTGCTTCATTCTCTTGGCATCATTTGTTGAAGAGTACACCTAGGAAGCAGCAATGCACAATTGGAAGCTAGCTGAACACATTGTGTAAGTCAATGACAAGAGGCATACATGTGCAGCAATTAGTCACCAGCTAACTCCCAGTAGTGCATTGCTCTTCCTAAGCTTACCTAGGTATTCGTTTAAACAAATTATACCAAGATAACAAAGTAAATTTGATAATAGAAGTGAAGCTGAAAGCTATTTCAAATTGCATGCTCTATCTATTTCATGAAAGGATATTTTTAGGTTTCATGTCCCTTTAACTTACTCTACTACCTCAGCCTTTATATCTACCTCTACATATCTGTAAAAATATTCAACCTTGAGACCATATAGCAATGTTCTCATCTCCTAGTCTCAAATGTATTAAGCACTTCCAGCTCCAGCCTAATTGCTTCACCCAGTGTCCCTCACACA
This sequence comes from Bombina bombina, assembly GCF_027579735.1. NCBI lineage: Eukaryota > Metazoa > Chordata > Amphibia > Anura > Bombinatoridae > Bombina > Bombina bombina. The sequence goes on from NC_069501.1 coordinate 1,035,477,537, forward strand.
AGCGTTCCACTCGTAATCTAGCCCCATGTGTTTAACCCTCCCCACAAAGGGGTTAAACACACAGCTAGCTGAAGTCCCAATTTGACTTGGACATTTCAACTCCTTGTAGCTGGTGAGCCAATTAGGGACAGCTATAGGGCTGCAATGTCTTGAACAAGACTTAGTGGTGTTTTTTTTTTTCCACATTGTTGATATATGCATTTAATTAAAAACTAAGCAACTTACCTGCTTTAACTAAATCATTTAACAAGCCAGTCCATTCCGCTCTGAAAGTGTCTGCCCCAGTCAAGCTACCATCTCCACCAATCACACATAAATTAGTAATTCCTTTTTTCACTAGATTAGATGCAGCTTTAAGTCGCCCCTCTCTTCCACGGAAATCTTGACATCGAGCGCTTCCTATGACTGTACCACCCTAAAAAAGGAAATTATTTGGTTATGGAATTTAGTGGACTACAATAAAGTTTTAAAACCGTTTTGTCATTTATTTTTACGTTCTAAGATGCCCTTTTTCCAATGACACAGAGAGTCCACAAATCCATTCATTTACTAGTGGGAATTCAACTCCTGGCCACCAGGTGGAGGCAAAGAACACCCAGCAAAGCTTTAAGTATCCTCCCACTACCCACAATCCCCAGTCATTCTTAGCCTGTGTAACATTGTAGAATTACGGCTCATTCCACTAGGGCTATCTCTTCCTCTTGGGCCTTTAAAAATTATGCTTCTATGGAACAGATTTGCAAGGCGGCCACTTGGTCATCATTGCATACTTTTCCAAATTTTCCAAATTCTATGGTTTTGCCTCAGCTGAGGCTTCTTTTGGGAGGAAAGTTCTTCAAGTGGTGGTGCCTTCTATTTTAGGTCTTGTCTATCCCTCCCTTCCATTCTGTGGACTCTAGCTTTGGTATTGGTTCCCACTAGTAATTGAATGTATTTGTGGACTCTCCATGCCATTGGAAAGAAAACATAATTAATACTTACCTGATCAATTATTTTCTTTCCTGGCATGGAGAGCCCACGACCCGCCCTTTATTTTAAGACAGCTTTTTGTCATTTTCCTAAACTTCAGGCACCGCTATACCCTTTGTGTCTTCTTCTCTTTCCATATTTCCTTGGCTGAATGACTGGGGATTGTACTTGAAGCCTTGCTGGGGTGTTCTTTGCCTCCACCTGGTGGCCAGGAATTGAATTCCCATTAGTAATTGAATGGATTCGTGGACTCTCTATGCCAGGAAAGAAAATAATTTATCAGGTAAGTATAAATTATGTTTTTGATTCTGTGCTTGCCAAGTCAATAATTTAAGGGGCAAAGAGGTCAAAATTGGAAAGTCCTTAAAAAATATAAACTCTTTACTTACATCTTAATTAAACACAAAAGCAGGGTGTGGTATGGCAGTAAACTAATAGCTGCATAATTAGGAGTAATAAAGTCATATCAAATGATATCAGCTTCAGAAGATATTAAAAAGGTTTAAATTTATTAAAAAACAGTTTGTTAGCTGAGGTAGTTAAATACAAAAAAATAGTTCAGGTTACACACTGCACATTTTACAAAAGTTGTGCCCATTATTTGCAAGATATGTTTCCCAGCCAGAGTTTAAATTTAATTACTTGATCTGTTTCTAGTGAAATTTTTAATTTTTCACATTTGAGTACAATCTTAAAGTGATTTAAAAACCACATTTTTTTCTTTCATGATTAAGATAGAACAAAATAAATTATGCTTACCAGATAATTTAATTTCCATCTGTATGAGGAAAGTCCATGGCTTCATTCCTTACTTGTGGGAAATACTGAACCTGGCCACCAGGAGGAGGCAAAGACACTCCAGCCAAAGGCTTAAATACCTCCCCCACTCCCCTCATCTCCCAGTCTTTCTGCCGAGGGAACAAGTAACAGTAGGAGAAATATCAGGGTATTAATGGTGCCAGAAGAACAACCAAAAAATTTAGGTCCGCCCAACGGAGAAAACAGGCAGGTGCCGTGGACTCTCCTCATACAGATGGAAATGAAATTATCTGGTAAGCATAATTTATGTTTTCCATCTTAATATGAGGAAAGTCCACAGCTTCATTCCTTACTTGTGGGAAACATATACTCAAGCTCTAGAGAACACTGAATGAAAACGGGAGGGTGAAAAAGAGAGGCGGACCCTATTCTGAGGGCACCACAGCCTGCAAAACCTTTCTCCCAAAAGATGCTTCAGCCGAAGCAAAAACGTTAAACTTGTAACATTTTGAAAAGGTATGTAAGGAGGACCAGGTAGCCGCCTTACAAATCTGCTCCATAGATGCCTCATTCTTGAAGGCCCAAGAGGAAGCCACTGCTCTAGTAGAATAAGCCCTAATCCTATGAGGAGGCTTATGTCCCGCTGTTTCATAAGCTAAGCAAATAATGCTCCTCAACCAAAAAGACAAGGAAGTGGATGAAACTCCTTAGTGGCTTGAAGATAGAACTTCAAGGCACGAACAACATCCAAATTATGAAGTAAACGCTCCTTTGAAGAAGGAGGACTAGGACACAAGGAAGGAACAAAAAACTCCTGATTGATGTTACGATCAGAAACAATCTTAGGAAGAAAACCTAACCCAGTACAAAGCATAGCCTTATCAGCATGGAATACTTGGTAAGGGGGCTCACATTGCAAGGCCGCCATCTCAGAAACTCTGCGTGCCGAGGCAATAACCAGTAAAAAGAGAACATTCCAAGACAATAATTTAATGTAAAGGCCATGCATAGGCTCAAACGGAGCCCTCTGCAACACCTTAAGAACAAGATTTAAACTCCAAGGAGGAGCGCTAGGTCGAAACACAGGTCTGATTCCAGACAGAGCCTGAATAAAACACTGGACGTCTGGAAGCTCAGCGAGCTTCTTGTACAGCAAAACAGATAGGGCAGAAATCTGCCCCTTAATCAAGCTAGCCGAAAGGCCCTTCTCCAGACCATCCTGGAAAAAAGAAAGAATCCTGGAAACCCTGACCGTATGCCAGGGAAATCCACGCTTTTCACACCAGAATAAGTACGTCCACAACACCTTATGATAGATGCGACGAGTAACCGGCTTACGGGCTTGAATGAGAGTATCAATAACTCTCTCAGAAAAACCTCTCTTGGCTAGGACTAAGCGTTCAATCTCCACGCAGTCAGCCTCCTCCGCCTGAGGATCCCTGGACCTCCACCCATATCTGTGTAGCTTGGTATTGAGACAAGATGCCATGAGATCTATCTCCGGCATCCCCTAACTGTTGCATATCTCCGCAAACACCTCGGGGTGGAGAGACCATTCCCCCGGATGGAAGGATTGTCTGCTGAGAAAATCCGCTTCCCAGTTGTCCACACCCGGAATGTGGATTGCTGACAGCGAACAGCTGTGGGCCTCCGCCCACTCCAGAATCAGAGATACTTCCCTCATTGCTAGGGAGCTTCTCATTCCCCCTGATGGTAAGTCACCAAGGTTATGTTGTCCGATTGGAATCTACTAAACTGGGTCAAACCCAGAAGGGGCCAAGCCTTCAGAGCATTGAAGATTGCTCGAAGTTCCAAGATGTTAATCGGGAGGAGGGATTCCTCTCGAGTCCACAGGCCCTGTGCCTTCCTGGCACCCCAAACGGCTCCCCACCCTGAGAGACTCGGGTCCGTAGTGACAATCTCACAGGATGGTCTCAAGAAGGACGTCCCTTGGGACAGATGATCTGGACAAAGCTACCAGGAGAGCGATTCTCTTGACCGGTTGTCCAGAGAAATCTGTTGAGACAAATCTGAATGATTGCCGTTCCACTGTCTCAGCATGCACAGTTGAAGAGGTCTGAGATGGAATCTGGCAAAGGGGATGATGTCCATGCAGGACACCATAAGTCCAATAACCTCCATACACGAGCCACAGATGGCCTGAAGGAGTGTGTAAGAAATATCCTCATAGATATGGTCAACCCTGGTACTGGGAATAAGAGAACTCTTTGCTAAGTTTATCTTCTATCCATGAGATCGAAGAAGAAAAAGAAGAGATTTCGAATGGTCCTCTGACAGACGACAGGACGGTGCTTGATCCAAAATGTCGTCTAAGTACGGTGCCACTGCAATCCCTCTGGTTTTAGCTACTGCGAGCACAGCGCCTAGAACCTTCATAAAAACTATTGGCGCCGTAGCCAGACCAAATGAAAGTGCAATGAACTGGAAGTGCTGGTCCAGCAACGCAAATCTTAGGAACCTAAAGTGTTCCTAGTCAATAGGGACCTATCCTTCAGGTCTATCGTGGTCATAAATTGTCCTTCCTGGACTAAAGAAGAATGAACCTTATTGTCTTTGTTTAAACACTTTAGGTCTAGAAACAGATGAAAAGTGCCCTTCTTTGGTACTACAAACAGATTTGAGTAGTATCCCAGACCTCTCTCTGCTGGACGAACCAGTACAATGACTCCCCAGGGCAGAGAGATCCCTCACACACCCTAGAAAGGCCTCTCTCTTTGCTGGCCTTGAAGACAGGTTTGAAAAGAGGAATCTGCCCCTGGGAGGATGAGACTTGAAACCAATCCTGTATCCCTGAGCGATGACCTCCAGAACCCACGGGTCTTGCACGTCCCCAAACCAAGCTTCTGAAAAGAGTGACAGTCTGCCCCCTACCAGATCCGAAGCCGGATCAGGGGCCGGCCCTTCATGCTGACTTTGACTTGGCGGGCTTCTTATTCTGCTTGGATTTATTCCAGGACTGAGGGGGCTTCCAAGTTCCCTCGGACTGCTCCGGCTTTGCAGAGGGCTGCTGACGTTGGGATTTGTCTGAACGAAAGGAGCAAAAAACATAAATTATGCTTACCTGATAATTTAATTTCCATCGAGGGGAGGAGAGTCCACGGCTTCATTCATTACTATTGGAAATTAAGAACCTGGCCACCAGGAGGAGGCAAATACACCCCAGCAAAAGGCTTGAAGACCTCCCCCACTTCCATCATCCCCCAGTCACAGGGAACCAGGAACAGTAGGAGAAATATCAGGGTATAAAAGGTGCCAGAAGATGATTAAATTTAGATCCGCCCAACAGAGATGCGGGCGGGAGCCGTGGACTCTCCTCCCCTCGATGGAAATTAAATTATCAGGTAAGCATAATTTATGTTTTCCATCTAAAGGGGAGGAGAGTCCACGGCTTCATTCATTACTATTGGGAACATATACCCAAGCTCTTGAGGACACTGAATCAAACCGGGAGGGTAAAAGGTGGACCCTAATCTGAGGGCACCACAGCCTGTAAAACCTTTCTCCCAAAAACAGCTTCCGCAGAAGCAAAAACGTCAAACTTGTAAAACTTTGTAAAAGTGTGTGAGGACCAGGTAACCGCCTTACAAATTTGCTCCATAGAGGCCTCATTCTTGAAGGCCCAAGATAAAACCAAAGATCTAGTTAAATGAGCCGTAATCCTCTGAGGAGACTTATGTCCCGCTGTCTCATAAGCCAAGAAAATCAAGCTCCTCAACCAAAAAGACAAACAAGTAGCAGAGGCCTTTTGCCCCTTGCGCTTCTCAGAATACACCACAAAAAGAGATGTAGACTGTCTGAAATCCTTGGTAGCCTGAACATAGAACTTCAAGGCACGAACCACATCCAGGTTATGAAGTAACCTCTCCTTTGAAGTAGAAGGGTTAGGACACAAAGAAGGAACCACTATTTCCTGATTGAAATTACGGTTAGACACCTCCTTGGGGAGAAACCCCAACCCAGTGCGAAGTACAGCCTTATCCGCATGAGACACCAGATAAGGAGGATCACATTGCAAGGCAGCTAGTTCAGATACTATGCGAGCCAGAAGAGAACCTTCGAACAGGAAGAGAACCTTCCAAGACAAAATCTTAACGTCTATGGAATGCATAGGTTCAAACGGAACCCTCTGCAAAACCTAGGTTTAAGCTCCAAGGCGGAGCCGACTGTCTAAAGACAGGCCTGATTCTAGACAGAGCCTGAACAAAAGATTGGATGTCAGGGAGGGAAATCTGTCCCTTTAAGGAACTAGCGGCAAGACCCTTCTCCAACCCATCTTGGAGAAAGGACAGAATCCTAGATACCTTCACCTTATGCCAAGGATATCCATGTTTCTCACACCAGGACAAGTAAGTCCCCTGGATCTTGCCACTGCAAGCAGTGCTCCCAGAACCTTTGTGAAGACTCTTGGGCCGTCTCCAGTCCAAAAGGAAGGACCACAAACTAACCCTGTGTGCTGAAACTTCTTTCTCAACATGTTTTCCAGCTTTTTATCCATGGGCTCTTTAAACGACAAACTATCCTCTAGGAGAATAGTTGTACGCTTCATGAGCGTAGAGATAGCATTAGGGATGGTTCCCCACAGCTCAAGCTGAGAGTCCGGAGCAGGAAACAGTTTCTTAAAGGAAGAAGAAGGGGAAAAGGAAGAACCTAATCGCTCCCATTCGTTTTTAATATTATTAGCCATCTTGACGGGAACCGGGAAAGACTGAGGCACTACCCTGTCCTCGTATACCTTGTCAAGCTTAGGAATCGCAGGTTCCTCCAGTATCTTAGGTTCCGGAACCTCCAGAGTAGCAATCACCTGCCGTAGCAGAAAGCACAAATTCTCCATCCTAAACCTATAACCAGGCTCCTCCGCCGCCGGAGGATAAGATGACACGGACTCTGACCCAGAAGGGGCCGCCTCCAAAGAGTCGGAGTGGGCCTCGTCATCGTATAGAGCCTCTGGATCTTCCATCGGCAAGAACAAACCCTGGGTCGGGCCTCTATGATAAACCCTATGCTTGCACTGAGCAGAACGTGGTAAGGCACCGATTCCAGTTGGTCCACAAAGTCTGACGGCCAACGAATCTCTCCCGAAGGAGTAATGGTTGGACCATGGGGCGCTGCATGTGCAGTCGGAGATGAATGTAGGGAACGCACCTCCAGGGACGATCCCCTTAGAGGTGGACGGCTCAGTAGTATTAGACATCCGTTTACATTTAGATGTTGTAACTTTATCAAGGCATGTGGAACATAGTTGAGCAGGCCGATCTACCAGAACCTCCTCACAATAAAGACAGAAATTAGACTTCGTTTGCGCTTTTGGGTAGACTAACGTAATTAACAAAAAGGCACCTTTATACCACCAATGGCTGGGGAACTCACCACCTCCTAGGACTCTGACAACAGAAACCGCTACGTCTCCTGCGCCATAGATCATAGAGGATAGACATACCCAGTCCCTTGGAATGCCTGGCAGGACCACCCCTGCACTAGGAAAAAATGCGCCAAAAATGGCCACGCAAAATTCCCGCAAGTAACCTGAAAGTTCCACACATTGCCAATAAACAATATCATGTATAAACCCCCCCCCCTGTTCAATAATTTCCCTTCCAGGAATATTAACCCTTGATTCTGTAAAAATAAAAAAGTGCCACACTGTGACCCTGTCTTCTATGTTATCATTATTAATAAAAAATGAAACAATCTTACCAGAATCTACGCTGTGGAACAGGAACACGGACCTTCAAGTGTGACAGGTTAGTAGCCTCGCTCCTGACATGGACTTGAGTGTAGAAAGCAGGTAACGAAACTCGTCAACACTGATTGCTTATGGAGCTGTTAATATGAGTAGGGATGGTTTCGCAGAAAGACTCTCCCTGCATCTTTGGACTCTAACTTTCGCTCAGGCTCTCACTGAGAGGCTGACAGGACTACTTAAAACTCCACTCCTCTGCCATCCTCCATTGATAAAAGGCAAAGAATGACTGGGGGATGAGGGAAGTAGTGGAGGTATTTAAGCCTTTGGCTGTGGTGTCTTTGCCTCCTCCTGGGAGCCAGGTTCTTAATTCCCAATAGTAATGAATGAAGCCGTGGACTTTCCACCCCTTTAGATATAAATTAGGACCTTGTCCCTTAGGCTTGTTCTTCTTGTCCTGCAGTAAAAAAGGCACCTTTGCCTCCAGTAACCGTGGATAAGATAGAGTCCAGACCCGGACCAAAAATAATCTTTCCCTTGAATGGGAGGTGTCAGGTAGTATTGCTTACCCACATGCACTCTCTCTAATTGTCAGGTACATTGCCACCTGCACTCTTTCATCACACACCACTCGTGCTTTTCTGATATTATGTGTTTTTCTGATATTTCTGACATTAGGTACTTTTTCTGACATTAGGGGCTTTTTCTGATATTATGTGCTCTAATGATATTATGCTTCAATGACATTATGCGCGTTACTGATATTATGTTCGTCACAGATGCTGCTTGTTTTTCTGGCATATGACCTATGTAATGTGTACATCTTATTTCCATTACCACAAACAAACAGTTTAATTTTTGTTTCATTTTCCACAAATATGTTATGCAAAATTACCAAATAAGGCTGTAATGCTACTTGCTATGCAAATAATACTTTGTTACGTAACGGATGTCTGCGTACATCCATAAGCTATATAACTCAGTGCCTACCCATAATAAAACGAATACTTGCTAATGACAAAGCTGCCTAACGTGTTGTTATTTTCTGAGTATTCCCGGAACGTCTGAAGATCCCTGCTTTTGCCAAGACTCAGTATCCAAGAATTTCATCCCGGGATATTCCCAGTTCCTAACAGGAGGGAAAGAAATCTAGACTTCAAAGTCATGTGCGCAGACCAGGACTTCAGCCAAAGTGCCCTACGGGCTAGCACAGAAAAACCTGAAGCCTTGGCGTTCAGGTGAATAATCTGCATATTTGCATCACAAATTAAAGAATTAGCTACCCTTATGACCCTAATTCTTTCCAGGATTCCACCTCTATCAACTCAGATAAGGAGTCGCACCAGTAGGTAGCAGCTCCAGCAACCGCAGCAACAGCCGCTGCTGGTTGAAACAAATATCCTGTATGCTGAAACATTTTTCTTAATAGAGTTTCCAGCTTCTTATCCATTGGCTCTTTAAGCGACAAACTATCCTCAAGAGGGATAGTAGTGCGTTTAGCAAGTGTGGAAATAGCACCATCTACCTTAGGGACGAAACCCCACAACTCCAACTGAGAGTCTGGAACCGGGAACAATTTCTTAAAGGAAGAAAAAGGGGAAAAAGAAGAACCAAGTCTTTCCCATTCGTTCTTAATAATGTTCGCCATCTTTACGGGAACCGGGAAAGTCTGTGGTACAACCCTGTCCTTGTAGACCTTATCTAATTTAGGAATTCAAGGTTCCTCTGGTAATTTAGGTTCTGGAACCTCTAAAGTAGCCAACACCTCCTTTAACAGAAAGTGTTTAATCCTAAATCTAAAGTCTGGTTCCTCTGCAGCTGGAGGCTTAGAGGCAGCAGATTCTGGCCCAGAAAGAGCATCCTCTGAAGTATCAGAGGTGTCTTCATCATCGGATAATCTTGTATCAGATAATTCCAATAAGTTAGTAGATGACTCCTGGAAGCAATATTAAACCTTAGCAGGGCGAGGTAAAGCACTAAAGGCCGCAGACACTGCCATCTGTAAATGTTCAGTAAAGTCTGGCGGTAAAAGGGCCCCTTCAGATGGAGGCATAGAAGTGCTACGGGGAGCTGCATGTGTATTAGGAGATGAATGTAGGGTGGGCACCTCACAGGCGGAGACTCCTCAGAGGTAGAAGGCTCAGTAGTAGTAAACATATTAGCTTTCTTTGATAAGATTACTTTTTCAAGGCAAGTGGAAAATAATTGAGCAGGCGGGTATACCGTGGCCTCCTCACAATATAGACAGGCATTAGCTTTAGGTAAAGAGCGCGTACCCTCTAACGTATCAGAGTCCTCCATAGCTTGCGCTTATAAAAAGGACTAACGACAAAGATAAATGGCACCTTTATACCCCCAATGACTGGGACACTCACCACCTCCTATGACCCAGGCCCAAGAGAGAAACCGCTTCATTTCCAGTCACCGTACGGTCAGGAAGAAGAGAATCACTATGACCACACCCGGTCACGTGGTGCGCCATGCAGGACCGCCCCTGCACCACTAAAAGCGCACCAAGCCTGAAGGGCTGCGCAGCGCCAAAGTAAAAGTAAAAACCTGTACGTTCCAACATCTGCCTGAGCCACATCTCACACATGTCACAGTATAAATACGATATTAAAAATATGTGATTAATCCCGCCTGTTCAATAATCCCCTTCCGGAGATATTAACCCTCGATTCCATACAGATAAAAGGAGTCCCACTGTGACCCTGTCTTCTTGCGTTATCATGTGTGTATAAATAAATGAAACGATCTTACTCGAATCTATGCCGTGGAACAGGAACACTGCCTCTCAAGTTTGACAGTCTTTTAGCATTGCTCCTGACATGGACTTGAGTGATACAAGCAGGCAGTAAAACTCGTCAACACTGATTGCTTAAGGAGCTGTTAATATGAGTCTGGATGGGTTCGCAGGAAGTCTCTCCCTGCATCTCCAAACCCTAACTTTCATCAAGGCTCTCACTGAGAGGCTGTCAAGACTACTTAAAACTCCAGTTCAATTCCGAAGAGTACTACCCTCCATAAGGAACTACTCCGTATCTTCTGACACTTCTCTGCCAACCTCCTGTGATGAAAGGCAAATAATGACTGGGGGATGAGGGGAGTGAGGGAGGTATTTAGGCCTTTGGCTGGGGTCTATGCCTCCTCCTGGTGGCCAGGTTCAGTATTTCCCACAAGTAAGGAATGAAGCCGTGTACTCTTCATATTAAGATGGAAATAAATTTTAAACCGCTTTCCAATTTACTGCTATTATTTAATTTGCTTTATTCTCTTGTTATCCTTTTTTGGAGGACCAGCAATACACTACTGGGAGCTAGCTGAAAGCTAACGATAAGAGGCATATATGTGCAGCTTCTGAGCCTACCTATGTATACTTTTCAACAAAGGATAGAAAAAGAACAAAACAAATTAGAGAATATAAATACATAGGAAAGTTATTTAAAATGTTCTATCTAAATTATGAAATAAAAAAAATGTGGTTCATGTCCCTTTAAATTTTGACACTAATGTAATTTTTATTAAAATAGTGAAGTCCTAAAAAACTTGGTTGCTTTTTTAAGCTACACGCGCAGTGCTCTATGCTACATGAATTATTATTCTTTTTTGTAATAGTTATGCATTTAGTATGAGTTCTAATTCATTGTCTATTAAAAGCATAATAAAATGATAAATGCCTTGTGCGTGTGATGTAAACGTGTATCTCAACATAGCGGTGAGGTTTTTCTTGTTAGGTCATTTAGCAATTTTAAATTTTGTAAAGCGTTATTGCAATTAGACAGTCTGTCTGTCTTTTCCTATTTATCATTTGCAAGCAATATCAAAATACCACCGGCTTGAAGATTTACATATCTGGATGTATCAATGAAATCTATCTCCATGACAGTTCTTACTATAGTTTTGTCTGGAAATCTAAATGTGGATATATTTAAATAAACAATTTATTCTTACCAGATAAATTCCTTTCCTTCTGGATAGGGAGAGTCCACGACTTTATTCCTTACTGTTGGGAAATACAACACCTGGCCAAAGGCTTAAATATCCCTCCCACTTCCCCTATCCCACCAGTCATTCTTTGCCTTTCGTCACTAGAGGAGGATGGCAGAGAAGTGGCAGAAGATTCGGATAGTCCTTAACGGTTATGTTCCCTTCAAGAGAGGACTGGAGTTTTAAGTAATCATATAAACCTCTCAGTGAGGTCATTCTGCCAAGGAAACACGGAAAAGTAGGAGAAACATTAGGGTATAAATGGTGCCAGAAGAATACAATAAATAATAGGGGACCGTCCATAGACAAGAAAAAATGGACGGGGCCGTGGACTATCCCTATCCAGAAGGAAAGGAATTTATCTGGTAAGCATAAATTATATTTTCCTTCCTAAAATAGGGAGAGTCCACAGTTTCATTCCTTACTGTTGGGAAAACTATACCCAAGCTCCAAAGGACACTGAATGAATAACGGGAGGGAACAAAAAGTAGGAGGCGGACCCTATTCTGAGGGCACCAAAGCCTGCAAAACTTTTCTCCTGAACGCTGCTTCATCAGAAGCAAAAACATCAAACTTAAAATTTTGAAAAAGTATATAAGGAGGACCAGGTAGTCGCCTTACAAATCTGATCCATCGAGGCCTCATTCTTAAAGGCTCAAGAGGAAGCCACTGCTCAAGTGGAATGAGCCGTTATCCTCTCAATAGGACGATGTTCTGCTGTCTCGTAAGCTAAGCGGATGACACTCCTTAACCAAAAAGATAGTAAAAGTAGCCTTCTCCCACTTACACTTCTCCGAATACACAACAAACAAAGAGGAAGATTGTCCTTAGTAGCCTGAAGATAGAATTTCAAGGCGCAAACCACATCCAAATTGTGAAGTATGCGTTCCTTTGATGAAGAATGATTAGGACACAAGGAAGGAACCACAATCTCCTGATTGATGTTGCGATCTGACACAACCTTAAGAAGAAAACCTAATTTAGTACGTAAAACTGCTATATCTGCATGAAAAATCAGATAAGGGGGCTCACATTGCAAGCAGAGATCCCAGAAACTCTGCGCGCAGAGGCAATAGAAAAATAAAAAGAGAACCTTCCAAGATAACAATTTAATTGTTATCTTGGAAGGAACCTATTGCAAAACAAGAAGAACAAGAAAAAGGAGCCACAGATCTAAACACAGGACTGATCCTAATCAGAGCCTTAACAAAGGACTGCACGTCTGGAAGCTCACCCAGTCTCTTGTGCAATAAAACCGTCAGGGGCTAAATCTGTCCCCTCAGGGAACTAGCAGAAAGGCCCTTATCCAGCCCATCCTGGAGAAAAGAAAAGACCCTGGCAACCTTAACTCTGTACCAGGAAAAACCACGCTGTTCACACCAGAATAAGTAGGTCTGCCACACCTTGTGGTAGATACGCCGAGTAACTGGTTTACAAGCTTGAATAAGAGTATCAATGACACTCTCTGAGAAACCTCTCTTGGCTAAGACTAAGAATTGAATCTCCACGCAGTCAGCCTGAAAGAATCTAGACAAATGGACCTTGTATCAGCAGATCTCTGTGACAAGGTAACTTCCACGGAGGAGATGAGGATATCCCCACTAGATCCGTAAACCAAGTCCTTCAAGGCCACAATGGAGCATTTAGGATTACTGATACCCGCTCCTGCTTGATGTGGGCCACCACTCGAGGAAGAAGCGGTAATGAAGGAAAAATATATATGAGTTTGAACCTCCAGGGCACTGCTAGTGCATCTATTAGATCCGCTTGGGGATCCCTCAACCTCAACCCGTACCTGGGTAGCTTGGTATTGAGACGGGATGCCATGAGATCTATTTCCGGCGTCCCCCACTTGCTGCATATCTCTGCAAACACCTCGGCATGGAGAAACCATTTCCCTGGATGGAAGTAGTGCCTACTGAGAAAATCCGCCTCCCAGTTGTCCACACCCGGAATGTTGATCGCTGAAAGTGAACAACTGTGGGCCTCCGCCCACTCCAGAATATGAGATACTTCTTTCATGACCAAGGAACGTCTCGTTCCCCCCCGATAGTTGATGTAAGCCACCAAGGTTATATTGTCTGATTGGAATCTGATAAACTGTGACGAACCCAGAAGTGGCCAAGCCTTCAAGGCCTTGTAGATTGCTCGTAATTCCAAAATATTGATCAGGAGGGAGGACACTTCCTGAGTCCACAACCCCTGTGCCTTCCTGGCACCCCAAACAGCTCCCCGTCCGGATAGGCTTGCGTTCGTAGTCACAATCTCCCAGGATGGTCTTAAGAAGCATGTCTCTTAGGACAGATGATCTGGACAGCGCCACCAAGAGAGCGATTCTTTCGACCGTCTATCTAATACAATCTGTTGAGACAGATCTGAATGATCGCCGTTCCATTGCTTCAGCATGCAAAGGTGTGAGACTGAACCTGGCAAAAGGAATGATGTCCATGCAGGACACCATGAGACGAATCACCTCCATACAGTGAGCCACAGAGGGACTCTAGGAGGACAAGACATGCCGAAGTTAGCTTGCAACGTCTCTGGTCTGTTAGAAATATCCTCATGGATATGGAGTCTATTATAGTACCCAGGAATTCCACCATGGTACTTGGGATAAGAGAACTCTTTTCCAAGTTAATCTTCCATCCATGTGATTGAAGAAGACTAAGAAGGTACTCCGAGAATTCTTCCGCAAGACGAAAGGATGGTGCTTTGTCATCTCTTAGACTTGTTTTTCTTATCTTGCAGTAGGAAGGCACCCTTGCCTCCAGTAACCGTAGAAATAATGGAGTCCAGGCCTGGACCAAATAAAATCTCTCTCTTAAAGGGAAGAGAAAGGAGTCTGGACTTAGAAGTCATATCCACAGACCAAGACTTAAACCAGAGCGCCCGGCAGGCTAAGACCACAAAGCCAGAGGCCTTTGTATTTAGGCGAATACTTTGCATGTTCGCATCACAGATAAAAGAATTAGCAATTCTCAGAGCTTTAATTCTGTCTTGAATATCCTTAAGTGGAGACTACACCTCAATGAGTTCCGACAAAGAGTCGCACCAGTAGGTAGCCGCTCCGGAAACTGCGGCAACTGCAGTCGCCGGTTGAAACATCTTACTCAAAAAGATTTACGTTTTCTTATCCATCGGCTCTCTGAACGAAGAACTATCCCCAAGAGGTATAGTAGTACGTTTAGCAAGCGTAGAGATAGCACAATCCACTTTAACCAAAACAGCAGAAGTCCACAGCACCAAATAAAGAGGAATATTCTTGTCTTTATGTCTTTTATTTTCTTTAGCTTACAAAAAGCATGTAGGCACACAGGAACAACAAAAGCAATGTTTCGGGTTATTCACCCTTAATCATGCTAATCACTTTAGGAATGAAGCCCCACAAATATAGTTGAGAGTCCGGGACCGGGAACAACGTTTTAAAAGTAGACGAGGGGGAAAAGGAATAACCAATTCTTTCACATTCATTCTTAATAATGTTCGCCATCTTAACCGACACAGAGAAAGTCAAAAGGAACTTTCCTGTCCTCGTAAACTCTGTCTAATTTAGGTATCATAGGTTCTTCAGGCAGCACGGCCTCTGGAACCTCTAACGTAGACAGAACCTCCTTTAATATAAAACGCAAGTGCTCAATTTTAAATCTAAAGGATGGTTCCTCCGCAGTAGGAGGCGTAGACGCTAAGAACTCCGATCCAGAAAGTTCACCCTCTGAAGCTACAGAGGTTAACTCATCATCGGATAAATGGGACATAATAGCTAAAACGATAAATATTTAGATGACTCCGGGTCAGGAGAGCTATGTTTAACCTTTCTCTTGCGTTTGTTAGAGCAAGGTAATGCACTGAGGGCCGCAGACACCGCCGTTTGTAACTGCGCGGCAAAGTCCGCAGGAAGTTGGGCCCCTTCGGATGGAGGATTAGATGTGCTATGGGGAACTGCATGTGGAGTGGATAATACAGCAAGGGCAGTAAACTCACGGGATGCTGAGTCCTGAGAGATAGACGGTTCAGAGGGACTAAGAGCCTTAGCAGGCTTGTCTCCCTTCTTAGACTTTATAACGGTGTTAAGGCATGTGAAACATAATTAAGTGGGTGGGAAAACCACGGCCTACGCACAATATAAACAGGTATGATTTAGTACAGAAGTAGTACCTTCTAACATGTCAGAATCCTCCATAGCTCAAGTTATACCCACAGAAGGACGTTTTTTATTATAGAAAACTGCACCTTTATACTTCCAATGGCTGGGGCACTCACCACCTCCTAGACCCAGACAGTTAACAGTCGAAACGCTCTCCTCAGGTTCAAGTCTCAGCCAGAATGGAGGAAATGAACATAGACCACACCCGGTCACATGGAGTGCAAGACAGTACTTCCCCTGTTATTACAAGTACAGCAAGTAATAGGAACACTTTAAACAGCATGTAAATAATTAATACACTAATTAACCCCAACTGTTCAATAAACCCCCTTCAGAGGATATTAACCCTGGATCCTATCAATGTATAAAGGAGCCACACTGTGACCCTGTTATAGCATTTTATGTGTAAAAATTGAAACAATCTTACCTCCAGGATCCATGCTGTGGAACAGAACAGAGCCTCTCAAGTGTGACAGTCTTATAGCAGCGCTCCTGACATGGACTTGAGTGAGAGAAAGCAGGCAGTGAAACTCGTCAACACTGATTGCTTAGGAGCTGTTAGCAGTAGTCTGGATGATTTAGCAGAAAACAAACTTTCCCTGCATCTCCAGACAACTCATCAATACTCTCACTGAAAGGTTGAAATGACTACTTAAAACTCCAGTCCTATCTCGAAGGGCAGATACCCTTTTTCAGGACTCTCCGAATCTTCTGACACTTCTCTGCCACCTTCTAACGTGACAAAAGGCAAAGAATGACTGGGGTAATGAGGAAGTGGGAGGGATATTTAAGCCTTTGGTTGGGGTGTCTGCCTCCTAATGGTGGCCAGATGTTGTATTTCCCAACAGTAAGGAATGAAGCCGTGGACTCTCCCTATCTTAGGAAGGAAATGTCATATTTTCTCACCTATATAAATTTAAAAGCTCTAATCCAAATGCCTAATTAGTTTTGGAGAAACTGGAAAGTTTATATATATATATATATATATATATATATATATATATATATATATATATATATATATATATATATATATAGTGGGTATGTATATATATTTAGTACTGCCCATTTTAAATAATATACACACTCACAGCAGTGGCTGAAAAGGTCAAGAATATTATTACTAGATATGTTTGGCATTTGAAATCTGACTCCATTTGGGATTTTGACCTTGTGCAATTTGGCACCAAAAGGTTAGTTTATTTTTGAGTATGACATTGAATTTTATGCTGTGGTTATAGAATATCTCTAGCTTTAACTACCTTTTGCTTGGCAAATGATAAACTCAATGGAAATGTCAAGAAGTCACAATGATAGCCTTTAAATATGGTACCGTTCCTTAAAGCACAAATAACCTTTAAGCAGAGTATGTTATTTAAAGATCACTTTGAAAGTATCACATAGTTCTTGGCTGCATGGTGCATGAAACTGTTAAAGAGAAAAGAAAACTTAACAGCCAAAAAGAAAATGGGTAATTTTATTTTAATTCTTTTTTTTAAATGGAAGTACAGAATAACTGGTGGATGAAGGCTTGATAAATGGAAGACATAGTATTTTCAGTAAACAGCTAATTTAAAACAGAGTGGATAAAAAAAAAAAATCAGATATTTTTATTTAAATCTGATTTTTTATTATTTAAATAGGATTGCGTTAGCGCTCAAGCGACAACTTTTTACTTTCATGTTCTAATATCCAATGCACGCAAAAAAATTACTTCTAGCGGAGTTAGCACACAAGCGTGAGTGATAATTACTGCTCCACTCTGGCACTATTTGTTTTGTAGTACTCAAAACTGTGAATTTGTGTCTACGGAATAAACATGCCCCTTCTTCACAGCAAAAATGTTATAAAATAAGCATAGAGTTGAGAAACAGGCCTCAAACTGACATAATCATGAAAGAAAACTTTTGGGTTTCAGAAAGAGCTTACAATTTTCAGATTTTCTTCTTTAATCAAATTTGCTATATTCTCTTGGTAGCCTTTGTTGAAGAAGAGCAATGCTCTTTTGGGGCCTAGCTGAACACATTGGGTGACACAGTGACAAACAGCTAGTTCATGGTAGTTCATGCTTCTGAGCCTACCTATGTATGCTTTTCAACAATAGATACCAAAAGAACTAATTAAATTAAATGAGAGAAGTAAATTGGAAAATTGTGAAAAATGTTTTTTTCTGAATCATGAAAGTTTAATTTTGACTTTACTCTCCCATTAATGCCATTGCACCCCTGCACACTAAGGGGCGGAATTATCAAGCTCCGAACGGAGCTTGATGTCCCGTGTTTCTGGCGAGCCTACAGGCTCGCCGGAAACACAAGTTATGAAGCAGCGGTCTAAAGACCGCTGCTCCATAACCTGTCCACCTGCTCTGAGGAGGTGGACAGACATCGATAGAAATCAACCGGATCGAATATGATCGGGTTGATTGACACCCCCTGCTAGCGGCCGCGAATCTGCAGGGGGCGGTATTTGCACCAGCAGTTCACAAGAACTGCTGGTGCAATGATAAATACAGAGAGCGTATGTTGTCGGCATTTATCGATGTGCAGCGGACATGATCCACAATATCGGATCATGTCCGCTCGCACTGTATCCGCAATATCGGATCATGACCGCTAGCTCCGTCTTAAATAGGCCCCTAAGTGTCAAGAAGCTGAATGAATAGAAGATTGTTTGGAGTGGAATACATCTGCACAAGGACCTAAGTGTGAGGAGGGAGGGGCAAGCATTAAAAATGAAATATGTTATTGTTTTAGCTACATGTATGGATATAATGACAAGCTACATTTTAAAATTAGTCCTAGTAAACTGGCATAATTAGTCTTACAGAATTTACTGAGAAGGACCAGCTTTAGAAAAACATGTAGCAGAGACAGATTTACACACAAGGTGGATAAACAAAGTAAGAGTAGCTGAGAGTCAATCTATTTTACAGGTGTGAATACCACTCATTTAAAAACAAAACAAAAAACACTGTATGAAAATTTTATGCTTTTGAGAATGGAATTTTTTTTGTAGGTAAATATTATATATCTGTTATATATGTTGTATTTCATATAGGAAAGATATGCAAATTAATAGTGCTAAACTATTGTTTCTTTATATAGTATACAAATGAAAACAATATTTTCATATTCATTAATTGGATTTGGGAGATATAATGGGCTTGAGGGCAGAAAATTGACTGTGTGACACCAGCTCTATTATATCCCATTTTTCATATCTCTGCACTGCAATATTATGCAATTGTTTACCCATTCATTGGCCTCTATTTATCAAGGTCGGGCGGACCTGATCCGACAGTGCGGATCAGGTCCGCCAGAACTCGCTGAATACGGCGAGCAATACTCGCCTATTCAGCATTGCAACGCCGCCCCCTGCAGGGGGGTGTCAGTCAACCCAATCGTACTGGATCGGGTTGATTTCCGGCAATGTCTGTCCGCCTGCTCAGAGCAGGCGGACAGGTTATGGAGCAGCGGTCTTTGTGACCGCTGCTTCATAACTGCTGTTTCTCGATTCGGAGCTTGATAGATAGGCCCCATTGAGTCACCTGTGTTGGACAAGTTGGCTTAACATATAGGGCCGATGATCTAAACAAGTTCAGATGTGGTTTTTCATGGCGACCCTCGCAGGGGCTGCACTGATGGAATTATTGTAAAAAAGGGGCATTCCCTGCAAGTGGCGAGATGTCTACTATTGAAAGTAATGAAGCTCACTGGAAAGGGACCCTTCACTTGGTAGAGCAGGGAGCTCACTATTAAAAATTAAATCCTGCAGCCAATATAAATCTCTTTACGCTGCTTTCTGCGTATAACATCTTACAATCGCCTATATTTTCATATGCATGTGTTTTTCTATTAGGGTTATAAGTATTTTGAGGAAAGCTCACCACCTTTTAATTTGCAAGAAAAAACAGTGAGAACTGTAGTGCATAAATCTTTACATAATTATGCTGGGATTAGAGAGACAATTTCATATACGCTTATGTTCAGCCCATTTTACGAAAAAAAAAAAAATACAAAAATTATGCTTTGTATTTTATACTTATACATACAAATTTCAAAGTGATTTTTGGATATCCATTGTACTTAAATTACGATTTACACTGTGCATATTTAATGTTAATGTATTCTTATATAGTTTACATACAATTTTTGGTGAAGATTTTTGATGCACCATAATAATACAATTATTCCTTTTGTAAGATTTTGAAAATACAAATTTTATTGTGCACTTTTGTGATGTATACATCTCCTCCCCTATACCCTGTTTTCTGGGTAAAAAGTAGCTTTAGATAATTCTACCAAGGAAAAAGAAGTAGTGGCAATTCCAGAGATCATCGACCCATAGTTATGTTAAAAATAATGTTTAGAAGACTTCATGCTCTGTATTCTCTTTGTAATCCTACTTGAGTATTGATAAATAAATGATAAAAAAATATATTGTTTAAACTATACCTAAATCCTTATTGTCTTTTGCAAACCTCAGCCTGGCTCTTCTTTGCTTCTCATTGATGAAGGGCTTTTTTCTAGCCCAACATCAGCCCTGAACCTAGGAGACTGTTTGAATCCGTCCTCACCAAGTACTTCACCTCATCTGTCATTCTTTTTGTAGGTCACTTGATGTCATCCTACAGTTGTTGATTGACGTTCAAATGAGTTGATGGTCATCCCAGGCAGTGAAAAGTTGTTTTCACCCTCTGCCAATCTGTAGCTTTGTTGTCCCCAATGTCTACAGCTTGCTCTTATCAAACTCTGTCTTGGAAATTTTAAGGATGGAAGCAACCTGATGCTCACTGTATCCATCTGTCTGTCCTGGCTTATGTTTACCATTGACAAAAGCCCATGTGAGGGCTGAAACGTTTGGTTATTTACACATTAAACGGATTATAAATTCCTGCTGTGTGAAGTTTTTGCTGGATACGGAACCCATCCGTTTGGATCCTTCACCACTTGCTACTGTTTGTTTATTTAGCAGTGCACCAGGTGATTGCTGATGTGAGGAGTGCCGTTTCCACTACGCTCTTTGTCTATATTGTATATATATATATATATATATATATATATAAATATATATATATATATATATATATATATATATATATATATATATATATATATATCTCAATCAAAGTGTTTAAATAGCTTCTCCCATATGCTCTATGAAGCAGTCTGAGACTTTTGGGAATTTGACACCTTCAGCCACCTTGCAGTGTGCCAGAAAATGTGTATGTGTGGGGGGCTTCCATGAAGCACCCCCCCCCCCTTGAGATGACAACATGTAGTTGTCACCAAACTAAAAGCATTGTGCAGATGATGACCATGTGTCTTATATGCAGTAAAGGAGTTAACTAAAATAACAGGAGGAATTAAAGACACTAACTTTTACAGATTAATTAAATTGTCATATTGTCCATTTCAGTTTAGTATGCACAATACATAATGGGGATTACATTGCTCTATTATTCCTGAGGGGATTTATATATATATATATAATTTTTTTTTTTTTAAATGATTTCATGATTCAGATAGAGCATGCAATTTTAAGCAACTTTCTAATTTACTCCTATTATCAATTTTTCTTGGTTCTCTTGGTATCTTTATTTAAAAAAGAAGGAATGTAAGCTTACAAGCCAGCCCATCTTTGGTTCAGCACCTGAGTACTGCTTGCTGATTGGTGGCCAAATGCAGCCACCAATCAGCAACCTCTATCGAGGGTTCTGAACCATAAATGGGCCAGCTTGTAAACTTACATTCCTGATTTTTCAAATAAAGATACCAAGAGAACGAAGAAATATGATAATAGGATTAAATTAGAAATTTGCTTAAAATTGCATGCTCTTTCTGAATCATGAAAAAAACAATTTGGGTTCAGTATCCCTCTAATGTAACTTTTGATCTCTATTGTACAAGTTAAATCAAGGTTCAAGGTACAGCTACCAAAAGCTCATCTGTGGATGAGCTTCTGTCAGAGTGCAAGAATAAGAGGCAAAGAAACATCAATAGAATGGTGAACAGTAGCTATTCTATTGCAGTTGTAACCAGCAGTTGAACGTCCTTTTAAGAGGGAAAAACAAAATTTATGTAAGAACTTACCTGATAAATTTATTTCATAGTGTCCATGAGCTACTGATGTATGGGATATACATTCCTACCAGGAGGGGGCAAAGTTTCCCAAACCTCAAAATGCCTATAAATGTACATCCCACCTCACACATACCTTAGTTTAACGGGTAGCCAGGAAGTGAGGTGTAAATAAAACAAGGAGTAAAAAGTATATAAAAAGAGGAACTGGAAAAAATAAAGTGAACTAACAACTACTTCCGGGCTTCATACCAATCCAGAACAGGAAAAAGGGAAATGTGAAAATATGCAACGGGGGGGGGGGGGGGGGGGGGGGGATGGGGTGTCACGTGAAAGAATAAAACAAAAATTTATTGGAGACACTTAAAAACAAAGTGATCCGTGGCTCAATGCTGGCAATCCGGGGTCACAGAACGGTGATTGCAGACATGTTTCGTGTGGCTCCACCACACTTGATCACTGCTAAGTTTTGCCGTTGCTGGAACCTCTATTTAAAGGAAACAACATTTTCTCATTATTCAATTAAAAACAAAAGTTAACCCCTTCATGTCTTTTAGAAAGAAAAACGAAATTTGATGCAATTAAATACAATAAAGCATGCTCAAACATTACCTTGTACCAAAGGAGTAAGATATAAGAAATAGCAATAAAGTGTGTTTGGACTTACATATTTAAATAGTGAATGGAAGGATATAGTGTAACAAATTATTCTTGATATATCTGTATACCTATTTTATTCAAAAGAACTAATGTTAAGGTCATGTCTTATCTTATGCTGTTGTTACAACCTAAATTAGCACTACTCTTATGATGTTTTCTACATATTAATAAGATACTTGCTCCTAGCAAAAAACATTTATTGACATAGTCAATTGCCTGAATAGATAAGAGTGATGCATCCCCTGAGTGCATCTAATCACGTCATCTATCTTCTCACCTGCAGGGGGTGCCAAATCCAATATGTTGGTAAAACCAAGCGCCTTCTGAAAGACAGGGCCCTAGAACATATAAGAGATATTGAAGACCCTGACATTTCAAATCTATGCACTCAGGGGATGCATCACTCTTATCTATTCAGGCAATCGACTATGTCCCACCACACAAAAGAAGAGAGGATAGGGTATACAAATTGGATTACAAAGAGGCCCAGTGGATATTTCTCTTGAACAGTAGATCCCCCTTAGGTATAAACAAAGAAAGCGATGTAAACCTATTCATTTAAGGTTGCATCAGAATACACTTAATATAAAGCACAATAAATGTTTTTTGCTAGGAGCAAGTCTCTTATTAATATCTAGAAAACATCATAAGAGTAGTGCTAATTTAACATTAGTTCTTTTGAATAAAATAGGTATACAGATATATCAAGAATAATTTGTTACACTATATCCTTCCATTCACTATTTAAATATGTAAGTCCAAACACACTTTATTGCTATTTCTTATATCTTACTCCTTTTGTACAAGCTAATGTTTCAGCATGCTTTATTGTATTTAATTGCATCAAATTGCATTTTTCTTTCTAAAAGACATGAAGGGGTTAACTTTTGTTGTTTGTAATTGAATAATCAGATAATGTTGTTTCCTTTAAATAGAGGTCCCAGCAACGGCAAAACTCAGCAGTGATCAAGTGTCAGGAGAATCACGCTGTTGCTTTAAATCTATCTATAATCTGATTGGTGCCTCTGCCTTTAAAGTTCCACCTCTTACTACTCCCATTGCTTTGTAATTTTTTCATTTACCTCTAATACCAGTGGTGAAAAACTGAACGGAATTCTAAAGCCTCCAATCTTCTAAAAAGTTATACTTAAGCAAAATATCCATCCTGCTCAAATCTCACCTGTAATATTTTAAAAGGATCCTGTCTGAAAACTTTCCTGCAGCTCCTCTGAGAATCGCTGCACAATTTCTCTTTAAATTCTAAACGGACATTTAGTTATTTGCTTAAACCTTTACAAACTCACCTCTCTCCTAATTTAACTTCCAAAGGATCTCAATAACAAAAGTCATACCAGGACCGGTATACTGCTTAACGGATACACAGCCGCCTCCCATCTGTGACGTCACACGCCACCGGACCGCGGTAAGGGATTTTCACTAACAAACGTTCTCCTTCAGAACTGCAGCTATCGCTTCTAGTGAATTGAACAAAGTTCAGTGTGGTATAACCACGAAGGCATAACTCTGCTGATTTCCTGTTCCATCGCATGAGGTTGAATCCTGCTACTATCAAGGTAACAAGTTATTATGTTGAATTGAACTGTTACATTCCTTTTCACTAAAGACGGCTAATTACTCAAAACAAAGTTAATAGTGATTGAAACTTATTATCCGTTTGCAAAAGGGATTGAGAGAGGATTAGTGAAAATCTCTGACTTCCTAACTGTTACTAAATCTCAAAACCTAAAAATACGAATTCATAATTTACTTATATTTATAATTTATCTCTGACATAGAGAATAAATTACCTTCTGTATATGAAGTAATATACAGAGTTCCTGACTAACTCACTTAATAAGCATTGGACCCTTTTCTATACAATAAAAGGGTTTCAGATTTATTCAGTGATACAAATTTATTAAAGGTACAGCAGTTGTGTTCCTTATCAGGAGTTCCTCCTTATATAATTACAAAGCCATATTATGGAACCAGCTGACCTTCCACAGATAGTCTATAATCTGTCACAAAAAGTTGATCAGCTTGCTGCAGCTGTTCATGACATTCAGATTGAAAATCAATCATTGAGAACCATTATTAGAGATTCCATTTCCACAAGATCACATCATGATACTTCCCCAGAACCACAAGTATCTTTGCCAGAGACATTCTCAGGGAACAGGAAGCTTTATAGGCAATTTAAAAATTCCTGCCAATTACTATTTAATCTCAGACCCAGAACATACCCTACAGAGAGAGTAAAGGTTTTAAGTACTATCTCTTTCCTTAGAGGAGAACCCAGGACCTGGGCAGACAATTTATGTGAGAATGACGATTCCCTGTTAGGATCTTTAGAGGATTTCTTTGCCTCATTGGATGAACTTTATCAAGATTCTGATGTTCAAATAACGGCAGAAGCTGCTATGAGGAGTCTGAAACAAGGAAAGAGACCTGTCGAAGACTATATCACTGAGTTCAAAATGTACGCCGCTGACTCCCAATGGAATCAGGTCTC
Source organism: Bombina bombina (assembly GCF_027579735.1). Lineage (NCBI taxonomy): Eukaryota > Metazoa > Chordata > Amphibia > Anura > Bombinatoridae > Bombina > Bombina bombina. The sequence continues at coordinate 1,035,502,349 of NC_069501.1, forward strand.
CCTGAGGAATCAGTTCCGCCTGGGACTAGCCGACAACATCAAGGATGAATTAGCACGTTTTGAATTACCCAAAACTTTGGATGCTCTGATGAAATCTTCAGTCCAATTAGATCGTAGACTTCGTGAACGCAGAGCAGAACGTTATTCATCTGATTCCCGTCCTAAAACCTCAAGTCCTTATCTCAGCCCTCAAGCCTCAACCACCTCTAAAACAACTACAGAACCAATGGAGATTGGTGTACTTCGTGGACCACTAACTCCTGAAGAGAGATTACGCCGGAGAGTGAAAGGTTTATGTATGTACTGTGCAAACCCACAGCATACTGTCCAGGATTGCCCATCACTTCAAAAATCAAAACGAAGTAAGTCAACTCACCTTAATACCTCTATTCAAAATACCAACCAATCCTCATTTAACATATTATCTGTCTCTCTACAGTGGCACCAAAATCATCTGACGGTTGAAGGCATTATAGATTCTGGCGCATATGGAAACTTCATTGACCATACTGTAGCTGTAGCCAATAAAATACCTATGATTTGCAAAAAGATTCCCGTCTCTGTCCGTGTTATTGATGGGTCATCAGTACCTAGTGGTCCAATCACACACCATACTGAACCAATTCTTGTCTCTTTTCCAGGTCACACAGAATTGTTATCATTTGATGTGATACCGTCACCACATTTCCCAGTTATACTAGGTGTTACTTGGCTTAAATTACACAACCCTCTCATCAACTGGTCTCCTTTTACACTAACCTTCCCCTCACCATACTGTAGGTCACATTGTAAAACCGATACAGTAATCCTTCTAACAGAATCCCAGGAAGTTACCCTACCTAAGGAATACATTGATTTTAAAGATGTGTTTAGCAAGACTGAGGCAGAAAATCTTCCCCCCAGACGACCATATGATTGCCCCATAGAGCTACAACCTGGAGCCAGCATTCCTTATGGACATCTATATCCCATGAGTCAACCGGAGTTGGATTATCTGAAAGAATATCTCGATGACAACCTAAGGAAGGGGTTTATAAGACACTCTACCTCCCCTGCAGGTGCAGGCATGTTTTTCGTTCGAAACAAAGATTCAACAATCAGACCAATCATAGATTATCGGGAGCTCAATAAAAGAACTATTAAAAACAGATATCCTCTCCCATTGATACCGGAATTAATCGAACGTCTCTCTCAAGCCACCATCTACTCCAAGCTCGATTTAAGGGGAGCATACAATCTTGTGCGTATAAAAGAGGGTCACGAATGGCTAACCGCTTTCAGAACCAGATATGGGCTTTATGAATATTTGGTTATGCCCTTTGGATTGTGCAACGCACCCGCCACTTTCCAGCACTTCATCAATGATGTATTCCATGATCTACTAGATGTGTGCCTTGTAGTTTACTTAGACGACATCCTCATCTATTCTAAAACCATGACAGAACACATTGAACATGTCAAGTTGGTTCTCCAAAGGTTAAGAGACAACAAGTTATATGCAAAATTGGAGAAATGCCTATTTCATAGTACGAAGGTTTCATTCTTGGGTTATAGCATATCACCCCATGGGATAGAGATGCAGAGAGAGAAAGTGGAAGCTGTAGAAGACTGGCCTATTCCTAAGAACAAAAAAGACTTACAGAAGTTCCTTGGATTCTCCAACTACTATAGAAAGTTTATAAAAGATTATTCTAGGATTGCAAGGCCTCTTACACGCTTAACCAGTTCTTCCATTCCTTTCCACTGGGATAACGATGCTACTAACGCTTTTGTAACATTAAAGACTAGATTCACTTCTGCACCCATATTGAAATACCCAGATCCAAGTCTACCCTACATCTTAGAAGTAGATTCTTCGGATTTTGCTTTAGGAGCCGTCCTCTCCCAACAAAAATCTTTAAACAGTCCTCTCCATCCTATTTCCTTCCTTTCAAAGATGTTGACACCGGCCGAAAGAAATTACCCCATTGGGGAAAAAGAACTGTTAGCCATAAAACATTCATTTGAACACTGGAGACATCTCCTGGAAGGCACTAAATATCCTATCACAGTCTACACAGACCACAAAAATCTCCAATATTTACAGTGTAATAAGACTCTTTCCTCACGACAAGTCCGTTGGAGTTTGTATTTCTCCCGTTTTAATTTCAATATTGTACATAGACCAGCAAATAAAAATGGGAAAGCTGATGCTCTATCTCGTCTACCTGATAAACCTACTGATATCCATAACGATTTTCCCATCATTCCAACTGAAAATTTCATAGGTATCACTGAACACTTCCTGGAAGACCTAAGAGACTATACTGATCAAGAAGGTGTACCCCCTCATCAAGATTTGAGGAAAAAGGATGAGAATTACTATTACAGAGAGAAACTTTATGTTCCCAAGGCAATGAGGATAAAGATTCTAGAGACTTTCCATGACACTCCTTTAGCTGGTCATCCTGGAATATTACGTACTACCGATCTTATTCAAAGAGACTTCTGGTGGCCTTACATGAGGGATACTATAAAGGAATACGTCCGCTCATGTCCAGTATGTACCACTTCGAAATCTGAAAGAAAACCACCCTATGGACTACTTATGCCTCTACCCACTCCTACTAGACCTTGGTACCACTTATCAATGGACTTTATAGTGGACTTGCCCACGTCAGACAATCAAAATACCATATTCGTTGTAATAGATATATTCTCAAAGATGGCACACTTCATACCGTATCACAAACTTCCAACCTCCTCCGAAACCGCTCACCTCTTTCTCAATAATATTGTTAAGCTACATGGAATACCACCTATTCTAACGACTGACATGGGATCCCAATTCACCTCACGGTTCTGGACTAACCTATGTACAATGACAGGTATGGACCATAGGTATACAACAGCATTCCATCCCCAAACCAACGGACAAGCTGAACGTCTAAACCAATGGTTGGAGCAATATCTAAGATGTTTCTGCTCATATCACCAAAATGATTGGATGAAATTCATAGCAATGGCTGAGTTCGCTTACAATAATTCTCTGAATTCCTCCACAAAACTTACTCCTTTCTATACTAACTATGGTTACCATCCGTTACTCAATATAAGCTCAAAGGAAATAACCAATTCTCCTCTCGTGGATGAACTTCAAAATAATCTTTTGGACAATTTCAGTTTTGTCCATAACAACATTCAGAAAGCACAAACAGACCAAAAATCATACTACGACCTCCGCAGAAGAGTTCCACCATCTTACAAGGTCGGGGACAAGGTATGGTTATCCACCAAAAACTTAAAATTACAGATTCCTAGCAAAAAACTGGCAACCTTTTTCCTAGGACCTTTTCCTATTACACGGATTGTGAACGATAATGCTGTAACACTACAACTACCTAACAGCATCAAAGTACACCCGACATTCCATGTCTCCCTCCTCAAACCTTATACCAACACTAGACTTGATGGCTCAGTTCTACCTCCGATTCCACAGACCTTGGATCCAGAAGAGTACGAAGTACAATCCATCCTTGATTCCAGATTCTTTAGGGGTCAACTACAATATTTAGTCCGTTGGAAGAATTATTCCCCTGAGGATGATACCTGGGAACCTGTTTCCAACCTCCATGCACCAAGATTGCTTTCCTCATTCCATCGCAGATATCCTGATCGTCCTAGACCCAGAGCTGTGGAACCGCTCCATTGAGGTGGGGGTCATGTCAGGAGAATCACGCTGTTGCTTTAAATCTATCTATAATCTGATTGGTGCCTCTGCCTTTAAAGTTCCACCTCTTACTACTCCCATTGCTTTGTAATTTTTTCATTTACCTCTAATACCAGTGGTGAAAAACTGAACGGAATTCTAAAGCCTCCAATCTTCTAAAAAGTTATACTTAAGCAAAATATCCATCCTGCTCAAATCTCACCTGTAATATTTTAAAAGGATCCTGTCTGAAAACTTTCCTGCAGTTCCTCTGAGAATCGCTGCACAATTTCTCTTTAAATTCTAAACGGACATTTAGTTATTTGCTTAAACCTTTACAAACTCACCTCTCTCCTAATTTAACTTCCAAAGGATCTCAATAACAAAAGTCATACCAGGACCGGTATACTGCTTAACGGATACACAGCCGCCTCCCATCTGTGACGTCACACGCCACCGGACCGCGGTAAGGGATTTTCACTAACAAACTTTCTCCTTCAGAACTGCAGCTATCGCTTCTAGTGAATTGAACAAAGTTCAGTGTGGTATAACCACGAAGGCATAACTCTGCTGATTACCTGTTCCATCGCATGAGGTTGAATCCTGCTACTATCAAGGTAACAAGTTATTATGTTGAATTGAACTGTTACATTCCTTTTCACTAAAGACGGCTAATTACTCAAAACAAAGTTAATAGTGATTGAAACTTATTATCCGTTTGCAAAAGGGATTGAGAGAGGATTAGTGAAAATCTCTGACTTCCTAACTGTTACTAAATCTCAAAACCTAAAAATACGAATTCATAATTTACTTATATTTATAATTTATCTCTGACATAGAGAATAAATTACCTTCTGTATATGAAGTAATATACAGAGTTCCTGACTAACTCACTTAATAAGCATTGGACCCTTTTCTATACAATAAAAGGGTTTCAGATTTATTCAGTGATACAAATTTATTAAAGGTACAGCAGTTGTGTTCCTTATCAGGAGTTCCTCCTTATATCAAGTGTGGTGGAGCCACACGAAACATGTCTGCAGTCGCCGTTCTGTGACCCCGGATGGCCAGCATTGAGCTACGGCTCACTTTGTTTTTAAGTGTCTCCAATAAATGTTTGTTTTATTCTTTCACGTGACCCACGGCTGCATATTTTCACATTTTCCTTTTTCCTGTTCTGGATTGGTGTGAATCCCGGAAGTAGTTGTTAGTTCCCTGGATTGTTTGCACCCTGGACGGAGGTGCTCTTGCTGGGCTCCCTTCCCGGAAGAATTGAACAGCTGATTGTGCCGACGCTGAAGACATAATGCTCGACAGACACGGACCCCCAGGATTGGTAAGCTCCACTGTTTCATTGTATTTGCACAAAAAATAAAGTGCTTTATACAAAAAATCATAACCACAAAAAAATAGGGTGGGTCTCTTGGACTCTTGCCACTATGAAAGAAATTAATTTATCAGGTAAGTTCTTACATAAATTATGTTTTCTTTCATGTAAGTGGCAAGAGTCCATGAGCTAGTGATGTATGGGATATAATACCCAAGATGTGGAAGCCCACGAGTCACTAGAGAGGGAGGGATAAAATAACAGCTAAATCCGCTGAGAAATTAAATCCAAAAAAATAATTAAGTTTTCTTAAAAATTTCAAAAAAACTCAAATCAAAGGCACTAGAATCAAATTGAGACAACTGCCTGAAGAACCTTTCTACCTACGGCTGCTTTCGAAGAAGCAGACACATCAAAATGGTAAAATTTAGTAAAAGTATGCAAAGAAGACCTAGTTGCTGCTTTGCAAATTTGATCAACTGAAGCTTCATTCTTGAAAGCCCAAGAAGTGGCAACAGATCTAGTAGAATAAGCTGTAATTCTCTGAGGCGGAGACTGCCCCACTTCCAAATAAGCTTTGTGAATCAAAAGTTTCAACAAAGATGCCAGATAAATGGCAGAGGCTTTCTGACCTTTCCTGGAACCAGAAAAAATAACAAATAGACTAGAAGTCTTTCTGAAATCTTTAGTAGCCTCAACATAATATTTCAAAGCTCTTAGCACATCCAAAGAATGTAAAGACCTTTCAAGAGTATTCTTAGGATTAGGACACAAAGAAGGAACAACAATTTCCCTATTAATGTTGTTAGAATTCGCAACTTTAGGAAGTCTGCAAAACAGCTTTATCTTGATGGAAAATCAAATAAGGTGACTCACAAGAGACAGTAGACAATTCAGAAACTCTTCTAGCAGAAGAGATAACCAAAAGAAATAACACTTTCAAGAAAGTAATTTAATATCCAGAGAATGCATAGGCTCAAAAGGAAAAGCCTGTAAAATCTTCAAGACCACATTGAGACTCCAAGGAGGAGAAAAAGATTTAATTACAGGCTTGATACGAATCAAAGCCTGAACAAAACAATGAATATCAGGAATTTTAGCAATATTTCTATAAAATAAGACAGAAAGAGCAGAAATGTGTCCTTTTAAACTTTTCGCATGACAAACCCTTATCCAAATCATCCTGAAGAAACTGTAAAATCCTTGGAATTCTGAAAGAATGCCAAGAATAATCATGAGTGGAACACCATGAAATATAGGTTTCCCAAACCTGATGAGAAATTTTCCTTGAAACAGACTTACGAGCCTGTATCATAGTACTAATCACTGAGTCAGAGAAACCTCTATGACTAAGCACTAAGCGTTCAATTTCCATGCCTTCAAATTTAGAGATTTGAGATCCTGATGGAAAAACGGCCCTTGAGACAGAAGGTCTGGCCTTAAAGGAAGTAGCCAAGGCTGGCAACTGGACATCCGGACAAGATCCGCATACCAAAACCTGTGAGGCCATGCTGGTGCTATCAGAAACACATGAGATTGTTCCATTATGATCTTGGAGATCATCCTTGGAAGAAGAACCAGAGGCGGAAAATATAAGCAGGTTGGAAAAACCAAGGAACTGCTAAGGCATCCACCATCTCCGCCCGAGTATCCCTAGACCTGGAAAGGTATCTGAGAAGCTTCTTTTTTAGACAGGAGGCCATCAGATATATTTCTGATAGACCACACATCTGTACAAGATGAAAAAACACATCTGGATGGAGAGACCACTCCCCCGTATGTAACGTCTGACGGCTGAGATAATCCGCTTCCCAATTGTCTACACCAGGGATATAAATCGCAGAAATTTAACAAGAGTTGGATTCTGCCGAAGAAAGTATCTGAGATACTTCCTTCATTGTTGAAGTACTGTGAGTCCCTCCTTGATAATTGACATATGCCACTGTTGTGATATTGTCTGTTTGAAAAGTTATCTCTTCAATATAGACCATGCCTGAAAAGCTCTGAAAATAGCACGGAGTACGAAAATATTGATTGGTAACCTCGCCTCTTGAGGATACCAAACCCCTTGTGCTGTCAGAGACCCCCAGACAGCTCCCCAACCTGTGAGACTTGCATCTTTTGTGATCACAGTCCAGGTGGGACGAACAAATAAGGCCCCTTGAACAATAAGGTGATGGTCTTACCACCAAGTCAGAGAGAGTTGAGTGTTAGGTTTTAAGTATATCAGTTGTGATATCTGAGTATAATCCCTGCATCATTGGTGCAACATGCAAAGCTGTAGAGGTCTCGTATGAAAACGAGCAAAGGGGATTGTGTCGAATGCTGCAGTCATGAGACCTAAAACTTCCATGCACATAGCCACTGAAGGGAATGATAAAGACTTGTCTCTCTAAAACTATCTTCATTTTTCTCTTGTCTGTCAGAGAAAGAGTCATCTGGAAACCTAAAAAGGTGACCCTTGTCTGAGGAATTAAGAAACTCTTTTGTAAATTGATCCTCCAACCATGTTCTTGAAGAAATCACACTAGTTGTTTCATGTGAGATTCTGCTAAATGAAAAGATTGAGCTAGTACCAAGATATCGTCCAAATAAGGAAACACTGCAATATCCTGCTCTCTTATTACAGAAAGAAGGGCACGAGAACCTTCATGGAGCTGTCGCTAGGCCAAATGGAAGAGCGACAAATTGGTAATGCTTGTCTAGAAAAGAGAATCTCAGAAATCGATAGTGGTCTGGATGAAATGGAATGTGAAGATAAGCGTCCTGTAAGTCTATTGTGGACATGAAATGCCCTTGCTGAACAAAAGGCAGAATAGTCCTTATAGTCACCATCTTGAAATGTGGGACTCTTACAAAATGATTTAAACATTTCAGATCCAGAATTGGTCTGAACAAATCTTTTTTCTTTGGAGCAATGAATAGATTTGAATAAAAACTCAAACCCCGTTCCTTCAGAGGAACTAGAACAATTACCCCTATAAGCTCTAGGTCTGAAACACATTTCCGAAAAGCCTGAGCCTTCACAGGGTTTGTTGGAACAGGAGAAAGAAAGAATCTTCCCATGGGAGGTCTTATTCTGAAACCTATTCGATACCCCTGAGAAACAATATTCTGAATCCAATGATTTTGAACAGATACTGTCCAAATGTGTTGAAATAATTTCAGTCTGCCCCCCACCAGTTGAACTGGTTTGAGGGCTGTACCTTCATGCAGTCTTATGGACTGGATTTGGTTTTTTTATAAGGTTTGGATTTATTCCAATTCGGAGATGGTCTCCAATTATAGCCAGAGGTCTTAGGGGAAGGAGAGGTCTTTTGTTCTCTATTCTGTCGAAAGGAACAAAAACGTTTGGGAGCTTTAAATTTACCATTAGATTTCCTATCTTGGGGCAGAAAAACTCCCTTTCCTCCAGTGATAATGGAGATAATAGAATCCAATTGAGAACAAAATAAATTACTACCCTGAAATGATAAAGATAGTAATCTAGATTTAGACACCATATCAGCATTCCAAGATTTAAGCCGTAAAGCTTTTCTTTTAAGAATAGCTAAAGACATAGATTTAATATCTATCTTAATGACATCAAATATAGCATCACAGATTAAATGATTAGCATGTTGAAGTAAAAGAACAATGCTAGACTCAGGATCTGTTAACTGTTGAGCTAAACTGTCCAACCAAAAAGTTGAAGCAGCAGCAACATCAGCCATAGAAATAGCAGGTCTAAGAATATAGCCAGTATGTAAATATGCTTTTCTAAGATAAGATTCAATCTTCCTATCTAAAGGATCCTTAAAGGAAGTACTATCTTCCATAGGAATAGTAGTACGTTTGGCAAGAGTAGAAATAGCCCCATCAACCTTAGGGACTATTTCCCAAAACTCTAAATTAGCCACAGGTAAAAGATATAGCTTTTTAAACCTAGAAGAAGGGTTAAAAGAAGCACCAAGTTTAGACCATTCCTTAGTAAACATATGAGAGATAGCATCTGGAATAGGAAAAACTTCAGGAGTAACCTCAGAAGTTTTAAAAACAGAATTCAAACATTTGCTATTCTTGTTATCAAGAGGACTAGATTCCTCAATACCCAAAGTAAATAATACTTCCTTTAATAAAGAATGAATATATTCAATCTTAAAAAGAAAGGTTGATTTATCAATTTCAGTCTTTGAAGTAGGATCCTCTGAGCCAGAGAAATTCTCATCAGCAGAAGATACTTCAGTATGCTGTCGATCAATACAAGCTTCATCAGATTTATGAGAAATTAGGAGAGACCTTTTACGTTTATTTGAAGGCGAAATAGCAGTCATAGCCTTCTCTATGGCTGCAGCAATATAATCTTTTATATCTACAGGAATATCATGTACATGTAGACTGTGAAGGTTTAACAGTAGATGTATGTGTACATATTTGACCTGAAGAAGTAAGATCAGCTAATTTACAACATACAGACTTAGCTTTGGTAGAATTGTGTTCAGGCAGCTTAGTTCCTACAGTAACATCAGAGGCAGGATCAGTCTGAGACATCTTGTAAAATTACCAAAAAAAGAAGAAATAACATTTAAACAAAATATCCAATTTCCTCAAAATAGCAGTTTCAGTAATGGGAACAAATGCTTATGATAAAATTCTTTTAAACAAAAGTAAAATCAAAAGCAAGCAACCTAGCCCTCTATGAATCAAATGAGAGCAGAGAGCAAAAGAGGGAGAGACTTAATATAACAAATTTTGGCGCCAAGAATGGCGCAAATGCAAAGAAAAAAAATGTTTGGCGCCAAAGCTTAACAAGTGAAATGACGCGACTCGTGGCAAAAAAGCTTGCGTCAAGAAAGTCGCAAGAAATTACGCGACGCATCACGGCAGACGTGACTTTGCGCTACTCGCTAAAAAAATGACACAAGAAAAGGTAACATTCAGACTCCAAATTACAACTAACTTAATATAATTTCCATGCTGAAACTGTTAGACTGCAAAGGGAAATACACAGACCTGACTCATGGCAAATATATACAATATACATTTAAAACTTTATAAGATAAAGTGCCAAACATAGCTGACTGTCTTAAAGGGACAGTCTACACCAGAATATTTATTGTTTCAAAAGATAGATAATCCCTTTATTACCCATTCCCTAGTTTTGCACAACCAACACGGTTATATTAATATACTTTTTACCTCTGTGATTACCTTGTATCTAAGCCTCTGTAAACTGCCCCTTATTTCAGTTCTTTTGACAGACTTGCATTTTAGCCAATCAGTGTGGGCTCCTAGGAACTCCACGTGCGTGAGCACAGTGTTATCTATATGAAACACATCAACTAACACCCTCTAATGGTGAAAAACTGTCAAAATGCCCTGAGCTAAGAGGTGGCCTTCAAGGGCTTAGAAATTAGCATATGAACCTCCTAGATTTAGCTTTCAACTAAGAATACCAAGAGAACAAAGCAAAATTGGTGAATCATGAAAGTTAGTTTTGGACTAGACTGTCCCTTTAAAAAATGATATATACTTACCAGAAGAAACCCATCCACATATAGCAGACAGCCAAACCAGTACTGAAACATATAAGCAGAGGTAATGGTAGAGGAGTATAATGTCAATCTGTAAAGGGAGGCAGCAGATGAATCCCTGCGACCGATTACAGAGAGACTTAGAATTGATTTCCCATAGGTGAAAACATGGCGTGATCAGGCAATACTCCCTTCACATCCTTCAGACAAACACTGTACTTTGAGAGGAACTGGGCTTCAATATTCTTAGAAGCAACTATCACAGAAGAAAATCAAGCACAACTTACTTCACCACCTCCATGAGAGGCAACGTTTTTAAAACTAAGGTAATGTGTGATGTGGGAGGTGTATTAATAGGCATTTTGAGGTTTGGGAAACTTTGCCCCCTCCTGGTAGGAATGTATATCCCATACGTCACTAGCTAATGGACTCTTGCCACTTACATGAAAGAAATACTTAAAATGTAAAGTGGGCAAATCACAATTTGGGTCAAAAAAGGCAGAAACAAATGAGAGGAGAGATAGTGACCTTTTGTTTGTTTCATATAGACAATATGAAGTTCCACCTTGTCATTTGTGGGACACAAACTCAGTTTGGTAAATAGCTACTCTGGTAAGACATGAAATTGAGACTATCTAGGCATGTGTATCAGTATTCTTAAAAAAAACAAAATTTATGCTTACCTGATAAATTTATTTATTTCTTGACATGGTGAATTGACGGAATCATCAATTACTGTTGAGAATATCACGCCAGCACGAGGAGGCAAAGAGCACCACAGCAAAGCTGTTAAGTATCACTTCCCTTCCCACAACCCCCAGTCATTCGACCGAAGGAAAAGGAGAGAAAGGAAATAACACAAGGTACAGAGGTGCCTGAGGTTTATATATAAAAAAAAACAGTTTGAAAAACAGGGAGGGCAGTGGACTCACAGTATCAAGAAAGAAATACATTTATCAGGTAAGCATACATTTTGTTTTCTTTCTTAAGACACGGTGAGTAAACAGAGTCATCAATTAGCTTGATTTCCAACAATAGAGTCTACCTCTCTTTCTTTTTGGCTGAAGATTCGGATGTTGGAAGGGTCCCTGAATGAGAAGGTCCTGCCTCAATGGAAGCTTCCACGGCGGCAGAGAGGACATGTCCACTAGATCGGCATACCAAGTCCTGCGAGGCCACACAGGCGCGATTAGAATTACCGAAGCCCCCTCCTGTTTGATCCGTGCAATCGCCCAGGGAAGGAGAGCAAACGGTGGAAACACATAAGCTAGGTTGAACGACCAAGGCACTGCCAAGGCATCTATCAGTTTGGCCTGAGGATCCCTTGACCTGGATCCGTTTCTTGGGAGCTTGGCATTCTGACGAGACGCCATCAGATCCAATTCCGGTCTACCCCATTTGAGAATCAGAGTGGCATAGACCTCTGGATGGAGTTCCCACTCCTCCGGATGAAACGTCTGTCTGCTTAAAAAGTCTGCTTCCCAGTTGTCCACTCCTGGGATGTATATTGCTGACAGATAACAAGAGTGAGCCTCCGCCCATCGAATTATCTTGGATACTTCTGTCATCGCTAAGGAACTCCTTGTTCCTCCCTGATGATTGATGTAAGCCACAGTTGTGATGTTGTCCGACTGAAAACAGATGAATTTGGCTGAAGCCAATTGAGGCCAAACCTGAAGCGCATTGATTATTGCTCTCAATTCCAGAATATTGATTGGAAGTCCACACAGGGAATTCCAGACTGCACCCCAACCTAGTAGACTGGCGTCCGTTGTCACTATCACCCATGAGGGTCTGCGGAAGCACGTCCCTTGTGACAGATGATCAGGCGACAACCACCAAAGAAGAGAGTCTCTTTTCTCCTGATCCAGATCTATCTGAGGAGACAAATTTGCATAATCTCCATTCCACTGCCTGAGCATGCTCAGTTGTAGCGGTCTGAGATGAAAACGAGCAAACGGAATGATGTCCATTGCCACCACCATCAATCCAATTACCTCCATGCACTGAGCCACTGATGGCCGAGGATTGGACTGAAGGGCTCGGCATGTATTCAGAAACTTTAACTTTCTGACCTCCGTCAAGAAAATTTTCATGGATAAGGAGTCTATTAGAGTTCCCAAGAAGGGAAGCCTTGTCTGTGGAAGTAATGAACTCTTTTCTAGGTTCACCTTCCACCCGTGAGTCCTCAGAAAGGACAGAACCATGTCTGTATGAGATTTTGCCAGATGGTAAGACGACGCCTGGATCAGAATATCGTCCAGATAAGGCGCCACTGCAATGCCCCGCGGCCTGAGAACCGCCAGAAGTGACCCTAGAACCTTCATGAAGATCCTGGGTGCTGTGGCCAACCCGAAGGGAAGAGCCACAAACTGAAAATGTTTGTCCAGGAAGGCAAACCTTAGGAACTGGTGATGATCCTTGTGGATAGGAATATGAAGATATGCATCCTTCAAGTCCACGGTAGTCATATATTGACCCTCCGGGATCAATGGCAGAATTGTTCGAATAGCCTCCATCTTGAAGGATGGGACTCTGAGAAACTTGTTTGGACTTTTTAGATCTAAAATAGGTCGAAACGTGCCCTCTTTTTTGAGGACCACGAAAAGATTTGAGTAAAACCCCTGCCCCTGTTCCAGTATTGGAATGGGGCGAATTACTCCCATAGTAGAGAGGTCTTTTACACAACGTAAGAATGCCTCTCTTTTTATCTGGTCTACAGACAATCGTGAAAGAAGAAACCTCCCCCTTGGAAGAGAATTTTTGAATTCCAGTTGATACCCTTGGGACAAGATTTCCAGTGTCCAGGGGTCCTGAACATCTCTTACCCAAGCCTGGGCAAAGAGAGAAAGTTTGCCCCTTACTAGATCCTGAACTAGGTCGCCCCTTCATGCTGTCTTGGTAGCAGCAGCGGGCTTCTTGGGTTGTTTACCCTTGTTCCAAGCCTGGTTGGGTCTCCAGACGGACTTGGCCTGAGCAAAATTCCCTTCCTGTTTAGCGGAAGAAGAGGAAGAAGAGGGGACTCCTTTGAAGTTCCGAAAGGAACGAAATTTATTTTGTTTACCCCTTAGTTTAGCTGTTCTATCCTGAGGTAGGAGATGACCCTTACCTCCCGTAATGTCAGAAATGATTTCTTTCAAGTCAGGCCCGAATAGGGTTTTTCCTTTGAAAGGAATAGCCAAAAGCATTGACTTAGATGACACATCAGCAGACCAAGATTTTAACCATAACGCTCTACGCGCTAAATTGGCAAATCCGGCATTCTTAGCCACCAATTTGGCAATCTGAAAGGCGGCATCCGTAATAAAAGAATTAGCCAGCTTAAGAGCCTTAATTCTATCTAAAATATCCTCTAAAGGAGTCTCAGTCTTAAGAGACTCTTCTAAGGCGTCAAACCAGAAGGCCGCCGCAGTGGTAACTGGTACAATGCAGGTCGTCGGTTGTAAAAGGAAACCCTAATGAATAAATAACTTTTTTAGAAGACCCTCCAATTTCTTATCCATAGGGTCTTTGAAAGCACAACTGTCCTCAATAGGAATACAAGCAAACAATTCACAGTTCCGGTGCAAGGAAAGGCAGGGAGAGATATTGATGGTTAAGATAAAATATGTTTATTTATACTTGCATTAAAAATGTTAACATAGGCACAGCAAACTGACAGACTTCGGCTGACGTGTTTCCTGCCTTACAGGCAGTTCATCAGAGCTCTGATGACTGGGGTGGGAGAATGACTAGGGTGGGAGGGAAGGGAGGAGCTATATATACAGCTCTGCTGTGGTGCTCTTTGCCACTTCCTGCTAAACAGGAGGCGTAATCCCATAAGTAAGGATGAAATCCATGGACTTGTCATATCTTGTAAAAGAAAACAAACCTTTGTTTTAAAACAAGAACATAAATCTTAAAGAGACACTGAACCCAAATTTTTTCTTTTGTGATTCAGATAGAGCATGACATTTTAAGCAACTTTCTAATTTACTTCTATTATCAAATTTTCTTCATTCTCTTGGTATCTTTATTTGAAATGCAAGAATGTAAGTTTAGATGCCGCCCATTTTTGGTGAACAACCTGGGTTGTTCTTGCCGATTGGTGGATAAATTCATCCACCAATAAAAAAGTGCTGGGGTGGGAGAATGACTGGGGTGGGAGGGAAGGGAGGAGCTATATATACAGCTCTGCTGTGGTGCTCTTTGCCACTTCCTGCTAAACAGGAGGCGTAATCCCATAAGTAAGGATGAAATCCATGGACTTGTCATATCTTGTAAAAGAAAACAAACCTTTGTTTTAAAACAAGAACATAAATCTTAAAGAGACACTGAACCCAAATTTTTTCTTTCGTGATTCAGATAGAGCATGACATTTTAAGCAACTTTCTAATTTACTCCTATTATCAAATTTTCTTCATTCTCTTGGTATCTTTATTTGAAATGCAAGAATGTAAGTTTAGATGCCGCCCATTTTTGGTGAACAACCTGGGTTGTTCTTGCCGATTGGTGGATAAATTCATCCACCAATAAAAAAGTGCTGTTCAGAGTTCTGAACGAAAAAAAAAAGCTTAGATGCCTTCTTTTTCAAATAAAAATAGCAAGAAAACAAAGAAAAATTAATAATAGGAGTAAATTAGAAAGTTACTTAAAATTGCATGCACTACCTGAATCACGAAAGAAAAATTTTGGGTTCACTGTCCCTTTAAGGAGGACGAAATACATCCTAGTCCAGATTGATACCAACCCCTATACTACGGTGGTATGCTTATTATTATCTTTATAATAGAAAACAGGCTTAATTTATGAAATCCTTTAAAAAAAATACATTGACACATAGGTCCCAAAGTTTATTGTAATATTTAAATGCAAGAGAACTCCCGCAATCTCCCTGAAAGACCAAACTGCTATTATCTGCAGATCCGATCTCAGACGGAGACACTGAAGAGGCGGGGTCACATGACCGGACTCGACGAAAGCCGCAAAATGGCGCCGCACTCCTTCACAAGAAAGGAGGCGGAGACACTGCATCGGCTGTAAATGAAGCGCAAAATTGCTAATATCGCGCTTCATTCCAGGTGCCCAGAGAGAATTTAATAATATGTAAAGCCTTAGGAATACATTAAAAACAGTATGAAGGTGAACGAAAAGGCTGCAAAGGTAGTTGGATTCTGAAGCCACTAAAACTTACAGGGCGAGTTCAATAAAATTGTGCAACGGTATCTCTATCCTTCTGTGAAAAAGCACGCTCCTTTTGAAAACTTATAGCCTGATAAAAGGTAATGAGCTCCTCAAAACCTAAATATATTATCCTCTTAAAAACAATAGGCAATAAAATATATTATTAACCCCTAAAGTGCCTCTAAATACATGAGCCAAATCTTCAGGGTATACTATCATACAGTATTAACCCCTGGTCTCCTGTCACAAAAATGCCTGCATCCTGCCTACAATATCCTTCTAAAGGATAAATATGTGCCCCAATTAATGTGCAGAGAAAGACTCATAAGTGCGAGTCCCCAATACTAAGAAGATTAGACAAAAGCACTTACCTGCATCTGGCAGTGCGGCAGGAGGACAGCTTACTAGGTATGAGAGGATGCCGCTACTCACAGAGACCTGTAGAAAAAGAAAGACTGAGTAAACCAACTCAGGCTTTCTATACCAGGGTAGCTACATGTTAGGAAAACGCAGCAAGGCCCACCTTACAAGTTCCTAACTGCTTTAAAGCCACCACTGCCCTACTGAAGAGACTAACATGGAGTACAGCTAAACCCAGACTGTCAGGGAAGATCAGAGCAAGTCTGCTCTGGCTTCAAAATAAAAAATCTTGATAGAAGAATCTTATACAGACACCTAAACCTTCTTTGTACTGAAGGCAAATAGAATGACTGGGGGTTGTGGGAAGGGAAGTGATACTTAACAGCTTTGCTTTGGTGCTCTTTGCCTCCTCCGGCTGGCCAGGAGTGATATTCCCAACAGTAATTAATGATTCCGTGAAAGAAACATAAATTATGAATTACCAGATAATTTTCTTTTCTTCGATACAGGGAGAGTCCATAGCTGCATTCATTACTTGTAGGAATACAGAACCTGGCCACCAGGAGGAGGCAAAGACACCCCAGCCAAAGACTTAAATACCTCCCCCACTTCCCTCATCCACGAGTCATTCTGCAGAGGGAACAAGGAACAGTAGGGGAAATATCAGGGTGAAAAAAGGTGCCAGAAGAAAAATTACTTAAATTTAGGGCCGCAAACCGGAGAACATCGGCGGGAGCTCTGGACTCTCCCTGTATCGAAGGAAAGGAAATTACCTGGTAAGTCATAATTTATGTTTTCCTTCTTAATACAGGGAGATACAGCTGCATTTATTACTTGTGGGAAAATTATACCCAAGCTACAGAGGAGACTGAATGCTAACGGGAGGGTACAAATAAGAGGCAGCCCAACCTGAGGACACCACAGCCTGCAAGAAAACCAAACTCCCGAAGGCTTCCTTGATATAAGCAAAAAAAATAAAAATAATAAGAATATTAGGAGGAACAAGCAGCCGCCCAACAACCAGAACAATAGGATCTCATGTCAGAGACCCAAAAAACACTCCTCCACTAACAAGGAGGAAGATAATCAGCTTCCAAAATCTGCACCCCCCAGATGTAAGCAACAAAGTAAAAACTGACTACTGAGTTTGACAGAACCTCAAGGAAAGATTCCCCAAAAAAGGAAGAATCTCTTCCCATTTGGACAAAGATATGACCATATTAGGGAGAAAAACTCAGATAGCCCTATTAAAGGGAAGACCACAAACAAGAAGAACGTGTTGCAAATTGCAACACAGGAACCTATGACACGTAGAAAAACAATCTACAGACGAAATAGGTCCTTGAATAAGATTCAAAGACCACCTCTAGAACAGGTACAAAGGTAACCCAACGTAACTCCTGAAGGAAGAACCAACCCCAAATGGAACAAAGAATGGACTTGCCTGCCCTGCCGCAGGCAGTGCCCTAGAACACACAACTGATACCTGGAAGATCAATCAATCTCTGGAACTGGAGCACAAACGGATAGCAAAAACTGCTTGCGAAAGAGCATACCAGAGAAAGGAACCACAGCTGGTAACCATATGAAATCTCTGCATGCTAGACAGCTAAATCAACCGACAGGCTATCCTGGCAGGTTACCCCTTCGAACAAGAACTAGGTAGACAAGCCCTTCACCAGCTCATTCTAGAGGGGAAGAAGAGAACCCCAGGATCCAGAAGAGAGACCGGACAAGCTAGCTCTCCCGACAAAAAAAGAGGGAGTCCTCCACGCCTAAAATAGGTGATGAGGAACCAGGATGAGCTGAAGGAAAGAACTGAACCCTTCAGAAAAAAAACCTTCTCTCAACTAGGTCCCAGCGATCCCTGGCAATTCACGCCGGAAGAAAAGATCCCAGACGCGAAGAGACTCTTAGCCGGTAGATCCCTGCAGCAAGGGAATGCTCAAGACAGCGAGCCTCTAACCCGTGATTACGAACCCACGGACAAAAATGGAGCAACCGTCTCACAGACGCCCATTCCAGATAGGATTGAGCCATTCTCGAAAAGAGTGACATGGCCGAAAAAGAGAAGGTTAAAATAGACCTCTTCAGAAGTAAGAAAACTGCCACAGCAGAATTTAAACTCCAAGCCGACAGCTTGCTAGGCTTGGAAATGATCCCCTTGGCCCCTTAGTCCTGCGTACATCAACTGAGAAACTCGATCTACTGTCTCAAACACACATTTGAAAACTTCTGGATAGATAGATCAAACGGATGATTGTAAGGAACATCTGTTTCCAGAAGAGCACGCTCAGAGAATGGATTGCCCACCACCAAATTCGAGACCCTCCCATCTACACAGGAGGAATTCACTAACTCAGAAATAATCCATTCACCAAGAGGTCCCAACTGGCATGTATCCAGAAGACCAGACCTCAGAGTCAAATGCTCGACTGAAAAAACCCTTCAAGGATGACTGGAAAGAAAATCCTGATTCACCTACCCCAGAAACCACTCTCTCCCTGCTGACAGGGAAGAGACCAAGACAAAACTGCCCCGGGGGACTAGGAAAAAAGTCCCCAACACCGGAAGAGCTGGACCGAACACTGGAGAACAAGTGCCCAACTGTTAACCACAAAGACTCTAGGCAGAGTCAAGAACCCAAGCCATGTCGAAGACTCGTCCTGGGCTGAATTCACACAGCGCCAAATAGGGCCTGAAGGTGAATTGGAGGTCAGAACCCAATGAAGTGATTTAACTTTGTAAGCTCTAAAGCAAAGAGCCTTCCTGTCTGAAAGACCAAACCGCATCCAAAGGAACCAACCTGGTGACAACCCCAGAACTCAGGTTTAGGTCCACCTTTGAGGATGGAACCAGCAGGAAGCAAATCCAAAAGGTCTACTAGAAGACGCTGGAAAAAAACAGAAACGCTTTGGACAGGAAAGATAACCTTCTTCCTAAATCCAGGTAGAGAGAACGTGTATTCTCTCAGAATAAAGAGATCACAAAAGCTCAGCTTCAAGATCATCGGACCCAGAAGGATGAGAAAACCCCTCCCCTAATTGGGCCATTCCCCCACAGTGTATGACACTGCAAAGAGTACCGGGACAAGACTCCAAAAGTCCCTGTCGTCCAGAAAAAAAAGGAATAAAAAAGCTAAATTCCGGCCTCTTGGACCCCCAGACCTATATGATCTAGCATCAAGTGCCCATCCAGAAGAAGTGAAGACAGGTCCCGTCTGTCCTTCGGTATAGAAGGACCCACTTTGCCTGTACCAGAATAATTAGAAAAGGCTCCTTCTCTATGTTAGAAAGGAATAACAGACTGAACTATTACCCAAAACAGGTCCTGCAGGTCATCAAGGGTACGACACGTCTGTCATGACGAACAAAAAAAAAACCCAGCAGTGCTAGGAACTAAAAATAAACAAATATAAAAACAAGCTCTGAGGCTTAAACGTTCATATCTATAAAATTGAGGGAACATCATCCCGACCAGAGATTTAGAAGCTTCCATCGGAAGACGACCATCAGAAGTCGATATAACCAGAACAATCCAAGAGATGAAACTCCAAAAAAGAGTTTCCGCAAGAACACTGAGCTCCTAAAACAAAAACTATCCGAGACAGATTAGAAAAGAAAATGGTTAAACACACCAAAAGGGATTCAAAAGGGTGTGCAAACGAACAGGTCCTGTGTACAACACAAACCCCCCATGGAGCTCGGGACTGGGATTCTATAACTATATACATAGAGACGATAAAGGAGAGGATCCAACCCTCTCCACTCATCTAATCAAGATCGTTATCTGATATAGAGGACAGAGATCCACCTGATGGATAAGGACTGGGAACCTCTAACACGCCAAAATCTCTCTCGGGAGTAAACGTAGGTGTGCCACTCTAAGTCTAAAAGCCAAATCCTCCTCAGCCGGAGGAATCAATTCAGGCGATTCCGACCCCGGAGGTTCTACCTCAGAGGGAAACGCACCCCCAGATGACAGATCTGGCACAATCGTCATTTTACATGACGACCCATGTGTAGGAGAGCACAGATTAACCCTTTGCTTCATAGGCGGAAGAGGCAAACTCGCGCAGTAACCTCAGGTGGAAAAAAGTCTCCCTCAGACGAAGGATTAATGGCACTGCATGTGTAGGATAAGAATAGAGGGTACGCACCTCACGGGATGAGGAATCCTCAGAGGTAGACGACTCAGTGGTCTCTAACATCTCAACATTGTTAGAAGAGAACACTCTATTGCGGCATATGGAACATAATTGAGCAGGCTGGTCTACCCGGTCCTCCTCACAACATAAGCAGGTATCAAAATCTGTATCAGTGGAATCCTCTAGAATATCAGACACCTCTATAATTTCAATTAAGAGTTTTAGACAAAAAAGCTAACTGGCACCTACACCCCCAATGGCTGGGGCACTCACTACCTCCTATGACCCAGACAGGTAGAGAAATTAACTCTTCTCCGGAGCCACCCGGTCAGGAAAACGGAAATGGAAAACAAGACATGACTACACCCAGTCACATGGTGCCTCATGCAGGATCGCCCCTGCTAGAAAAAGTGTGCAAGCTTAAAGGGACAGTCTACACCAGGATTTTTATTGTTTTAAAAGATAGATAATCCATTTATTACCCATTCCCCAGTTTTGCATAACCAACACAGTTATATTTATATACTTTTTATCTCTGTGATTATCTTGTATCTAAGCCTCTGCAAACTGCCCCTTTATTTCAGTTCATTTCACAGACTTGCAGTTTAGTCAATCAGTGCTAGCTCCCAGATAACTTCACGTGCACAAGCACAGTGTTATCTATATGAAATACGTGAACTAACACCCTCTAGTGGTGAAAAACTGTTAAAATGCATTCTGAAAAGAGGTGGTGTTAAACGTCTAAGAAATTAGCATATGAACCTCCTAGGTTAAGCTTTCAACATACCAAGAGAACAAAGCAAAATTGGTGATAAAAGTAAATTGGAAAATTGTTTAAAATTACATGCTCTATCTGAATCATGAAAGTTTATTTTGGACTAGACTGTCCCTTTAATAAAACTGCGTAACCTATATGTTTCGTATCAGCCAAAGAGCCTAAAATGTCTCCTTACACATACACAGTCAAAATCACAAAAACATGATAAAACATGATTAAAAATACCCCACTGTTCAACAATCCCCCTCAGAAAATATTAACCCTTGATTCCATAAAGATGAAGGAGTCCCACTGAGACCCTGACTTCTATCGTTAACATGTGTGTATAAAATGAAACTATCTTACCGGAATCCATTCAGTGGAACAGCAACACGATTCTTCAAGTTTGACAAATAGTAGCAGCGCCTCTGACATGGACTTGAGTGAAGAAAGCAAGCAGTGAAACTCGTCAACGCTGATTGCTTATAGGAGCTGTTAATCTGTCTGGATGGTTTCGCAGAAAGACTCTCCCTGCATATCCAGACTCAAACTTTCATCAATGCTCTCACTGAGAGGCTGACAAGACTACTAAAACTCCAGTTCCATCCCGAAGGGCAGGTACCCCTCATAAGGAACTACTCCGAAAAAACTTCAGACACTTCTTTGCCAATCCTGTGACTAAAGGCAAAGAATGACTGGGGGATGAGGGAAGTGGGGGAAATATTTAAGCCTTTGGCTAGGGTGTCTTTGCCTCCTCCTGGTGGCCAGGTTCTGTATTCCCACAAGTAATGAATGCAGCTGTGGACTCTCCCTGTATTTAGAAGGAAATGATCTATTCCTCTTCCATACTGGTTTATCACCCAGGAGTCATGGTATGAACATAAGAAAACAGTGCGCAAATTAAAAAAAACAAAAAAAACAACTACTTCTAAACCAGGCTTTATTTTTTGTATATGTATTTCCAGGACGGCCCAATTACAACCTGATTTTCATGCAAGGCTGTTCGCTCTCCAACATTTTTCACTCTCAAAGTTACCATCTATCTGCTCTTCCAAAATAATTGCAGAAATTAGAATTCTGCTCAGCAAACACAATCGTCCAGCACTCCCTTTTTGCCTGGTCTCTCTTTATCTTGTAACAATGTCTTTCCTGTTTTTAGCTGTACTCTTGCATTACCCCCTCCTGGATTAAAACTTTTTTTTACTGCTTGCAATCTTTTATGCCAAGTTCTTGTCTGATATTCTACTCACATACTTTACTCAAACACAATTTATTTGTAAAAACCTTTATATAAAACAAAATAGATCAGCTACTTACAGTTAACCCATAACTTTTTGCAACAGTTTTCCCTCATATTTACGGAATGCTAACATTTTTCAAAGCTATTCTTCTGATTATCTGTATTTTCCAATCCAACTTTTGACTTTTATGATTCTTTTAAATATTACATTTAAAGGGCCATAATAATTGAAAAATTACATTTTGTAATTTGTTAGAGAATGTAATTTTAAGACGTTTGAGCATGCGCTACTGTGTGTTTAACTCCCCGCAACCAGGTTAAACACACAATAAGAGCACTGTTGATTGGATCATCGTTAATTTCTGTTCAGGACCAGCAGTGCTGCGCAGGTCATGAGCGGCACTTCTACTGTGTGTTTAACCTCTTAACCAGTAGTGTAAAGTGTCAATAGTCTTAAAATCACATGCTCTAACAAATCAGAACATGCAATTTTTTCACTATTATGGCCCTTATATTATACTCTTTTTTTACCATGAAAATGGGTTAAACACATACGTAAAGTCCTGATTGGGAGCCACAAGCACTGCAGTTCCTTAGATGAACAGACAGTGATTTTCAGGGTCGTATGACTGCATATGCTGACTGACTCACTAGCTGTTTCCTTCTTGGAACCAGCAGTTCACTGTGGCTTTGAAGTGGGACTCTATCTATGGGTTTAACCCCTTTGCAGGGTTAAACACAGGTCCTGCAGCCAGTTGTGAAAAAAATTTAAAGCATGTTATTTTCAGAGTACAATGTCACTTAAAGCACTGAACTGCAAAAAATCTAAATGCAAAATAAATGTTTTAGAGGATGTAAAACTGTTACTTTGTTTGCACATGTGAATAATTGTTAGTCAAGGGATGAACTACTCTGGTTACTATGTGTATTGCACCTCCTTTGATTGGGGCCTAGAAGGGCTGACATTCTGCTTCTGGGCTACCACTGCACTGCTTGTTTTCATTGGCTGCAACTGCACAAATAGTGTTGTACAGTTACATTATAATGTTATGTGCATGTGTATTGCTTTGGTATGTGTCCCCTGCATACTTCTATAAAGCAGCTGTTAAGATAGACGGCACCTGCACACACTTCCCATTACAATCTATGCTTTAATATGACTGATGCTTTGTGAGTTGTGCACATAACATACCTACTAAGCAGCATCCTTGTACCAGGAACATGTAAGTGGACCAATACATTTTTTAAAAAGATCTAATGTAGCATTTGTAACCCATTTTACATTGCACATTGCTTTATAAAGTATTCTAGCGCTTTACATTAGCTATTTTTACATTTCTGCGGTGTTTGTGTTTAGCTGTAATTTTCCTCTTACTCATTTACTGTACCCACACATATTATATACCGTTTTGCTCGCCATTAAATGGACTTTCTAAAGATAATATTATTTTCATCATATCTTATAATTTGCTATAATTTTTTTTTATAAAATATGATGAAAAAACTGAAAAAAAACACACTTTTTCTAACTTTGACCCCCAAATTCTGCTTCACATCTAGAACCACCAAAAAACACCCATGCTAAATAGTTTCTAAATTTTGTCCTGAGTTTAGAAATACCCAATGTTTACATGTTCTTTGCTTTTTTTGCAAGTTATAGGGCAATAAGTACAAGTAGCACTTTGTTATTTCCAGACAAAATGTTTTTTTTTTTTAAATTAGCTATAGTTACATTGGAACACTGTTATCGGTTAGGAATCCCTGAATATCCCGTGACATGTATATATATATATTTTTTTTTAGTAGACAACCAAAGGTATTGATCTAGGCCCATTTTGGTATATTTCATGCCACCATTTCACCGCCAAATGCGATCAAATAAAAAAAAATTGGTAACTTTTTCACTAATTCTTTTTTTTACAAACTTTAGGTTTCTCACTAAAATTATTTACAAACAGCTTGTGCAATTATGGCACAAATGGTTGTAAATGCTTCTCTGGGATCCTCTGTTCAGAAATAGCAGACATTTATGGCTTTGGCATTATTTTGGTAATTAGAAGGCCGCTAAATGCCGCTGCGCACCACACTTGTATTATGCCCAGCAGTGAAGGGGTTAATTAGGCAGCTTGTAGGGAGCTTTTAGGGTTAATTTTAGCTTCAGTGTAGTGTAGTAGACAACCCAAAGTATTGAACTAGGCCCATTTTGGTATATTTCATGCCACCATTTCACCGCCAAATGCAATCAAATAAAAAAAAAAAATCACTTTTCACAAACTTTAAGTTTCTCACTGAAATTATTTACAAACAGCTTGTGCAATTATGGCACAAATGGTTGTAAAATGCTTCTCTGGGATCCTCTTTGTTCAAAAATAGCAGACATATATGGCTTTGGCATTGCTTTTTGGTAATTAGAAGGCCGCTAAATGCCACTGCTCACCACACTTGTATTATGCCCAGCAGTAAAGGGGTTAATTGGGTAGCTTGTAGGGTTAATTTAAGCTTTAGTGTGGAGATCAGCATCCCACATCCCCCTGATCCCTCCCTGACCCCCTCAAACAGCTCTCTTCCCTCCCCCACCTCACAATTGTCACTGCCGTATTAGGCACCTCCCCCTCTACCTATTTGCCGCCATCTTGGGTACTGGCAGCTGTCTGCCAGCACCCAGTTTGCTCAATTTTAGGCATTTTGTGGGCTAAATCAAAATTTTTCTGTTGTGTAGCTGCCCCCCCCCCCTCAATACCCTACCCCCTCCCAGATCCCTTTTTCCAACAGTTATTCCCCTCTCCCTTTAAAGTTGTTTGTAGCGCATGCAAGCGCCCCCCCCCATGCACGCTCCCGATATCTGCCGCGCACATAAGCCATGAACAGGAACTGCTTCAGCGATTAGCCGCCCACATGCCTCCCTCGTATCCCACATGGCCCTCTCTGCATCGGTGTGCTTAAAAAGGGTATTGCAAGATGCAATATTGAGGCATCACTGCAATACCCTGAAAGC
The DNA here is from genome assembly GCF_027579735.1 of Bombina bombina. Taxonomy (NCBI): domain Eukaryota; kingdom Metazoa; phylum Chordata; class Amphibia; order Anura; family Bombinatoridae; genus Bombina; species Bombina bombina. The sequence continues at coordinate 1,035,527,539 of NC_069501.1, forward strand.
GTCTGGAAGCGATCGCGATCGCTTCCAGTGCTTGAAGCCCCAGAGGACACTTTTTTTAAGGACGTGCCTGGCAACTCCTCGGTCGTTAAGGGGTTAATATACTTTGTTAACATTTAAACTTCTAAATTTCTGCTTGTTGCTAAGCCACTACAGACAACCTCTTATCACATGATTTTAGCTTTTCACAACAGGACACTGTTAATTCATGTGTCATATAGATAACATTGTGTTCATAATTTATTTTTACCCTGCAGTTACATGTAATTGCAATATGCTATAATATATAGTGTGAAATACAGGTATATATATAAGGGTATATATATATATATATATGCACACAGTAAAACTTCTTATCTTATTCATTTATATCTGTCCCTAACTGGCTTCAACAGCAGAGATAACATCACAGGCTTTTAAATCTAGGGAAAGCTAAGCTATAACTTGACAGCACCAATTGCTTTATAGAGACTAAAATGTTACACATTTCTTGAAGAGTTAACCAACTAACATAATTTAAAGATATTTATCTACATATTATTCTCGGGCTAATCTTTGCTTTGAGTTATACTGAATAGAAATCATTGCAAAATTATTATTCATCATTTTAACCCCTTAACGACTGAGGACGTGCAGGGTACGTCCTCAGAAAAAAGGCAGTTAATGCCTGAGAACGTACCCTGCACGTCCTCAGTGTGGAAAGCAGCTGGAAGCGATCCTGCTCGCTTCCAGCTGCTTTCCGGTTATTGCAGTGATGCCTCGATATGGAGGCATCCTGCAATAACCTTTTTAAGTAATCCGGTGCAGAGAGAGCCACTCTGTGGCCCTCTCTGCACCGGAGATCGGTGGCTACCTGCGTTGGTTGGGTTAGAGAGCGGTTTTGGGGGGGATCAGGGAGGTTGGGGGCTAAGGGGGGGGATCCTACACAGTAGCATATGTAAATATGCTAAAAAAAAAATTTCATTTTTTTTTTAAAACCCTTTTATTTTAGTACTGGCAGACTTTCTGCCAGTACTTAAGATGGCGGGGACAATTGTGGGGTGGGGGAGGGAAGGGAGCTGTTTGGGAGGGATCAGGGGGTGGGATGTGTCAGATGGGAGGCTGATCTCTACACTAAAGCTAAAATTAACCCTGCAAGCTCACTACAAACTCCCTAATTAACCCTTTCACTGCTAGCCATAATACACGTGTGAGGCGCAACAGGATTTAGTGGCCTTCTAATTACCAGAAAGCAACGCCAAAGTCATATATGTCTGCTATTTCTGAACAAAGGGGATCCCAGACAAGCATTTACAACCATTTGTGCCATAATTGCACAAGCTGTTTGTAAATGATTTCAGTGAGAAACCTAAAATTGTGAAAAATGTTACGTTTTTTTTTAATTTGATCGCATTTGGCGGTGAAATGGTGGCATGAAATATACCAAAATGTGCCTAGATCAATACTTGGGGTTGTCTACTACACTACACTAAAGCTAAAATTAACCCTACAAGCTCCCTAAAAGCTCCCTAATTAACCCCTTAACTGCTGGGCATGATACACTTGTGGTGCGCAGTGGCATTTAGCGGCCTTCTAATTACCAAAAAGCAACGCCAAAGCCATATATGTGTGCTATTTCTGAACAAAGGGGATCCCAGAGAAGAATTTACAACCATTTATGCCATAATTGCACAAGTTGTTTGTAAATGATTTCAGTGAGAAACCTAAAGTTTGTGAAAAAATTTGTGAAAAAGTGAACAATTTTTTGTATTTGATCGCATTTGGCGGTGAAATGGTGGTATGAAATATACCAAAATTGGTCTAGATCAATACTTTGGGATGTCTACTAAAAAAAAATATATACATGTCAAGGGATATTCAGGGATTCCTGAAAGATATCAGTGTTCTAATGTAACTAGCGCTAATTTTGGAAAAAAATGGTTTGGAAATAGCAAAGTGCTACTTGTATTTATGGCCCTATAACTTGCAAAAAAAGCAAAGAACATGTAAACATTGGGTATTTCTAAACTCAGGACAAAATTTAGAAACTATTTAGCATGGGTGTTTTTTGGTGGTTTTAGATATGTAACAGATTTTGGGGGTCAAAGTTAGAAAAAGTGTGTTTTTTTCAATTTTTCCTCATATTTTATCATTTTTTTTATAGTAAATTATAAGATATGATGAAAATAATGGTATCTTTAGAAAGTCCATTTAATGGCGAGAAAAACGGTATATAATATGTGTGGGTACAGTAAATGAGTAAGAAGAAAATTACAGCTAAACACAAACACCGCAAAAATGTAAAAATAGCCTTGGTCCCAAACGGACAGAAAATGGAAAAGTGCTCTGGTCACTAAGGGGTTAAAAGGATTTTACCTTTTTTATTTCATTTGAGCAGCATTCATTACTTCATGTCAAAGCCCCACAAGGAGGCTGTGGTCTGTACAGGGAGGCAAAGGAGAAAGTTTCCCTCTAAAGTGGTTGCTAAGTTCCCATCATGGCCGCTCCATTCCCTTCCTATAGGGAGTGGCTAAATTGAAAATGCTCATTTTGCAAGAAAAGTTTCATGCTGTTTTTAACACGATCTATCGCTTTTTATGTTTACTTTGATTTAACTTTTTTTTTTGTTTACTAAAGGAGCACTGTTTCTATCCCTTTATGTCCCTTTATCCATTTTTAGTAATATAATAAATGTTTTCTTTTACTAATAGCACAGCACCTGTAGATAAATAGTTCAATGTTCCATTTCCCTTTACAGTAAGATATATGAAGAGTAGATCAATAAGCTTTCATACACTCTAACCATAAAGAAAAGTATTGAATAAACATACCAGCTGCAGCATCATTGAAACACTTTCCCATGTTGCTTCTCGAATGTTATCACCTCCATCAACCAATCCTTGGTAGCCCTGCAAAACCAAGTCATGTTAATAGATTTTAATGTAGCTTCTTAAAAAACAAAACCCCATCTAAAACACATAAACCAAACTTGAAACCAGCTATTTATTATACAAGTGACAGACTGGACCGGGTACACATCCTATGTCCCTGCACAATGCACAGCCCTGACTGCTCAATAGCACTCACAGGTAGCTGCACAGTCCCCAGAGCCCCAGGCAATTAACCCCAGACAAGTGTAAAGCCCATAGGGAACATTACAAAACAAATTAACACAAAACACAGAGGAAGTCTGGCACTCACTTGCAAGTACTCAGCTAAGATTAAAAACAAAAATGGAAGAGAGTTATTTACCGCATCTGGTCAAATGGGTCAAGCCCAGCAACCACATCAAGATCTCTCCCATCTTGGGTCCCTAATTCAGCCAAACAATGCATGTTCTCAATCAAACAAACTGGGAACCACCGGCTTATGTAATCTCCCTAGACACATACAAAACCTGGAAATGGATTCTCAGTCTGAACCAGGTACACATCCTATGACCCTGCAAAATGCACAGCCCTGGGTGCTCACATACATACTAACAGAATTTTGTTTGCTTCTCCAAAAACTTAAATAAAATGTATTCTTAGGATCTGAAAAATTATTTTCTTTCTTGGTAGTCCACAAAATCCTTATTACATACGGGAATACATCACCTGGCCACCAGAAAGAGGCAAAGACACCCCAAACAGAGAATTCAACTATCCCTCCTACTTCCTCTACCCCCCAGTAGTTCAAGACCGAGTATAGGAAAAAGTAAAAGAGATAAAGGGGTAAAGAGATGCAGACTAGACTGCCGCGAGTAAGAAAAAACTCACAACCAAGAAAGAAAATAATTTATCAGGTAAGAATACATTTTATTTTCTTTCTAATGGTAATGAGAGTCCAAAAAATCCTTATTCATACATATGGAAATCTATACCCAAGCTGTGGAGTCGACAAAGAATTTAGGGTGGAATGAATAGGCAAGGCAGTCACCTAATTACTAGGCTCCACCGCCTGAAGAACCTTTCTCCCAAACGATGCCTCGGCCGAGGCAAAAACATCAAACTGGTAAAATTTTGTGAAAGTATGTAGAGAAGACCAGGTTACAGCCTTGCAGATAAGTTCAACCGAAGCTTCATTCTTAAAGGCCCAAGACGTTGACAACTAACGTGTGGAATAAGCAGTAATACGAGTCGGAGGCTGCTGACCCGCCTCCAAATAAGCCATACGAATAAGACTTCTCAACCAAAAAGACAAAGAAACAGCAGTAGCCTTTTGGCTCTTGTGCTTGCCAGAGAAAAGTACAAACAGGTATGATAAAAGACGAAAATCCTTAGTAGCATGCTTGAACTACATCCAGGTAGTGTTATAACTTCTCTTTAGAAGAACCTGGATTAGGACAAAGGGACGGAACCACAATTTCAGGATTTTTATTCCTGGGTGAGGTCACCTTAGGTAGAAAACCCAATTTTGCCCAAAGTACTGCCTTGTCTTGGTAAAAAACTAGATAAGGAGGGTCAATCTGTCAGAAACGTTGCGTGCAGAAGAAAAGAGATTGGCAACAAAAATAAAACTTTCCAAGATAGAAACTTGATATCAATAGAGTGCCTAGGCTCAAAGGGAGCATGTTGTAACACCTTGAAAAAAAAATTAAAGGGACAGTCTAGTCCAAAATAAACTTTCATGATTCAGATAGAGAATGTAATTTTAAACAATTTTCCAATTTACTTTTATCACCAATTTTGCTTTGTTCTCTTGGTATTCTTAGTTGAAAGCTAAACCTAGGAGGTTCATATGCTAATTTATAAGCTCTTGAAGGCCGCCTGAGGGCATTTTGACAGTTTTTCACCACTAGAGGGTGTTAGTTCATGTGTGTCATATAGATAACACTGTGCTCGCGCACGTGGAGGTCCAGTGAGCCAACTCTGATTGGCTAAAATGGATGTCTGTTAAAAGAACTGAAATAAGGGGGCAATTTGCAGAGGCTTAGATACAGGGTAATCACAGAGGTAAAAGTCTATTTATATAACTGTTATGTTATGCAAAACTAGGGAATGGATAATAAAGGGATTATCTATATTTTTAAACAATAACAATTCTGGTGTAGACTGTTCCTTTAAGGCTCCAAGGAGGAGCAATAGGTTTGAAAACAAGTCTGATCCTAACCATGGCTTGAACAAAAGATTGATCAGGCAAACGTGCCACCTTCCTATGTAACAAAACAGAAAGAGCTGATATCTGGCCTTTTAAGAGAGCTAGCCGAAAAGCCATTTTCAAGCCCTCTTGTAAGAACTGAAGAATACGTGGTATTCTCACCCTGTGCCAAGAAAAAACATGTTCTGCACACCAGGATAAGTCATGGAGGAGCAGAGGACAGGCTTCTGAGATCTGCGTACTAAGTCCTGCATGGCCACGCAAAAGCTATGAGAATCATGGAAACCCTCCCTTGTTTCAGACGAGCTATCACACAATTGAGAGAAATAGATCAACTAGACAGTAGACCCAGGGAACTTCAAATTGTCTATCAACTCTGCTTGAGGATCCCTTCACCTTGATCCATATCCGAGAAGCTTGAAATTGAGATGAGACGCCATGAGATCTATCTCTGGAAACCCCCAACGTAAATACAATCTCGTTGAAGACCTCCTGATTCAGAGACTATTCCCCTGAATAAAGAGTCTGTTGACTTAGATAATCTGCCTCCCAATTTTCCACTCCTGGAATGTGGATTGCCAATATCAGACATTTGTGACGTTCTGCTCAATCTTATATGCAAGATACTTCTTGCATTGCCTGATTGAAATTGAATAGAATGGAAGGAACCCAACTGGGCCATGCCACTAAGGCATTGAAGATGGCTCTGAGTTCCAGAATATTTATGGGGAGAGATGCATTGCATCCGAAGCTGCTACCCTAAGACCTATAACCTCTGTACATTGCGCCACAGAAGTGTGAAGAATAGACTGGAGAAACCGACAAGTTGACTGAAGTTTGATTTTGCGTTGTTCAGTTAGAATTTCTTTCCTAGCTATTGAATCTATAATGACACCTAGAAATTGTACTTTCATACAAGGAACTAGGTTCACCTTCCAGCCATGAGACTGAAGATACCAAAGTAACTTTTCTGTGTGAGCGCCCGCTAACTGTGAAGATGGAGCCTGAACCAATATGTCAACCAAGTAAAGAGCCACCACAATGCCCTGCAGTCTGAAGGCAGCCAGTGGAGCCCGTAGAACGTTTGTAAAAACTCTGGGAGCTGTGGCCAGACCAAAAGGTAGGGCAATGAACTGGTAGTGCTTGTCCAGAAAGGCAAACCGAGATACTGAAAATGTGAAGGTACGTGTCATTCAAGTCTACAGTAGTCATAAATTGCGGAAGAATAGACCCGATTGTCTCCATCTTAAATGAGGGAACCCATAAAAGCTTGTTTAGACACTTCAGATCTAAAATAGGTTGAAATGTTCCTTATTTTTTTTGGAACAATGAAGAGATTGGATTAAAACCCCATTCCCCTCTCTCCTTGGTGGAAGGGAACTGTAGATCCTGTGGATTCTAAGTCCTATACACAACGCAAGAAAACTACTTTTTTTTCTCGCCTTCCTGATGTTCGAGATAAAATGAACTGGCCTCTTGGTGGTCGACAGAGGAAACTTATTCTGTACCCCTGAGAAACAATGTCCTGAACCCAAGGGTCCTTAACAGACCAAGCCCAAACCCAGTGAAACAGACTTAATCTGCCCCCCAACCGGAGATACCTTATGGATGGGGGCCGCCTCTTCATGTGGTCTTGGGATCAGGGACTGACTTCTTGTTCCAGACAGGGCTTGGTTTCCAAGTACTTTCGGTAGTTTCAGGTTTATTTGAAGAAGCATTTCTCTGTGTCTTGTTCTGACGAAAGGAACAAAAACGCCCAACTGCTCTTCCTTTAGGTCTAGACTTTTTTTCCTGACTTAGGAAAGCACCTTTCCGTCAGTGACTGTTGAAATGATTGAATCCAGACCAGGACCAAACAGAGTCTTACCCCACAGATAGTAATCTTGATTTGGAAACCATATCCGCTGACCATGACTTTAGCTAGAGAGCCCATCTAGCTAACACAGCAAAACTGGTATTTTTAGCATTAATGCGAAAAATTTGGATAATTGTATCGCAAATAAAAGAATTTGTCGTCTTAAGTGCCTGGATACAGTCCTGAATCTCCTCTAGAGAAGATTCACTCAGATGAGTCGCACCAGAATGCTGCAGCGCCAGCCACTGCTGTAATACTTACTGCAGGTTGGAAGAGAAGGCCTCCCTGTAAAAAAATATTTCTAAGACATCCCTCCAGCTTCCTGTCCATAGGTCCTTAAAGGATGTACTGTCCTCCAGTGGAAGGGTTGCACGCTTAGCTAAGGTAGAAATAGCTCCGTCCATCTCAGGTACAGTGTTCCATAATTCTAAATGATTGTCAGGGACCGGAAACAATCTTTTAAAGTTATGGGGAAGGGGAGAAGGAAATCCCATGTTTCTCTGATTCCTATAAAATAAAATCAGCAAACAAAGAGGGAACAGGAAAAACCTCAGGAGTCTTTAATTTAGGCTTGAATATAATATCTAATTTCTGAACCGATTTTTCCTCTACTGTTACTCCAAAGGTTCTCAAAACCTCCTTTAATAAATACCTAAGATGTTCTATTTTAAATCTAAAGGTAATTTCCTAGTTATCCTTCTCTAAACAGGAGTGATCCCTTACAAAATATAAGGCCCAAAATTCTACTATTAAAGGTGAAGTCTCTCCCATATTAACAAAGACTTATCTGCCCCTCTATCGAGATAAAGCTCCGTTCGGGAGTGCCTTGCCACCTCCTGTTGCTCCAGAGTGAAGACGCTGTCTCTGTAAGTGCACTGCGTCTCCTGGAAAATGTAAAGAAGCCCGATGTCAGGTGGGCGGAGCGCTTGCCGGAATAGTTATGCAGCGAGAAAAAGATTGTAACCCTAAATACTGCCGCAGAATTTCCATTCTGTAAAAAGTAACAGTCACAGCCCCCAAAACACCCGAGGGTAAATGAGGCACTAAAGGTGCCGTATGGACCCGGCATGTATAAGGGCAATAAAGAAGCGCTATTAGTGCAATCGCGCTCTGTTCTGTCATGTCAATCCCTCTGATACAATATGAGAGGGCTGAGGTCTATCCTCGCAATAAACGTCTTCCACACAGTCCGCTAAGATACACACTCTCCATCTAGATAGCGGCACTGGCCAGATTAGGATAGTTAACCAAATAAGTGTGCACAACACATTGCAAATACACTGAATCTCACCCCCAGCAAAGATAACTAGTAATAATGGAGGGAGAGGGAGAAACGATAAATTGGGACTTACCCATTTGCTGCTCAGTGTTCGCTCCAGTCCTTTTGAGCGAGAAATAACATCAGTGTTACTAACACTGCAGAACTGTATGGGGGTAAAGCAGTAGGTCACAGGGGGAGGCAATGGAACTTCCCCACGACACCCCTGAACAGAGTAAGACATTACTCTACTACATGAATAAGTATATATATATATATATATATATATATATATATATATATATATACACCCCTGACCCTCTCTTGAATTAAACAATCCATTGAGAGAACTATAAAAATAAAAGTTCCTGCAGAGCACCTCTGATCTCTGCCTACCTCCCTGGAGAGGCAAAGAACTACTGGAAGGGTAGAGGAAGTAGGACAGATAGTTGTAATGCTCTGTTTGGGGTGACTTTGCCTCCTCCTGGTGGCCAGGTGATATATTCCCATATGTTAGAATAAGGATTTCCTCACTACCATTTGTAAGAAAGGTTAATTTCAAAGACTAAAACGGCAAGTACAAGGTATAATTCAGGTGCTTGGCTTTGTGGTAATGGTATTGCTTGTTTAATTATACATACCTCATGAACAAAGTAAACTTTGGCACCAGTGTAAATCCCAACTCTCACTACTGCACGAACAGCTGCATTCATTCCTGTTTAAGAAGAAACATCTCAATTACTGTTGTGATATTGTTCTGCATCATAAACTCAGTCTCTTTAGGAAAATTACAATATGGTTTAATACAGAAACAGTATTCTGAAGAAAAAAAATATATATGTTCAAGAGATGCCATATAAAGTTTTATAAATCTCATGTAAAAAGACAAGAGAAATATAGAAGTATATATAAAATTGTACATATATTACAGATTATGTTTTAAGTAACATTTTATGTTAGAGCATACAATTAATTAAACTTGAACCTTAGCCCATGAGAGCATACTGTGATATTACCGTAGAACAACCGGTTACAACATGTAAAAAAGCTCCCCCTACAGGCTGACTGAATAACACTGTTAAACACCAAGCTGTCACATAATGCTCAAGACAATTATTGAAGCATCTTAAGTGCCACCATACACTTTATTTAAAGTGATGGTTAATTTCGGACTTTAAGAATGTTGCAAAAGGAAAGAAAATATATTAGTGTACAATCAAAACCGCATAATTATTTAAACACAAAAAGTGTATATATATTTTAGAATAAAATATATATATAATCCTAATTAGTATCTTCTGTTCCTCCGTCCCTCCATTTCCTCTTTTGGCTCGGCTGTGACATAAACAACAGTCCCACCCACTCCCTACATAAGCTTCCTAAGGGCTTTCAAAGGGCTGTACTGATTGGATGTTCATTGGAATTGTCATAAAAAAAAGAGATCATCCCAGTGGGTCAGCAAAACATTGTAATAGAAACATTACTATCAGCACAGATTTTACCCTTTTCATGGATAGATGGGAAAAAAAAAGAAAAAAAAAAAAGAGTATAAATATAATTTTTTAACGGTAAAAATTTAATTTATGACATTTGATTAGCTAAAAGTTTTTTTTTTTTACTTTTTCTATTTACTGCCTTTCAAGCTCATGTTTAATTCACACCTCTCTCACTTGTTTTATGTTCACAAAACTTGGAGACCCTTAATCTGTTGAATTATTTTGGGATTCTCCTCGAAAGCTGAGCAGTGATGAGTTTTACTATGGGCAGTGTGATCTCCCAGGAGGGTGTGGCCAACTGATTTGGCAGGGATCGGTTGATAGGTGCAGAGTAGGCTTGTGCAACCCCAACAATGATAGGATCCAGAATGCACGCACAGTTTTTCTATAAATTTGAAGTAGAACCAGCATAGCGTTCCAGTATTGCTAGTGATAAAATTACATGCTCCAACAAATAAAGTAGGTTGATTCAGCTCATTAAAAGACTATCTTATGTAATAAGTGGAGTGTATAAAGAAGGTTGATTCTTACAGACAGTAATATAGTTAAAAACATAAATCATGCTTACCTGATAATTTCATTTCCATTGAGGGGAGGAGAGTCCACAGCTTCATTCATTACTATTGGGAATTAAGAACCTGGCCACCAGGAAGAGGCAAAGACATCCCAGCCAAAGGCTTAAATACCTCCCCCACTTCCCTCATCCCCCAGTCATTCTGCCGAGGGAACCAGGAACAGTAGGAGAAATATCAGGGTAAAAAAGGTGCCAGAGGAACTCTCCTCCCCTCGATGGAAATGAAATTATCAGGTAAGCATAATTTATGTTTTCCATCTAAAGGGGAGGAGAGTCCACGGCTCCATTCATTACTATTGGGAACATATACCCAAGCTCTAGGACACTGAATGAAACCGGGAGGGTAAAAGATGGACTGTAATCTGAGGGCAAAACAGCCTGCAAAACCTTTCTCCCAAAAACAGCTTCTGCAGAAGCAAAAACGTCAAACTTGTAAAACTTTGTAAAAGTGTGTAAGGACGACCAGGTAGCCGCCTTACAAATTTCCTCAATAGAGGCCTCATTCTTGAAAGCCCAAGACAAAGCCACAGCTCTAGTTGAATGAGCCGTGATCCTCTGAGGAGGCTTATGTCCCACTGTCTCATAAAATAGCTGTGATGTGAAGCGCTAGACTTTCCCCAACTAGCCAATCTAATTTTACTACCTCCTTCCTAGGTAGTTATATGTCAAAGCAGAAAAAGGTTTTAAGGTTTAGATGGCGCTAAGAAGCTGTGGGTTCATAAAAATAACTTGAGTACGCAGAGCCCCGACTTCTTCTCTAACTCAGAATTTACAGGATTTTCCAAGTCCTCACAATTTTAGAAGTGTATACAGTCCCCTTCGAAGAATTGTGACGGACTTGGAAAATCCTGTAAATTCTGAGTAAGAGAAGAAGTCAGGGCTCTGCGTACTCAGTACTAAAGTGCAGAGGTAACGACTTCTGTAAAGGCTGTAACAAGGAAATAACGGACCAAAGTCTTGCGCAAGTGAAAACAGCTGTAATGAGGACCCGCTGACGTAAGACGCGCAGTGAGCAGCGTGTTAAGAGCCGGAGAGACACAGCCAGACGGGACCGCCAGAAAGAGCAGGTGAGAGCGTAAATAAGTGACAGCTCGAAAATCCCTGCAGAGCACACAGAGAGGTAAGAGACCGTCCTGGTTTCGGAAATTGTTCATGGAACTTTAGTTGCCTATCTCCCATAACAGCGAGGAGTATTGGATAAAGTCACAGACATTTAAACATTCGGAAAGTTCTGATCTTAAAGTGACTGCCATTGATATGCTCCATTAGAAGTTAACACTTGGTACCAAGGTATTATCCCTCTTTAAGTGACTGTTACGGTGTAGTCCATTAGGACAAAAAGGTGGATACCGTATAATCTGGGAATTGAACATCAAGGATATATGAAATTGCTGTCAGCATTGTGTTTGATATCTAATAAAATTGAAATTGCCAGAGTCGTAAAATCTGCAGGCAATTGTTAGGAGCTTTTAATTGCTGTCCAGTATTATATTGGTGCTAATTTGTTGCATGATCCTACTGTCAATTCTTTTTTAAAAAGATTATCAAGAGGAACTTAATTTGAAGGCTTTAGTATAGAAGTTTTAGTCAAGTTTTCAAGTATTATCATATAGAAGATTGGTGAAGGAGTTTTCTATTGTTTTTTTTTATTGTTTTATATATATATATATATATATATATATATATATATATATATATATATATGTAAAAATGTTTTCAGATATACAATTCTAGTATGTATGAGTGGTGAAAGAATATTGGGCCTATACGAATGAATTGAATTTTAAAAGTAGACAATTAATTTTTAGACAATTGTATTAATTTTTAGTTTGGAGTGATTTGAGTATTAAAGTATTTATTATATCAATTTTGTGTTGTATATATATTTTTTCCATCTGCACTCGTATATCAGAGGCTTATAAATTAAATTTATTTATCTGTAAGGTGAGCGGATCACATTGAAGTTGGGACCTATCTTAAATTGCAACAGAGAGTTATTTTTATGAACCCACAGCTTCTTAGCGCCATCTAAACCTTAAAACCTTTTTCCACTGTCTCATAAGCCAAGCGAATCAAGCTCCTCAACCAAAAAGACAAAGAAGTAGCAGAGGCCCTTTGCCCCTTGCGCTTCCCAGAATACACCACAAAAAGAGATGTAGACTGTCTGAAATCCTTGGTAGCCTGAAGATAAAACTTTAAGGCACGAACCACATCCAGGTTATAAAGTAACCTCTCCTTTGAAGAAGAAGGGTTAGGACACAAAGAAGGAACAATTATTTCCTGATTGATGTTACGGTTAGACACCATCTTGGGGAGAAACCCCAACCCAGTGCGGAGTACAGCCTTATCCGCATATAACACCAGATAAGGAGGGTCACATTGCAAGGCAGCTAGCTCAGATACTCTGCGTGCCGATGCAATAGCCAACAGGAAGAGAACCTTCCAGGACAGAACCTTAATGTCTATGGAATGCATAGGTTCAAACGGAACCCTCTGCAAAACCTTAAGGACTAAATTTAAGCTCCAAGGCGGAGCCGACTGCCTAAAGAAAGGTCTGATTCTAGACAGAGCCTGAACAAAAGATTGGATGTCAGGGGGCTCAGCAAGTCTCCTATACAACAAATCTGAAACAGAAAAACCTGACACCTTGGCATTCAGGCGAATACTTTGCATATTGGCATCACAAATGAAAGAATTGGCGACCTTCAGCGCCTTAATCTTCTCCTGTATCTCGTCGATGAATGTCTCCCCCTCGACCATTTCACACAGGGATTCAGACCAATATGTTGCAGCTCCATTGACCGCCGCAACGGCCGCTGCTGGCTCTTTAAACGACAAACTATCCTCGAGGGTAATAGTTGTCTGCTTCACAAGCGTAAAAATGGCCCCATCCACCTTAGGGATGGTCCCCCACAGCTCAAGCTGAGAGTCCGGAACAGGGAACAGCTTTTTAAAAGAAGGGAAAAAGGACGACCCTATTCGCTCCCATTCATTCTCAATAATATTTGCCATCTTATCGGGAACCGGGAAAGACTGAGGAACTACCCTGTCTTCGTATACCTTGTCAAGCTTAGGAATCACAGGTTCCTCCGGTATCTTAGGTTCCGGAACCTCCAGAGTAGCAAGCACCTGCTGTAGCAGAAAGCGCAGATTCTCCATCCTAAACCTATATAACCAGGCTCCTCCGTCGCCGGAGGTTTAGATGACACGGACTCCGACCCAGAAGTGGCCTCCTCCGAAGAGTTGGATTGGGTCTTGTCATCGTATAGAGCCTCTGGATCAGCCATCGGCATGGACAAACCCTGGGCTGGGCCGCTATGATAAACCTTACGTTTGCGCTTAGCAGAAGAACGTGGTAAGGCATGGATCACTTTTAAAACCGCAGATACCAGTTGGTCCGCAAAGTCTGACGGCCAATAAATCTCTCCCGAAGGAGTAACGGTTGGAGCCCGGGGCGCTGCATGTGCAATCGGAGATGAATGTAGAGAACGCACCTCCCGGGATGAAGAACCCTCAGAGGTGTACGGCTCAGTAGTACTAGACATCCGTTTACATTTAGATGTTGTAACTTTATCAAGGCATGTGGAGTTGAGCAGGCTGATCTACCAGAACCTCCTCACAATAAACACAGGAATGAGACTTTGACTCATTGGAGGGCTCTCCTTCCTTAACAGAGTCCTCCATCGCTTGCGTGTTTGGGTAGACTAACTTTATTTATAAAAAAGGCACCTTTATACCACCAATGGCTGGGGCACTCACCACCTCCTAGGACCCGTACTACAGAAACCGCTACGTCTACTGCACCACAGATCAACAGAGAGGATAGATAGCCACACCCAGTCACATGGAATGCCTGTCAGGACCACCCCTGCACTAGGGAAATACACGTCAAAAATGGCTGCACAAAATTTCCGCAAGTAACCTGAAAGTTCCACACATTGCCAGAGCCTCATCTCACACATAACGAAGCAATGACACAATAAACAATATCATGCATAAACCCCCCTGTTCAATAATCCCCCTTCCAGGAAAATTAACCATTGATTCTGTAAAGATAAAAAGGCGCCACTATGACCTTGTCTTCTATGTTATCATTATTAATAAAAAAATTAAACAATCTTACCAGAATCTACGCAGTGAAACAGGAACACTGCCCTTCAAGTGTGACAGGTTAGCAGCCTCGCTCCTGACATGGCAGCGAAATTCGTCAACGCTGATTGCTTACGGAGCTGTTAATATGAGTCGGGATGGTTTCGCAGAAAGACTCTCCTTGGATCTCTGGACTCTAACTTTCGCCCAGGCTCTCACTGTGAGGCTGACAGGACTACTTAAAACTCCAGTCCCACTGCGAAGAGTACTACCCTCCATAAGAGACTACTCCGAAACTCTGGCACTCCTCTGCCATCCTCCTGTGACTAAAGGCAAAGAATGACTGGGGGATGAGGGAAGTGGGGGAGGCATTTAAGCCTTTGGCTGGGGTGTCTTTGCCTTTTCCTGGTGGCCAGATTCTTAATTCCCAACAGTAATGAATGAAGCCGTGGACTCTCCTCCCCTTAGATGGAAATTGCCTCCTCTATCTGAATCATGAAAGTTTAATTTTGACTAGATTATCCCTTTAAATTTTATTGCATACATTATAAAAATATAGTTTTTAATTTGATAACAACCGTCTATGGTGTTTTCTGCTTGTAAATGCTGTTTTACATTACACTGTTTATATAAAATACTACACTGCAGAGCCTACTATCTGATTTCAGTAAATTCATGGCTCAAAACTCTTTTCAATAAAAGTCATGAAGTGTAAAGGCTTTGATTCACAAACTAGTCGGTACGACTGTGCCCCATGTCTTTGTAGCAGGAATCTGTTGTTTATCTTTTTCTGCATTCCGCTGCACTTTTGCCAGGAGACATTAACTGAGCAAGGACAGACCATCTGATAATCAGATAGCTCTCACAAACTTGCACAGAGCAGATGGCAGATGGCTTTTACCCAGGGCAAGGCAAAACAAAATCATGAGACATACTTTCCCATAAACTTGATTTCATATCATAAATATGCATATTAAATTTATACTGATAATAAAAAAAAACCCATCAAGGATATTTTTATGTGAGCCTACAATTAAATATATATTTATTTCTCCATAAAAAGTTACACACACAATATGCATTTAGATTTTGCAAATGAATAAATACTCTACAGTAGCCAGAGACATATTTTGTATTTTGCCAGTGGAACATTAGGATTTTTACTGACAATTTACTACTGGCAAAATCTGAAGAAGAAAAAAAAACCCTGAAATCATTAGATTACATGTTAGATTCTGGAGACTATAAATACAAATATCACCTGATGAATTAATGACAAACATTGTACTTCTTGTTAATATCAAATTATATTTTTTAAAAACTCAAATTTATTTTTAAAACCTTTCAAGTAAAATCCTTCTGGTGGATACAGCTAACTGTGACACATGGAGCTGAGATTAGTTACTGTCTGGGCTATTTATAAACGTGGCTGAAAAAGCAGATGCATCTTTCATTTGAAACGTTCTTTCTAAAAGATTTTATTTTTCAGTATTGCTATTTAATTCTTGCTTTTTTATGACTATAAAGATTGTTATGCATATTTTAATAATGGTAAAGTTAAAACAGAATAAAATGTTATCAATACATATGCCCTAATTTAAAATAAAGTCCCCATAAAAAAAATTAACTAAAAAGGAAGTTTATTTTTTATCTTGTTAAAAAGGTGTATTACCTTGTGCATCGCCTCCGGATGTGAGAACAGCAATAGCTTTGCCAATTCCAAGGGTTTGAGCATCTTGATGTTTATCTGGTGACTTCAGCATTGTGCTATCTGTGTCAAAAAAAGAAGGAAAATAAAAAGCTTCTGTGAAAACACCAAATAAAATGGATTTCCTTCCTAGTTACTTGTGGATTAACAGAGACTGGAGACTGGGATTCTGTTTTATAGGTCACATGGTGTCCTAACGTAATACCGGTCTTTGAATGACAAGTCAAAATGTCACTGTGTTAGCTTACATGCTGTGTCAGCCACAATCATAAAGCCATTTGGCTTTGCATATGTCACTATACACTTTGAACACCACTACATTTTTATTAAAATGCATAATGTAATAAAAGCAGATGTAATTGCTTGGTGTTTTGTATATGTACCACATACTTTAAGTCATATTTTTTTACTGCTTTAAGAACTTGAAACAGCTGAGGCCAATATAAATTCTTATATTTCCTTGTAAAAATATATATATGATTAATACAGATTATTTATCACACAATGTTTGCCATATATTCTGAAGGCTTAAAGGGCCATAATAGTCGAAAAATGTCATGCTCTATTCCATATGAGAAGGTAATTTTATGACTATCGACCCTGCTTTACTGGGTGGATCAGCTGCGGGTTCTACTTTGGCACTTCTACTGTGTGTTTAACCCTTTTGCAGAGGTTAAACACATAGTAGAGCAGGGATGATAGTAGTAAAATTATATGCTCAAACGGATAAGAGAATGTAATTATTCGACTATTATGGCCCTTTAAGGCAAACCTCCCAACTGTCCCTATTTGAGAGGAACAGTCCCCAATTCTGAGCTTTGTCCAGCTGAGACAGCCATATGACCTCTTTGGCAGAATTTCCCTTAGCCCCACCCAAAGACCTTCCAGACCCTCTGAGAACCATCCAGACATGACTATTATTCTGCTCACTATCCACCTATGACCCCACCCCTCCTGACATGTCCCGCCCACAAAACGGTGACAGTTCCCTCAACCTCTTGAGTCCCTTATACCTCTCAAGGTATGCTTAAAGGGAAAGTCAATGTTAAATTGTTTCCCACAGCAAGCTTGGTCAGAATGGTAAGAGAGTGACCACTGGCTGCACCTCACAACGTATAGTACTAAGTACTTTGTTTTCACTTCAACCCTTAGGCCGCGTAAGGGATAATTAAAAATCACATAGGCCAAAAAATAAATAAATATTATTGTTGTATGCTAAATCTGAAAGAAAATATAATTTATAAAACAAAAATATAAATATTGTTACAAACTCTCTAAACGTAGTTCTTGTTAAAAGGCAAAATATTAAATATTAGGGGGTAAGCAGATCCTAAATATATACCACCTAAATAGTCTGAAAAGTAATTAGAAGATGTTGCTTGGTTCTCAGAATCTATAAGCTTAAAATGCTAAATGATTTAATAATATATAAAACTTAATAAAAAAAAATGTATACCTTAAAACAGATTTACCCACCACCACCCATCAAGCAGACAAAATCAGAATAAAAACTAGACACATATAATTTCTCTACCATCTTCTCCTATATGAGTTTTCAACCAGTGTATAAGGCCAGATCATCTAAACACTATCATCTTTCTCAGGCATTACATCCAAAAATAATATATGCTTAATATTAAATATCTGAAATGGAAACTGCATTCAGTATTTGACAAGAAAGTAAATATCTATCCATGTTTGGTTAAAAATGTGACATGTTTTGAAAACCCTTGTAAGTTTCTCCCTTGTAAAGCTAACCAGGGGTTCAAGTAATCCTACAACCCAGCACAGGATAGGGAAGCACACACACTTCCCGTAAATATCTCTAATACTGTATAACAACCTCTTCTACTACACATCCTCTATAATATAGATCATTATTTGTTAAAATTACATTCAATATGTTTTTAGAACATAGATGTAAATGGAAGGTACGTTATTTTTTTTTTTTTCTAAATAAAGATGCTTGCTTGTATCTTATTAATGGAATCTAGGAGGAGAGTAACCTGTAGCTTCAGTGGGAAGGTGAAAGTGTAAGGGGTGTCTGTGGTAGTATTACAAAGCCTTTTTATTGATAACATAAGTTATGCAGAATCTACCGACACTGTATCTATCATGAAATCTTGCTTATATTCAGTTGTTCCTTTACTCATCTTAAATGTAATTACATCTAATAATTCCCAAATACGTCATTGCCCCCTGCTTACACAAAATTATTCTACTTACTGTTTGCAGCATATATACACCCATGTGGCTCCTCCATGTAGCCGACGACTGAAATAGGGAAAAATCTTGCATCTGGTTTATTGCGCTTTATGGGGATCCATATATTTATTTGTGGGCATGTGTATATAAGAGTTGTGTTTTTTTTCTTCATACCTAACAATGCATTCTATTTTGATAAAAACACTTCTAATTGAATGTCTCTTATAAGGTGTTGGGCTGTTTTAATTAACAGAATTTCTAAAAAATAAACTCGCTCAACTTCACTAAAAAGGAGAAAAAAAAACTATTGTGTTCACTTTTTAGAAACAACATTTATGCTTACCTGATAAGTACATTTCTTTCATGGTGATGAGAGTCCGTGAGCCATTACTCCTGGTATTTAACTCCTAGCCACTAGGAGCAGGTAAAGATCCCATAGTTCTAAGAGCACTTAATCCCTCCCACCTCTCTGGTATTCTAGTCTGACGTATAGCCAAGAAAGGTGAAGTAGATGGGTGGGAAAGGACAAAGTAGGGAAAAATAGGTCCAAACTAGAACTGAAGTCAGAAAAAATAATTATGTAAAAAACGAAAATGGGTGGGTCTCGTGGACTCTAAACTCCATGAAAGAAATTGATTTATCAGGTAAGCATAAATTATGTTTTCTTTTATAAGGTGGTTAAAAATCCACAAGCCAATACTCCTGGTAACTAATACCCAAGCTCTGGAGTCCATGAGTAATTGGGCGGGGACAACAATTTTTAGGCAGGCATCTAACTACCAGGCACTGCTGCCTGAAGGACTTTCCTACCAAACACATTAAAGAGGTAGAATTGACAAATTTATTCAATATATAATAATATATCCTCATTCTTGAAAACCCAAGAAAAATAAACTGATCTTGAAAAAAAGGCAATAATGCGTTTTGGAAAATACTATCCTGCCTCCAAGTAAACCTTGTTCATCAGGAGTTTTAGCCAAAAAGCTAAAGAAACTGATGTGGCCATCTGAGTTTTACTTGGACCAAGGGACAAACAAATTAAAGGATTGTCTAAAAACCTTTGTAATTTGAAAGTAGAACTCTAATGCTCTTACAATATTTTTTTAAATGAAGTAAGAGACCGTCAATGTAATTATTTGGATTAGGACAAGGAGATGGGCTATAATCTACTGATAGCTTGTAAAAAACAAACAATCAAATTAATGTTTCAAAGAGAACTTCGTTTAGACAGTGGATATATCCTGACTAAGATCCGATAATTAAAGCATCAACAGACCAACGAGACCAGCCTCGCAGTCCGTTGGTCTGTCTGTATATATATTCGAATAAAGGGGAGCGCTACGTCATGGCCACTTGTCTGCACTTTCTGCGGGCGGGGGCATAAATGTTGCACTCACTGAAACCAAACACAGTTTCTGTGTAGAAACAATTCAAATAGTGCCTGTGTCACCTTAATTTCCCTAAACCTACACTAACTACCTCACACTGAAAAGGTGGTGAGACAAACATGGCTGACACCCCAAATATAACCTGTACTTCAGAGACTGGAATATATTGAACTGCTGGCGATGTATCTCAATCAAAGTACAGTTTACTCCCCCTACCCTATACTTAAGTTACAATCCCCTGAAACACCCAACTAACTCCCAAAGACCGCCTACACCTATGTCATGTCTTCACTATACTCCCCCTGGAATGCCCAGCTAACTTCCACAGAACGCTTACACCTACGTAATGTCTGCAATCTACCTGACTTATAAAGTATTAAAAAAAAAAAAGAAGAAAGACAACTATAGAAGCTATGTTGCTACATTTATATACAATGTAAAAATGATATGCATTGCTTTAAGTATTGTATATAATTTTAAAATGTAGTAATTTTTGATTGATCATTTTATTATTTTAAACATAATTTTTTTTACTGTAAATAAATGTAAAAACAGTAAATAAAATGTTTGGAAACAATGTAACTGGTGACTTTGTCTCATCTCAGACTTTATTCTTCAGACAACCTTGGGCAATAAGTATTAAAGGGAAAACCTCCTTGTGTAATAATAGTAAATAATAATGCATTGCAAAAAACCCTCAAAGCCCGGTATAGTAATTAATAAAAACAATATAGTAATACCTATATCTTGGTCCATTATCCCATACCAGTAATAATCCCTCCCCAGAGGGGCAAAGAAAGAACTGCCCACTCCCCCATTTACCTGGATATAGGTACCACCTTTAGCAATGCCCCCTCCTCCTCCAAGTGATGTCCAGCCAAACAAGTGGACTTAGATGTAGGGAAGGGAGCCTGGTAAGCATTACCCAGGGATTTGGGCCAAGATATAAAACTTATTATACTGGCAATGCTTAGTAGTTAGATTATTACCAAAGTAGTGTAAAACAAAATACGTGGGTAAATTAACAAAAAAAACAATAGAAAAGAACTGATACAAAAGTAACAAATTTATTTAAGAAAATTCAGAAGACAAAACTTTACATCCAAAGTCAGCAGAAGCCGATTGGTGCAGATCCAGCTTATAATGAGAAATAAAGGTGTGTAAAGATTCCAGACTGCAGCCTGATAAAGTTGCTCTGGCGTAGCATCTGCTTGAAAAGCCCAAGATGACGCAACTGCCCTGGTGGAATATGCTCTGAGCCCTTCTGGAACCTGCTTTTGCCTTTCTTTGTAGGATCTGGAAATTGTTTGAACAATCCGACTTGATATAGTTGACTCTGCAGGAGCTTGTCCCAAAAGAGGACCCCTTGGAATAATGAACAAGCTAATTGATTGTGTTCTTTTCATATAGATGTGAGGACAACGGACTACATCAAGTCAACAAAGGGTCTTGACTTGACTTTCTTCTTTTGCAGGACAAAAGGATGGTAAAACAATATCTTGTCCTTTATGAAAATCTAACACAACTTTAGGAAGAAATTATTCTACTGCTCGAAAGAATAACTTTATCCTGATAAAAAAACAAGAAAAGGCTGTTTTACAGAAAATGCCTGTAACTCAGACACACGTCTTGCTGGGGTAATTGCCACAACATAAACCGGTTTCAGAATAAGAAACCATAATGACACCTAACAAAGTAGAAGATCCCAGGAAGGAATAACAGACCTCTACTGTGGTTGCATATGGGCCAACGCCTGAAAAAAACTGAACAGTTAAGGGCCCATTTTTTCCCAGACAAGTATTTCAGTTTCAGTCATTTTTAGATGACTACAGCGTGCAGTGTTTTTGCTTGAGGTGTTGTCCGTCAGACCTATCTGAGCTTGCTGCACAAGTTTTCGTTTCTGAATATTTCGGTATTCTGAGCTACCTTTTTGCGACTTGGGGACCTTCGTCTTCAGTTGCTTTCTAGAGTGCAGTTGCACTGTGTTAGGGGAAGATCCTCTCTCTGTTTCAAACTCCCGGTCTTATCCCGTGGTCTCTGTATTTCTGGGGTCTGGGCGTTGCCTCCCCTTGTTTCTATGAGACTGGTTGGGTCTCTGTTAGCCTGACCCGGTTTCTCTAGTTTTTTGCTCTGTTTTTATTTAGGACTTATTGTGCCCTTTTTAGGATTTTTTTCTGGAGTTCCTTATGCTAGCAGGACACCTAGCTCAGCATACTAATGCACTGTGGCTACTCTGTACTGTAGCAAACCGAGGGTTGCAAGTTTGATCCCCGGCGAGGTCTACTCAGCCTTTCCTTCTTACGAGGTTGATAAAATGAGCAGCACCTTGAGTCCCTTAAGGGGGATTAGCCTTGCTTTACAAGTACAATCTTGTTTTCTCCGGGTCTTTTCTTCTTTGTGGAAGAATACGGTAGTTTTTTACCTTTCTTTAGTAAGGGGTGTGTTGTTTGGAGACTTTCTGCTGGGCGACGGTGACTCTTGGAGGCTGTTGACTCAGTCGAGTCTAGTTTCTGCGGTCTCTAGCAAGGCTTGTGGACTATCTGCGGGTCAGCGTCCTTGGGCCTTTTCCTTTTTTTTCAAAGTTGCTCTCGGCTTCGGACGAAGCAGGATTTTGTTGGGTAAGGGTTTTAATATATTTTTATATATTAATTCTAGTTGTCTATACGAAGACAGAAATCAGAATTATCAACAATTGAATAAATGATTCAAGTATAATTAAAGTGATGGTAAACTCTCCCCTTTTTAAAATCAGACCTGGCATGTTAGTGATATTTTAGATGGAGTTTAATTCATCATTTGTAATATGTTATATAACTTACTTTTTAATATAGATATAAAACTTAAATTATGCTTACCTGATAATTTTCTTTTCTTCAGATGAAAAGAGTCCACAGCCACAGTCATTCTGCCGATGGAACAAGGAACAGTAGAAGAAATATCAGGGTGAAAATGTGCCAGAAGAACAAAAATAAGAGACGCCCCACAGAAAAAATACGGGCAGGGCGCTGTGGACTCTTTCCATCTGAAGAAAAGAAAATGATCAGGTAAGCATAATTTAAGTTTTTCTTCATAAATGGAAAGAGTCCACAGCTGCATTCATTACTTTTGGGAAAACAATACCCAAGCTATAGAGGACACTGAATGCAAAAGCGGTAGTGTACAAGATGCGGCCCATTCTGAGGGCACCAGGCCTGAAAACCCCAACCCAACAAAATCCCGCTTCGGCCGAAGCCGAGAACAACTTTGAAAAAAAAGGCCCAAGGACGCTGACCCGCAGATAGTCCACAAGCCTCCAAATCAACAGCCTCCAAGAGACACTGTCGCCCAGCAGTCGGTCTCCAAACAACACACCCCTTACTAAAGAAAGGGAAAAAAACGACCGTATTCTTCCACAAAGAAGAAAAGACCCGGAGAAAACATGATTGTACTTGTAAAACGCGGCTAATCCCCCTTCAGGGACTCAAGGCACTGCTTATTTTATCAACCTCGTAAGAAGGAAAGGCTGAGTAGACCTCGCTGGGGATCGAACTTGCAACCCTCGGTTTGCTACAGTGCAGAGTAGCCACAGTGCATTAGTATGCTGAGTTAGCTGTCCTGCTAGCATAAGGAACTCCAGAAAAAAACCCTAAAAAGGGCACAACAAGTCCTAAATAAAAACACAGAGCAAAAAAACAAAGAAACCCGGGTCAGGCTAACAGAGACCCAAGGCAACGCCCAGACCCCAGAAATACAGAAACCACGGGATAAGACTGGGAGTCTGAAACAGAGAGAGGATCTTCCCATAACACAGTGCAACCGCACTATAGAAAACAACTAAAGACGAAGGTATTCAAGTAAAAAGGTAGCTCAGAATACCGAAATATTCAGAAATGAAACCTTGTGCAGCAAGCTTCGATAGGTCTGACTAACAACACCTGAAGCAAAAACACTGCACACTGCAGTCATCTAAAAATGACTCTGAAACTTAAATACTTGCAGGGCGAGTAGAAAGCAGCTTTAGATAGGATCCTTCAGATTGCTAAGTATCCACTAACCAGCGGAAAACGTTGCAGGTTGCAGAGCTGCCAGTCCTTCCCACAAATCTTGAACGTGGAGAAAGGAGAAACCTCAAAGAGGCTTACCGTACCTCAAATGCTCCGAGGATGAAATAGCAGAGCAACACATATCAGATCCTGCAACACCGGACGAGCCCAAGCAAGACATGTCTGATAGACCGGGGGGACAGAAAGACCCCAACCACAAGCCCCCAGGGAATGGAAAGAAAAAAGGGGGGACTCACCCACCCCAACAGAGCTCGGGTGCCAACCCAATCCGCTCCTCCAAAATAAGGCACTCCCAAGAAGAACCCCCTAGGACCTGGAACAGAGAAAAGTGCAATAGATCCGTAGGAAGTCCTGTCACAACTCTCTTAGACAGTCTCTACGTAGAGAGATTAATTACCAACAGGTGCAACAGAGCCCACAGAGCAGCAGATGCTGCCCCTTACAGAAATAAGCCAGCTGATCTAACCTCCTACACACAGGGCAGGACAATGACCCTCCTGAGAGAGGAAACCCCAGCTCATAAGGAAGACAAACTATCCCCTCAAAAGGGAAGGGCACAGATAAGAACAGCGTACATGTCCACAAGGCATGAAGCCATAGTATGATCAAAACACGGACCGAATTAAAAAATCATTCAGACACCACTGTTGACCCAACAGAGAAAAAACTCCCCATAAAGAGGAGCACACTCCATCCGAAGGATAAGTCAGGCCTTAAAGTGTATAAACAGTACCCGAAGGTGGATGTGAACTCTGGCCTTCCTGCTTGCAAGCCCATGAGAGAGCCCCTATGTCGCAACATAGGGTCCCTGAAAAAAATGGGTCGTCCCGAACCAGTCCACAGGATCATAAGTCTCCAGACATCCAAGAAGGATCCAAGACAAGGACCCTGGACCCAGAATCGTCCTAGAACGACACCACCAGGGAACACAGGATACCCCGTCTGAAGCAATCAGACCTCACTGGGGATGATAACCGGGGAACCTGGAGAACGAGTATAGGACTCACTCGTAATTCCCAACCCAAAGAGAAGAGAACACCCTTAGCTGGAGGTCAACACCTCCCCAACAAGGTGCTAGGCCTCTACAAAGTCACAAAATTAATCTAGAGCCCAAAGGCCCCAAGGGCAACACAAAGGGAAATGAGAACGAGAACAGAGTCACCCGAAAGAGAAAGTAGAAAAGAAAGGCTAGTCTCCATAATCCTTTCAGATTAACATTCCAGTGGACCACACATAAGGGAGAAGAATGCAAAGCATTCCAAACCCAGGCAGAAAAACATCCCCTAAGCAAAAAGCTAGGGAAAAGAGACAACACCTCCTATTGTTCCTGATATGGAGACGAATAACTCCTCACGGCCCTCACTTCCTAATTAAGCGGCCAAAGCCGCCAGAAAAAACGGACGAAGTCCAGAAAGTCTCGACCCAAAGGAAGAGAACCTCTGAAAGGAACAAGTCCTAAAAGGACACTTCCAAAGAGACCATGACAGGCAAAACCGTAAGAGCAGTGGTATGAAGGACCTACGTTCTCCAAGCTAACTGAGCATGACGCCACAGATCTTAACGGAGTCCCGGCACACTAGATTGAAGGTGAATGAGGAGTGAACCAATCCCCCATTACCCTAAGCAACCACGGACCATCAAGTCCTCTCAGGATGCTAGTTGAAGCTTGTAATAACAAGTAAACAACACAAGTAATATTGTGATCACTAGGCGTCCTCACCGGACCAGCCTGACATAAAAATGTGCCACGTGTCTGAACTAGGCCTCAAAGACAGAAGGATTTGTACCCAGTCAGGACCAGCCTGAAACCAAGGGCCCCAGCACTGTCAAGGCCACATAGAGTCTCCCCAGAGATGGAGGGATAAAGAACAGTCAGACAGAACATAGGACTAGAACTTCCTCACTCTTGAACAAACTTTTGTAAAAGTAAACAGTGCAACCACAAAATCACGAGTATCAATTCCAGAGAAGAAAGTTCCTAAAGGAAACATCCACAACAACATGAGCTTTTCAAATAAAAATCATCCTCACCGGATTTAAATAAAAGATAAGGCAACCCGTAGGTTATCGCCCAGGGGTCTGAGACTTCCAAGCTCAGAACAGGAAAAATATACACATATAACAAAGACTATAAGAAGATTACTTCATCCCCTTATGTCTATGCAAGCAAGCCAGTCAAAGATTAAGACTGAGAATCCCCAGACCCATTAAGAGTGGGATCCTCCAGCAACGCCAAAATGCGCCTCAGTAGAACACGAAGGCTATAACCAAAGGGGCAACATACCTCTGCCGGGACAAAAGAAAACACCGGCCCTGAAGGTTGACCCCCCGAGGCCTCAGGGGTAGTTGCTCCCCCGGAGGGCTGAACTGGACCAGGCGATCCCACGCCTGACGAGCCCCAGTTAACTGAACATGGACAATATCGGAAGCACACTCCCGGGAGGTGCAGATGCGCCAGTGCCAAAAATATGACCCTGCGGAACCGTGTTGTAACCTCCGGTGGGAACAGGCCACACTCCATAGAAGGATAAGTAGCGTTTGGGTTACCTGCATGTGTAGTAAGAGTTGGTGGTAGGGAATCCCCAGAAGCGGATGGCTCAGTGGGCACCTGATTCCCCGATCCCGAGGAACAGAGCACTTGAAACGGCATTCGAAAAATAACTGATGGGCATGTATCACCCGCGCCAATTCATATTCTTCATAAGAAGTAGAGTCTGAATCAGAGACATACGTCTCCAAAAAATAAGAATCCTCCATAACTGGGATATTGAATAAAAAATGGACCTTACACCCCCAATGGCTGGGGCACTTACCACCTCCAGGGGACCAGACACCAGAGGACCAGGATTTCTCCGTCGCCACATGGTCAGGAATGCGGAAATGGAGAGCCAAAATGTGGCCACGCCCGGTCACAAGGTAAACCGTGCAGTCCATGCAAAAGCGCGCCCGACCGTAAAGGTTGCGTCGCTAGATATAGGCCGTTATGTTCCCAAATAGCCATGAGCTGAAGCAACACTACACAGTAGCAGACAGAATCACATAACAAACATGATTATAAACCCCCCTGTTCAATAACCCCCCTCAGGAGATATTAACCCTTTATTCCGAGATACAAACAGGAGCCTCGAAAGGTTGTAGCCCCTCTTGGATAAACAGTTGTAATTACAATACATCCATGATGAAAGTAAAATTAAACGATCTTACCGGAATTTGCGTCATGTAACAGGAACACGGCCCTTCAAGTGTGACAGACAGTAGCGTCGCTTCTGTCATGGACTTGAGAGAAAAAAGCAGGCAGCGAAACTCGTCAACGCTGATTGCTTGTGGAGCTGTTAATATGAGTCAGGATGGTTTCGCAGAAAGACTCTCCCTGACTCTAACTTTCATGATCTTACGGAGAGGCTGACAGGACTACTTAAAACACCAGTCCCATGCCGAAGAACACTACCCTCCATAAGACACTATCGAAAAACTTCTGACACTTCTCTGCCAACCTCCTGGGACGAAAGGCAAAGAATGACTGGGGGATGAGGGAAGTGGAGGGAGGTATTTAAGCCTTTGGCCTGGGGGTCTTTGCCTCTTCCTGGTGGCCAGGTTCTGAATTCCCAAAAGTAATGAATGCAGCTATGGACTCTTTCCTTTTATGAAGAAAAGTGCCATATGGGGAGAACGCTGATTGGACAACAATTCAAACCGTTAGCTCACAGAAAAATGTACTTTTGAAGTGAGTGGCTGAAAATGGGGTATTAGAATTTCATATCTATATTAAAAAGCAAGTTATAGCACATCTTCATTACAACTGATGAATTAAACTCCATCTAAAATATCACCAACTTCAAGATCTGATTTTAAAAAGGGGAGAGTTTACCATCACTTTAACAAAAATGTATTAAGTAAACATTCCAAAGCATTATCAGCAACAGTGAGTTAATAATGAATTCGACTGTACCTTCATTCATGCATAGGAACTGTTTTTTTTATTCATGAGGTGAGGTGAAGTTTCCACCGCTTATCAATAGTCGTGCTAGCCATACAGCACTCCATAAAGGCACAGCACAGCTCTGAAGTGGGGTTTTTTTTGTTTGAGGTGCATATGGCTAGCATGGTTATTGATAGCATGGCTTGTGGATAAGAGATGGAACTGTCACCTCGTTGAGAGAAAAAAACATAATTTATGCTTACCTGATAAATTTATTTCTCTTGTAGTGTATCCAGTCCACGGATCATCCATTACTTGTGGGATATTCTCCTTCCCAACAGGAAGTTGCAAGAGGATCACCCACAGCAGAGCTGCTATATAGCTCCTCCCCTCACTGCCATATCCAGTCATTCGACTGAAACAAGACGAGAAAGGAGAAACCATAGGGTGCAGTGGTGACTGTAGTTTAATTAAAATTTAGACCTGCCTTAAAAGGACAGGGTGGGCCGTGGACTGGATACACTACAAGAGAAATAAATTTATCAGGTAAGCATAAATTATGTTTTCTCTTGTTAAGTGTATCCAGTCCACGGATCATCCATTACATGTGGGATACCAATACCAAAGCTAAAGTACACGGATGATGGGAGGGACAAGGCAGGAACTTAAACGGAAGGAACCACTGCCTGCAGAACCTTTTTCCCAAAAACAGCCTCCAAAGAAGCAAAAGTGTCAAATTTGTAAAATTTTGAAAAGGTGTGAAGCGAAGACCAAGTCGCAGCCTTGCAAATCTGTTCAACAGAGGCCTCATTTTTAAAGGCCCAGGTGGAAGCCACAGCTCTAGTAGAATGAGCTGTAATCCTTTCATGGGGCTGCTGTCCAGCAGTCTCATAGGCTAAGCGTATTATGCTCCGAAGCCAAAAGGAGAGAGAGGTTGTCGAAGCTTTTTGACCTCTCCTCTGTCCAGAGTAAACGACAAACAGGGCAGATGTTTGATGAAAATCTTTAGTAGCCTGTAAGTAAAACTTCAAGGCATGGACTACGTCCAGATTATGCAAAAGACGTTCCTTCTTTGAAGAAGGATTAGGACACAATGATGGAACAACAATCTCTTGATTGATATTCCTGTTAGAAACCACCTTAGGTAAAAACCCAGGTTTGGTACGCAGAACTACCTTGTCTGAATGAAAAATCAGATAAGGAGAATCACAATGTAAGGCAGATAACTCAGAGACTCTTCGAGCCGAGGAAATAGCCATCAAAAACAGAACTTTCCAAGATAAAAGTTTAATATCAATGGAATGAAGGGGTTCAAACGGAACTCCCTGAAGAACTTTAAGAACCAAGTTTAAGCTCCACGGGGGGAGCAACAGTTTTAAACACAGGCTTAATCCTAACCAAAGCCTGACAAAATGCCTGGACGTCTGGAACTTCTGCCAGACGCTTGTGCAAAAGAATAGACAGAGCAGAGATCTGTCCTTTCAAAGAACTAGCTGATAAGCCTTTGTCCAAACCCTCTTGGAGAAAGGACAATATCCTAGGAATCCTAACCTTACTCCATGAGTAACTCTTGGATTCACACCAATAAAGATATTTACGCCATACCTTATGGTAGATTTTCCTGGTGACAGGCTTCCGAGCTTGTATTAAGGTATCAATGACTGACTCGGAGAAGCCACGCCTTGATAGAATCAAGCGTTCAATCTCCATGCAGTCAGTCTCAGAGAAATTAGATTTGGATGATTGAAAGGACCTTGTATTAGAAGGTCCTGCCTCAGAGGCAGAGTCCATGGTGGAAGAGATGACATGTCCACTAGGTCTGCATACCGATGCTCTCTCCTGTTTGATTTTGGCAATCAGTCGAGGGAGCAGAGGAAACGGTGGAAACACATAGGCCAGGTTGAAGAACCAAGGAGCTGCTAGAGCATCTATCAGCGTTGCTCCCGGGTCCCTGGACCTGGATCCGTAAAAAGGAAGCTTGGCGTTCTGGCGAGACGCCATGAGATCCAGTTCTGGTTTGCCCCAACGATGGACCAGTTGAACAAACACCTCCGGATGGAGTTCCCACTCCCCCGGATGAAAAGTCTGACGACTTAGAAAATCCGCCTCCCAGTTCTCTACGCCTGGGATGTGGATTGCTGACAGGTGGCAAGAGTGAGACTCTGCTTAGCGAATTATCTTTGAGACTTCTAACATCGCTAGGGAACTCCTGGTTCCCCCTTGATGGTTGATGTAAGCCACAGTCGTGATGTTGTCCGACTGAAATCTGATGAACCTCAGTGTTGCTAACTGAGGCCAAGCTAGAAGAGCATTGAATATTGCTCTTAACTCCAGAATATTTATTGGGAGGAGTTTCTCCTCCTGAGTCCATGATCCCTGAGCCTTCAGGGAGTTCCAGACTGCGCCCCAACCTAGAAGGCTGGCATCTGTTGTTACAATCGTCCAATCTGGCCTGTGAAAGGTCATACCTTTGGACAGATGGACCCCAGAAAGCCACCAGAGAAGAGAATCTCTGGTCTCTTGATCCAGATTTAGTACAGGGGACAAATCTGAGTAATCCCCATTCCACTGACTTAGCATGCATAATTGCAGCGGTCTGAGATGCAGGCGCGCAAATGGCACTATGTCCATCGCCGCTAACATTAAGCCGATTACTTCCATGCACTGAGCCACTGACGGGCGTGGAATGGAATGAAGGACACGGCAAGCATTTAGAAGTTTTGATAACCTGGACTCCGTCAGGTAAATTTTCATCTCTACAGAATCTATAAGAGTCCCTAGGAAGGAGACTCTTGTGAGTGGTGATAGAGAACTCTTTTCCACGTTCACTTTCCACCCATGCGACCTCAGAAATGCCAGAACTATCTCTGTATGAGACTTGGCAATTTGAAAGCTTGACACCTGTATCAGGATGTCGTCTAGATACGGAGCCACCGCTATGCCTCGCGGTCTTAGAACCACCAGAAGTGAGCCCAGAACCTTTGTAAAAATTCTCGGGGCAGTGGCCAACCCGAAGGGAAGAGCTACAAATTGGTAATGCCTGTCTAGAAAGGCAAACCTTAGGAACCGATGATGATCTTTGTGAATCGGTATGTGAAGGTAGGCATCCTTTAAGTCCACTGTGGTCATGTACTGACCCTCTTGGATCATGGGTAGGATGGTCCGAATAGTTTCTATTTTGAATGATGGAACTCTGAGGAATTTGTTTAAGATCTTTAGATCCAAGATTGGTCTGAACGTTCCCTCTTTCTTGGGAACCACAAACAGATTTGAATAAAATCCCTGTCCTTGTTCCGTCCGCGGAACTGGATGGATCACTCCCATTACTAGGAGGTCTTGCACACAGCTTAGGAATGCCTCTTTCTTTATCTGGTTTGCTGATAACCTTGAAAGATGAAATCTCCCTTGTGGAGGAGAAGCTTTGAAGTCCAGAAGATATCCCTGAGATATGATCTCCAACGCCCAGGGATCCTGAACATTTCTTGCCCACGCCTGGGCGAAGAGAGAAAGTCTGCCCCCACTAGATCCGTTTTCCGGATAGGGGGCCGTTCCTTCATGCTGTCTTGGGGGCAGCAGCAGGCTTTCTGGCCTGCTTGCCCTTGTTCCAGGACTGGTTAGGTTTCCAGGCCTGTCTGGAATGAGCAACAGTTCCCTCTTGTTTTGAAGCGGAGGAAGTTGATGCTGCTCCTGCCTTGAAATTTCGAAAGGCACGAAAATTAGACTGTTTGGCCTTTGATTTGGCCCTGTCCTGAGGAAGGGTATGACCCTTGCCTCCAGTAATGTCAGCAATAATTTCCTTCAAGTCAGGCCCGAATAAGGTCTGCCCCTTGAAAGGAATGTTGCGTAATTTAGACTTTGAAGTCACGTCAGCTGACCAGGATTTAAGCCATAGCGCCCTACGCGCCTGGATGGCGAATCCGGAATTCTTAGCCGTTAGTTTAGTCAAATGAACAATGGCATCAGAAACAAATGAGTTAGCTAGCTTAAGCGTTCTAAGCTTGTCAATAATTTCATTCAATGGAGCTGTCTGGATGGCCTCTTCCAGGGCCTCAAACCAGAATGCCGCCGCAGCAGTGACAGGCGCAATGCATGCAAGGGGCTGTAAAATAAAACCTTGTTGAATAAACATTTTCTTAAGGTAACCCTCCAATTTTTTATCCATTGGATCTGAAAAAGCACAACTGTCCTCAATCGGGATAGTGGTACGCTTTGCTAATGTAGAAACTGCTCCCTCCACCTTAGGGACCGTCTGCCATAAGTCCCGTGTAGTGGCGTCTATTGGAATCATTTTTCTAAATATAGGAGGTGGGGAAAAGGGCACACCGGGTCTATCCCACTCCTTGCTAATAATTTCTGTAAGCCTTTTAGGTATAGGAAAAACGTCAGTACACACCGGCACCGCATAGTATCTATCCAGCCTACACAATTTCTCTGGAATTGCAACTGTGTTACAGTCATTCAGAGCAGCTAATACCTCCCCAAGCAATACACGGAGGTTCTCAAGCTTAAATTTAAAATTAGAAATCTCTGAATCAGGTTTCCCAGAGTCAGAGATGTCACCCACAGACTGAAGCTCTCCGTCCTCATGTTCTGCATACTGTGACGCAGTATCAGACATGGCTCTAACAGCATTTGCGCGCTCTGTATCTCTCCTAACCCCAGAGCTATCGCGCTTGCCTCTTAATTCAGGCAATCTAGATAATACCTCTGACAGGGTATTATTCATGATTGCAGCCATGTCCTGCAAGGTAATAGCTATGGGCGTCCCTGATGTAATTGGCGCCATATTAGCGTGCGTCCCCTGAGCGGGAGGCGAAGGGTCTGACACGTGGGGAGAGTTAGTCGGCATAACTTCCCCCTCGACAGAACCCTCTGGTGATAATTCTTTTATAGATAAAGACTGATCTTTACCGTTTAATCAATACATTTAGTACACATTCTCCTATGGGGCTCCACCATGGCTTTCAAACATAATGAACAAGTAGGTTCCTCTGTGTCAGACATGTTTAAACAGACTAGCAATGAGACTAGCAAGCTTGGAAAACACTTTAAAACAAGTTTACAAGCAATATAAAAAACGTTACTGCGCCTTTAAGAAACACAAATTTTCCCAAATTTTGAAATAACAGTGAAAAAATGCAGTTACACTAACGAAATTTTTACAGTGTATGTAATAAGTTAGCAGAGCATTGCACCCACTTGCAAATGGATGATTAACCCCTTAATACCAAAAACGGAATAACAAATGACAAAAACGTTTTTTAAACAGTCACAACTGCCACAGCTCTACTGTGGCTTTTTACCTCACTCAATACGACTTTTGAAGCCTTTTGAGCCCTTCAGAGAAGTCCTGGATCATGCAGGAAGAAGCTGGATGTCGATGTCTGTAATTTTTGCTGTGCAAAAAAACGCCAAAATAGGCCCCTCCCACTCATATTACAACAGTGGGAAGCCTCAGGGAACTGTTTCTAGGCAAAATTCAAGCCAGCCATGTGGAAAAAACTAGGCCTCAATAAGTTTTATCACCAAACATATGTAAAAAACGATTAAACATGCCAGCAAACGTTTTAAAATACACTTTTATAAGAGTATGTATCTCTATTAATATCACTGCATTTAAGGCTTTACTTACATTACTTCGGTATCAGCAGCATTTTCTAGCAAATTCCATCCCTAGAAAAATATTTTAACTGCACATACCTTATTACAGGAAAACCTGCACTCTATTCCCCCTCTGAAGTTACCTCACTCCTCAGAATATGTGAGAACAGCAAAGGATCTTAGTTACTTCTGCTAAGATCATAGAAAACGCAGGCAGATTCTTCTTCTAAATACTGCCTGAGATAAAAAGTACACTCCGGTACCATTTAAAATAACAAACTTTTGATTGAAGAAATAAACTAAGTATAAAACACCACAGTCCTCTTACGACCTCCATCTTAGTTGAGAGTTGCAAGAGAATGACTGGATATGGCAGTGAGGGGAGGAGCTATATAGCAGCTCTGCTGTGGGTGATCCTCTTGCAACTTCCTGTTGGGAAGGAGAATATCCCACAAGTAATGGATGATCCGTGGACTGGATACACTTAACAAGAGAAAAAAAGGTTTTGTTGTTGTGGGCGGATGGATGGGTTTATGTAATATAATGATTATCTAAAAAAGAAAAATGTAGGATCTTCAAATCCAATTCATGAATAAAGTTACAGTTAAATGATTGCATAGATTCATAATAAACTTTCACGAACGTTAAGATTTACCATCACTTTAAATATATATTTAAATAATGATAAATTTACAATCAAATATAAACTGAATCAATTAACTAAATTAAAATTTCTTTGCAGTGCCTTGCATGTTTATAAAAAGAGTAACAGAAACAAATTTAAATTATTAACCTAGTGTTACAGAGAGCAGGTGAGCTAATAATAATGGCATATCAGAAACAAATGATAACTTTATTACAATAGTTCCTGAATGACAAAGTGTTATTGTTGACAGATAAGTCAAGGTTAAATAAATATATATATATATATGCTTACCTGAAAAATACATTTATTTCATGGTGGTGAGAGTATAAGAGTCATTACTCCTGGGATTCACCTCTTGGCCACTAGGAGGAGGCAAAAATACCCAACATTTCAGAATATTTTATTTTATTTTATATTCCCTCTCACCTGTCTGGTATCCCAGTCTAACGTATATCCAAGAAAAGGAGAAAAATAGAGAAGATGGGACAAAGCAGTATAAATGAGGTGCATACTAAAACTGCCGCCAAAAAAAAAAAGTGGGTCTCGTGGGCTCTCACCATCATGGAACATTTTGTTTCCTTTCATAAGATGGTGAGAGTTTACGAGTCATTACTCCTTTGATCTATAACCCAAGCTGTGGAGTCCACGAGTGAAAAGGGTGGAGAAAAAAGGTAAGGCAGGCACCTATTTACCAGTCACTTTTCAGTCAAAAACTATCCCAAAAAAATAATAATAAAAAAGCCAAGTTGCTGCTGAGAAATTTTTATAACAAAGACTCATTTTTACAAAGGTCTGCAAAGTGGAACTAATCTAGTAGAATGTACTGTATCATTCCTGAAATTAATTTTGTGCTTCCAATAAAGCCAAGAAACAGTCAATACCTGGCGGGAACTTAATACCATCATTTAGATACTTAGAATAAGATGCGCCTGCACCCCCTCCCATGTTAAATACCTCTAACGATATGGAGTAATCATCCACAGCACATACGTTTATTTTTAAAATAAACAGCAAATCAGAATAGAATCCTCAGTCGAATTCTTTACCTGGGATTCGCAGTCACGGCGACTCCCAGCAGCAGTTCAAATTTCTGCTTGCAAGCGGACAGGAATTTCTAATGCGCATTAGCAAGAACACAAAAAAGCATTGAGTTCTATAGAGAAGGGGGACGAAGGAAGAGGGGGAGGAGTTTGGCAGCCATGTCTACAGCTGAAAAACGTATGTGCTGTGGACGATTACTCCATATCGTTAAAGGTATTTAACATGGGAGGTGGTGCAGGCGCATCTTATTCTGAGTATCTAAATGACGGTATTAAGTTCTGCCGGGTGTTGACTGTCCCTTTAACCAGGAAGCAAAATTAACAACTGTAGTCCTGTGACTTATACGTGTACAAATGAGAATAAAATTGTTAAATGCTCTTTTAGAAATTTAAATAGGACAAAGGGACTACAATGTCCTAAATGAAAAAATAAATAAAATAAAATCCCTTATCCTAATAGAAAAGAAGTTAAGCAGTCTCACAAGAAAAGGCAAACCAAGCAGACACTCTGCTGGTGAAAATATTGTAAAAGAAAAAAATCACTTTCACAATAAGCTGAATGTTTAAACCATTCATAGGTTCAAACTCTTAAAACCAAAAAAGTTCTAATGAAGAGATCATCTCTAGATCTAGAACACAGATCTAAATATCAGAGACCTTATAACAAACTTGCAGATAAATCCTATTGCATTATTGAGGACAGACTACACAAAGTAAAAAAAGAATATTTGAAGCTGCTGAAGAAAAAAAAAAATAGTAAATGTGTTACTTCATAATATTGAATATGGTGGCAAGTCTGTGTATGATATAGATACTTGTATGTACCTACTAATAGCCTGCAGGCTATGTGAGTGTCTGAGGTATTTACCTGAGAAGCAACCATTCTACCGTTCTTACCCAGAAGCAGATATTCTGCTTCCAGTAGATACCCTTCCTGTGCTGTGCTAGCAACAGCAGAGGATATGATAAAGACTACAACGCTGAGCCAACAGGAAGAGACTAAGGGACAAGTTCCTGCAACACCTGTGGCAGACTAACCAAACAGAAGGAAGCTAAGGGCCAGTCCATGTGACATTCACTGTCTGTATACTCTAAAACTCCCATCTATGTAACTCCAAGAATCCAGAGAGGAAGAAAGGGTCTCAGAAAGGTTTGAGAAAGCCTTTTTTGTTCCCCAAGAAACTGGAGCACATCACTTATTCACCTTTCTCCTGAAGATAGATAGATTTTGATACCAGAACGGTGGGGGGGATTAAAAGCTTCTGAAATGTTGGGTATCTTTGCCTCCTCCTAGTGGCAGGAGTTGAATCCCAGGACAGTAATGGCTTGTGCAATCTCACCACCTTATGAAAGCAAAAAAACAAACAAACAAAAAACATACGTAAATATAAATGTTTTCCTGGGTACATTGCTTGCAGTCAACAACCACATCTAAATAAAATAATGGAAACATGGAAAATAATAAACAAATGTCTTACCAGTCAGAAACCTGCAGGAGTTCTGAGGGTTTTGATTCTGTTCTAGAATAAAAATATTGTAGTGTAAATATGTAAACTATGTTATCAGTCTTTATTCAAAGTTCTTATTATGTTTGCCTGGATACACAGATTTGACTGAAAATCATTACAAATTTGTAATCTGAAGCAAATGGCTAGTTGAAATTTTGAGCCATGCTAAAACTAAAACTTACTCTAAAAATTGCCCTGAAAAGGGCATTTGTAAGGTAGTACCCTAGTTGAAATAATTACAGCCTCATAAAAACCCTATACTAAAACCAAAGTAAACCCCCACCTCCTAAATAAAAGGGCATTAGTGATTTAGCTATTTTGCTGTTTACAAAACTAAAAAATCTTATTATAAAAAAATCCTTAGCATAAAAAAAAAGACTAAAATATACGGGGGGAAAAATGCCCCCAAAAGTTCATCTGTGATTGTTCAAAAAGCTTGAATTTGTAAATCTTTCATGATTTAGGAAGAACATTCAATTTTAAACAACATTCCAGTTTAGTTCTATTAGCAAAGTCCCTTCATTCTCTTGGTATCATTTGTTGAAGGATCAGAAATGCACTTCAGGTTTCTAACTGAACACATGGGTGATGCAATGACAATCAGTATAAATATGCAGCCACCAATCAGCAGCTAGAACCTAGGTTCTTTGCCGCTCCTGAGCTTACCTAGATAAACCTTTCAGCAAAGGATAACAATAGAAGGAAGCAAATTAAATAATAGAAGGAAATTGGAAAGTTGTTTAAAATCAATCAAAAAGGGAGGGGGCATCCTAATATAGTGATATAGAGAGTCCAAAAAAGGGCAAAAATTGGTAATGAGTGTATTAGTTGTACAATAATAATATTATTATAGGTCTAACCAAGATATAATATATGTGGAGTATCACAAATGTGGCCTTGCAGAGAGTAATGAAATTAATAGTACAATTGTCAATAAAGATCCATTACCATTGTATTACACTATAAAAAACAAACAAAAAAACCCCAAATATGATAAAGTCTCTGATAAAGAGATGAGGTAGCAAACTGTGGAGATCCAGGCCGGGATCCAAAAGCAGCAATCTACAAATACAAGAAGAGACAGATGCGCCACATGGCCCAATATTGTTTGATCCAAAATGAATAAATGAATATATAAGGAATAGACTCACATTTGAGAGAGCACCTCAATCAGTGCTATAGAGACAGTCTGGGATCTATTACAGTCACCCAGCAGACCAAACTCCCGCAAAGGTGTAGTATCTGTATTCAAAACAATAAGAGAGACACAGGTGCCCACATGGCCTAGTACAGCAAGAACAATGTTGATACAGAGCCAATGATAGGAGAGGTACTCACAATAGTTGTAGCATCTCCCTTAATGCTATAGGAGCAGGATGGGGTCAATTCAGTCACCCACCAGACTTAGTAAGTGTCACGCTCAGCTGCTGGGAAGCTCTGCAGTCCTCTCTGTGTGCTTGATTGACAGGTGTCTGAGCCACCCCTTCCTGATGATGTCACAACCAGGCTTTTTATTCTTGGCTTCCTGTTTCTCCAGTGCCAGTTTGTTTGTTAACTTTTTGGCTTCTGATAGGATTTCGCTGAGGAATCTCTCTAACTGCTGCTTTTCTGTTGCCAATCTCTTCAAGGATTTACTATGTTGGATTAACCTTCAACCTCCTGATTACCTGTCTCCAAACAATGCAAGTACTGTTTGTTTTGTGAAACTTTCAAACTTCCTGTTTACCTGCTGCAAACCCTGCATATTCAGACTACTCTGTGTACTGCCAAACTATTCAAATACTGTTATTTCTGTGAAACCTTCAATCTGCATGTTTACCTGTTTCCAAACTCTGCAAATACAATTATTCAGTGTAAACCTTCAAACTGCTTGATATCCTGTTGCCAATCTCAACAAGTACTGATTAATCTGTGTTAACCTTCAAACTACCAGCTTACCTGTTGCTATCTCTGCAAGTTCTGACAACACAATGTTAACCTTCAAACTACCTGATTACATGTTGTTAATTCTGCAAGTTCTGACTACACAGTGTTTACCCTCAAACTGCCTGATTACCTGTTGCATACTCTGCAAAGACTGTCTACACAGTGTTAACTCTCAAACTGCCTGATCACCTGTTGCATACTCTGCAAAGACTGTCTACTCAGTGTTAACCCTCAAACTGCCTGATTACCTGTTGCATACTCTGCAAAGACTGTCTACACAGTGTTAACCTTCAGACTGCCTGATAACAAATGACCTACTCCTGCATTATTAACTGTTTCCTGTTTTACCCTTCTTCTGTCTGAGTATAAGTGGACTATCCCTGCTCTCCTGATACTGTGGAAGACATTTCCTGAAACCAGTTCCTTATTCAGAAGCCTATCTGGTTGATATCATGAATTACTTTGGCACAGGCTAACCCTGCTCCATATCGTGAGTACTTTGTTTTTTGGAGGTTGTCGTGGGGTCACGTCCTGGATTAAACTAAGAGTGCAATGGTGTTGTTTAAGTTCGCCCTAGCATTTGGGTCTTTTTCTGGACATTTCCTAACCTGACAGTACAAACTGGCCATAATATGGACCCTGACGAGTTATCCAGGGCTGTGGCTCTACAAGGGCAACTTCTAGGAAATCATTCTGCTCATTTGCAATCTTTGGATTCCAAGCTTGACCAGATTACTGCTCTGCTACATAACCTCTCCGCTCCTTCTCAAGCGACGGTGACTCCTGCTGCCACTGCTACTAGCACCAATGCTGTCTTTAATCCACCTCAAACTGTTGGACAGAATATACCACGAATCCCACTTCCAGATAAATATGACGGTAATCCTGAAGAATGCCGTGGATTCCTTAATCAGTGTTGTTTACACTTCAGAAACAATCCTCAAGTTTTTTCCAATTCTACTTCCAAAATCACCTTTATTATTTCTCTCTTGAAGGGTAAGGCTCTAGCCTGGGTGTCCCCTCTTTTAGAGAAGAATGATCCGTTACTACAGGATGTGGAATTATTTGTGTTCATTTTTTCTTCTGTTTTTGACAAGCCTGGGCGGTCTGCAGCTGCTGAGGCAGGATTGTTGGATCTGAGACAGGGATCCCTTTCGGTAGCTCAATATGCTATTGAATTCAGGACTTTAGCCGCAGAAACTGATTGGAACCATGGAGCCTTACGGGCAGCCTTTCGCAAAGGACTTTGCAAATGCCTTAAGGATGAACTTGTATTTCGGGATCTCCCTGATTCATTGGAGGGTCTTATCAATTTATGTATTACTCTTGACGCCCGGCATTCTGAACGTCTTCAGGAGAGAGATAGGAATCGGAGATCCTTTGTTAAATCTTCTTTTCGTCCTCCTATTCGAACCTCAAGTCTTTCTAATAATAATTCCCAATCTCCTGAGTCTGTGGAACCCATGGAAGTAGGAGCTATTAAATTGTCAGAAGCTGAACGCCATAGAATGCGTACTCTTGGGTTATGTCTGTATTGTGGTACCAAAGGACATTTACTGAAGGACTGTCCTATACGGCCAGTAAAAGCCAAGGCTTAACTTTTGATAGAGGGACAGAGTTAAGCCAGAATCCCATGTCTTCCCTCAATTCTAAACTTTTTGTTCCTGTAACTATCTCTTTTGGAAACACCAAGTTTCGAGCTCAAGCTCTCATCGATTCTGGAGCTGCTGGAGTATTCATTGATTCAAACTTTGCTGACTCTCTCAGGATTCCTCTTCAAGCCAAGAAACAGTTAATTAAGGTAACTACTGTCAGTGGACAGCCTCTAGGTACTGGTATCATACAACATTCTACCATTCCTCTTCTTTTGACTGTGGGCATACTTCATTCTGAAATTATTCGTTTTGAAGTAATTTCTTCTCCCCACATACCATTGATTCTGGGGTTACCTTGGTTGCAGCTTCATGATCCAGTTTTCTCATGGTCTAAAGGAGAACTTATTTCCTGGGGAACTACCTGTTTCAAACATTGCCTGCAAAATCCCTCTAAACTATCCTGTCCTGTCGTAGCTATGGTGGAAGTTCCTGAATCATTGCCCAATTACTATCATGCCTTTTGTGATGTGTTTTCTAAAAAAGAGGCTGAGACGTTACCTCCACACCGGATATTTGACTGTCCTATCGAATTGTATTCAGGGGCTCCTCTACCTATCCCCTCTCTCGTCAAGAAAATGTCTCTCTTGAGGAATACATAAAGGACAACTTAGCCAGAGGATTCATTCGTCCTTCCTCTTCACCTGTGGGTGCAGGTTTTTTCTTCATTGGGAAAAAAGATGGAGGTCTTCGTCCCTGTATTGATTATCGAGCCTTGAATCAGATTACTGTCAAAAACAGCTATCCTCTGCCGCTCATTTCTGAGTTATTCGATCGTCTTCAAGGTGCTTCTATTTTTTCCAAGTTAGATCTCCGTGGGGCCTACAATCTGGTCAGAATCCGTAAAGGAGACGAATGGAAGACGGCATTTAACACTCGATTTGGTCACTACGAGTATCTAGTAATGCCATTTGGATTTTGCAATGCACCAGCAGTATTTCAGCACTTTGTCAACGAAATCTTCAGAGATGATCTAAATCAATTTGTTATCATTTACCTCGATGACATTCTAATCTATTCGAAAACATTACAGGAACATGTACATCATGTAAGACTGGTTCTTCAGAGGTTACGAGACAATTCCCTGTTCGCTAAATTGGAGATGGAGAAATGCTCTTTTCATCAGAGTTCCATCCCCTTTTTGGGGTATATCATTTCTGAATCAGGTTTTGAGATGGATCCTGCTAAACTGTCGGCTATCAAGGACTGGCCCAGACCAACTACTCTCAAATCCCTGCAGAGGTTTCTTGGCTTTGCCAATTACTATAGAAAGTTTATAAAGAACTTTGCTGACATCACGTCTCCACTCACTTATCTTACTAAGAAAGGGCAAAATTGTAAGAACTGGTCCTCTTTGGCAGTACAGGCTTTTGAAACGCTAAAATCATCATTTTCTTCTGCACCTCTTCTCAGTCATCCAATTCCTGATTTCCAGTTTATTTTGGAGGTTGACGCTTCCTCTATAGCAGCTGGAGCTGTTCTCTCCCAACGTGATCCGACTACCAGCAAGATACATCCTGTGGCATTCTTTTCAAAAAAATTCAATCCTGCCGAGTTAAATTATGATGTGGGCAATAAGGAGCTTTTGGCTATAAAATTAGCTTTGGATGAATGGAGGCATTGGTTAGAGGGTACCAGTCAACCTTTTTTCATTCTGACAGATCACAAGAATCTTTTATACCTCCAAACAGCTACACGTCTCAATCCTCGTCAGGCTCGGTGGGCCTTGTTCTTCTCCAGGTTTAATTTTGTACTTTCCTATGTTCCTGGTTCAAAAAATTCCAAGGCAGATGCTTTATCTAGGCAGTTCCAATCTTCTGAACCTTCTCCATTGGATTCAGAACCTATACTACGTCCAGTCAAAGTTTTGGCTCAAGTATCCTCTTTTCCAGTACAGGCTTTACATGCTGCTCAAGTCCGGGTACCATCTTCTTGCAAACTACCTTCTGGTATCCTGTATGTACCCAAAGGATTACGTCTTAAGCTTCTACGTTGGGCTCATGACAACATTTCAGCAGGTCATCCGGGAATAACCAATACATTGTGGAAACTGAAGCAGCATGTTTGGTGGTTCACTATGAGGAGGGATGTTAAGGATTATATTGCTGCTTGCAGTTCTTGTGCTTCGAACAAACAATCTTCTCATCGACCGTTTGGTCTATTACACCCTCTTCCTATTCCTCATTACCCTTGGTCTCACTTATCCATGGACTTTGTTACAGATCTTCCTGTTTCTGCTGGAAATACGACCATTTGGGTAGTGGTGGATCGGTTCTCCAAGTCTGCTCACTTCATACCTCTTCCAGGCTTGCCTTCAGCTCAAAGACTTTCTGAACTCTTTGTTCTACATATATCTCGTTTACATGGTTTTCCCACTGACATAGTCTCAGATCGTGGAGTCCAATTTGTTTCCAAATTTTGGAGGTCTTTTTGTAAACACTTCGGAATCAACATATCACTTTCTACTGCACACCATCCTCAATCCAACGGACAGACTGAGCGTGTAAATCAAGCCTTGGAATCTTTTCTAAGACATTATGTAGACCATCACCACTCCAACTGGTCTCAGTTATTGCCTTTGGCGGAATTAGCTCACAACTCACGTTATAACGCCTCATTACAGACCTCTCCCTTTAAGGCAGCTTATGGATTTGAACCTAGAACCTTTCCTATGATTACCAGTTCTACTGAAGTCCCCGGAGCAGATCGTATAGTGAAAAATCTCAGTAATCACTGGCAACTTATTCGTCAAAATCTACTCTCTTCTTCCTTAAGACATAAGAAATATGCTGATCGCAGAAGGTGCAAGGCTCCTTTACTTCGTACTGGAGACAGAGTATTTTTATCCACCAGATTCATACGTCTAAAACAACCTTGTACCAAGTTGGGTCCTAAGTACATTGGACCTTTTCGAATTGTTTCCAGAGTTTGTTCTTCTGCATACCGCCTGGTCTTACCCAAGACTCTCAAGATCCATCCAGTGTTTCATGTCTCCCTACTCAAGCCAGTCATCTACAATCGGTACTCTATCAAGAGTAAACCACCTCCTCCACTTTCCGTAGAGAGAACTTCTGAGTTTGAAGTCAGCCAGATTCTCGATTCCAAGCTATGGGGCAATCGGCTGTACTACCTGGTCCATTGGAAGGGTTATCCTATCTCTGAACGATCTTGGGAACAGGCCTCTCATGTTCATGCTCCAGCTCTTGTTAAGTCTTTTCACAAGAAATACCCTGCCAGGCCCGGTCGGGTCCCCCGGAGGGGTCCTTGAGGAGGGGGCACTGTCACGCTCAGCTGCTGGGAAGCTCTGCAGTCCTCTCTGTGTGCTTGATTGACAGGTGTCTGAGCCACCCCTTCCTGATGATGTCACAACCAGGCTTTTTATTCTTGGCTTCCTGTTTCTCCAATGCCAGTTTGTTTGTTAACTTTTTGGCTTCTGATAGGATTTCGCTGAGGAATCTCTCTAACCGCTGCTTTTCTGTTGCCAATCTCTTCAAGGATTTACTATGCTGGATTAACCTTCAACCTCCTGATTACCTGTCTCCAAATAATGCAAGTACTGTTTGTTTTGTGAAACTTTCAAACTTCCTGTTTACCTGCTGCAAACCCTGCATATTCAGACTACTCTGTGTACTGCCAAATTATTCAAATACTGTTATTTCTGTGAAACCTTCAATCTGCATGTTTACCTGTTTCCAAACTCTGCAAATACAATTATTCAGTGTAAACCTTCAAACTGCTTGATATCCTGTTGCCAATCTCAACAAGTACTGATTAATATGTGTTAACCTTCAAACTACCAGCTTACCTGTTGCTATCTCTGCAAGTTCTGACAACACAATGTTAACCTTCAAACTACCTGATTATATGTTGTTAATTCTGCAAGTTCTGACTACACAGTGTTTACCCTCAAACTGCCTGATTACCTGTTGCATACTCTGCA